>NW_020664544.1:3800127-3811617 GCF_002925995.2 Terrapene triunguis
AGTCAGCGCTGGAGGTGGGGACGGAACCCTTGTCATGGCTCCTGCTTCTGACCTCGCCCCTCACATCTCTGATGTCAGAGGGCAAAGGTCGTGACGCGGTGGGCCTCAGTTCCGAAGCGTGGCAGCCCACGTAGCAGAGCGAAGTTCCCAGCTGGCTCCCCTGATAGTTCCTTGCCCATTCAGTCTCTCTAGCGCGCCTGGGTCTGAACCCCCTTCTCCATCGGCTTTGCCCCAGCTGAGGTGGAGTGACCAGGACTAACCAGACGGCTCCAGGTCAGGCCACCCCATTGATCCCCATCTTGGCTTTAGGATATTCTCCGAGCTATTTCCTAGCCTGTTCCTCATGCCCTTCACATCCTGTTTGCATTCCCAGCTGCTGCTGTGTTTCCATTGAGAGATGTCCAGGTCACGGCCCAGCAATGGGTATGAATGGCTCAGACTGGTCCTTCCAACGCTGAAGGTCACCCAGGCAGCTGGGAATTGCTCTTGCACTGGGTCTCAAATCCCCTGAGCTCCAGCGGAAGATGTGCGTGCATGCGCACACATACCTTGTGATCAGTCACTGGGGAAAGCAGCCATTTAACATGCACACGCACACGCACCCCCCGCCCTTGTGATCAGTCATAGAATATCAGGGTTAGAAGGGACCTCAGGAGGTCATCTAGTCCAACCCCCTGCTCAAAGCAGGACCAATCCCCAATTAAATCATCCCAGCCAGGGCTTTGTCAAGCCTGACCTTAAAAACCTCTAAGGAAGGAGATTCCACCACCTCCCTAGGGAACCCATTCCAGTGCTTCACCACCCTCCTAGTGAAATAGTTTTTCCTAATATCCAACCTAAACCTCCCCCACTGCAACTTGAGACCATTGCTCCTTGTTCTGTCAGCTGCTACCACTGAGAACCTCTTTGGAACCCCCTTTCAGGTAGTTTGGAGCTATCAAATCCCCCCTCATTCTTCTCTTCTGCAGACTAAACAATCCCAGTTCCCGTAGCCTCTCCTCATAAGTCATGTGCTCCAGCCCCCTAATCATTTTTGTTGCCCTCCGCTGGACTCTTTCCAATTTTTCTACATCCTTCTTGTAGTGTGGGGCCCAAAACTGGACACAGTACTCCAGATGAGGCCTCACTGGGGAAAACAGCCATTTAACTAACACACACACACACACACACCCCTTGTGATCAGTCACTGGGGAAAGCAGCTATTTAACACACACACACACACACACACACACCCTTCTGACACAACTGGGCCTTTAGTTGAGTTTATTTTCCTTGGTGTTCTCCAGGGGAGGCCTTTTCCTTGCATTTCATTGGCCATAACGCTGCCTATTTGTGTAGCTTGGCTGGGTCCTGGAGTCCCCCCTCCACCCCCTCACTGGCCTAGAGAGGTTGGAAGCCCTAATGCTATCTCCGTTAACAGAAGTAAAGTCCTTTGTCTTTGGAACGATAGATTCACTTGTGACTGGGATGTCCCCAGCTTGTAGCCCAGACAGCCCTGTCCCCTGACCTGTCCTACACACTCGACCCCCCGGCTTTTCCAAGCCCCGTGTCTCCTGATCTGGAGCTCTGCTCTGGTTTGTTCCTCTCCCTCAGGTCCTAGAAGATATCGAAGAGTTGGATATAGAAAAGGACAAATGCATGGAGATGACGTCAACTGACAGCCATGACGACAGCATTGGGGTGCTAAACCTCAGTGGAGAGGAGGAGGAGGAGGCCTTGCCCGGAGCAGGCCAGCCCAGGGGCGTATCCATGGCCCCAAAGGCTCCAGGGGAACATCTGCCCTGGGTCCAGAATGACGACAGCCTGGAGCGCCTCGTGAAGCTGATGTGCGACCTCTTGAAGGTTGCCCCGGTGGACGCGGTGCGGACTTTGGGGGAGCAGAGCAGAATCGTGGCCGACGAGCAGAACGCCGGCTCTGACTCGCCAGCCAGCTGCCGGGGCAACGTCATCAGTTGCCTGATAGGGGGAAAGACCCATTCCAGAGGTGAAGATGACACAGAGGGTGGGTATGAATGGGACCAGCAGGGGGCGACAGCATTATCCGGTGCGGATAAGAAGATTTTGCCTGAGAACGATTTCAATCAGCTGAGAGAGGACGAAGACCTTCTGCTGCAGAAGGGATGGGGAAGCCCGTGGGTTAGAGCCGAGGAAGTGCCACCCTCGTCAAGCAGGGCTTCCTGGTCCTTCCCTCCAGGAGGCATCACCATCTCCCGGCTGACCGGCTCTCCCAGCTTGGATTTCCCTGGAGCACTGCAGTTCAATCCCTCATCTGAAACCTCTCACGAGACAAGGACAGAGCCTGGGCCCAGCTGGTGGCTTCATCCCAACCATGCCTGTCAGCTCTGCAATGACAACACAATTCATCGTCTGGGGGGCTTCAGGGGCTTCGGACCCTCTGACTTGAAGGAGCTGGAGGAGGAGCTAAGGCAGAAGTTCAACAGCTGTCCCAAATGGGGAGCAGATGCACATGGGACCATCTTCTCCAAGGCAAAGAGGCTGTTTTCTAACTATTGCCTCCGCCCTTCTGGGGACTCCAGGGCACAGGCCTTAGAGAGAAAGGTAAGGAAGCCACTGGGAAGCTGAATGCTTTTCGGCATCTGCATTTCAAATACGGCCATCCCCATAGAGTCTGGGCACCCTGTACGTAGAGGGACGTCATTCTCTCTCTACAAAGAACTCCCCTGCCTCCAGCTATGTCAGGCCTTGGCTGTTGGCAGCTCTCATCCCTGACCAATAAGAAAAGGCAAATCTATCCCCTACTAGGGGAAAGGCTGGATTAGACAGGAAGGATGGCCTTGTGGTTTAGGCTGGGGATCTGGGTTCAGTTCTTGGCTCTGCCCCAGATTCCCTGTGTGAGCTTGGCCAAGTTGCTCAAGTTCACTCTGTGCCTCAGTTTCCCCACTTGTAAAATGGGGCTAATAATCCTTCCTTTCATCCATATGTCTTGTCTATTTAGCGTGTGAGCTCGTCAGGTCAGGCATTTCCTCGTACTCTATTTACGTACTGCGCCCCGCACAAAAGGATCCCCAGTTTGTGTGCCTCAGTTTCCCTATCTGTAAAATTGGGATAACAACTCCTTTGTCTGTCTTGTCTATTTAGGTTGTGAGCTCTTCAGGGCAGAGATTGAGTCAGGGCCCCAGTCCTCCTCCTGCTGCTGCTGTATATAAACAATAAAAATCCCCCAGCAGGCTGAAGAGGCTGCACTAGGAATAACATTTAGTGCTTTCATAGCACTGCCCATCTAACAGTCTGTGAGCCATTTGCAAACACTAATGGATTTCACCCACTGGGTTGGGGCTCAGAGATCACCCCCATTGTACCCGGGGGAAATCGAGTGCCTCACATAGAAAGTCAGTGATGGGACCAAAAATACAATCTAGAAGTCCCCGCTCTGTCCTGCCGCTTCCAAAGTGAATTAAGCTAACTCAGGAAAAGGCATTTTTACTCCAGAATAGGTGTCCCACATGGGGAGCTATTGCGGAATAGTTATTCTGGAGTAGCTATGCTGGTCAATTTCCCCATGTAGACAAGTCCTAAGGAGTCTGACTTTCATAGAGTCCCAGACTTTAAGGCCAGGAGGGACCATTTGGCTCATCTAGCCCGACCTCCGGCCTAGCAGCAGGCACCTCCCTCAATGCATCAAGCCCAGATCTTGTGGTTGAGCTACAGCATAATGATTAAAAAGGCATCCGGTCTTGGCGTGAAGGCTCCAAGTGACAGGGAATCCACCACCTCTCTAGGTAAATTGTTCCAATGGTTAATCCCCCTCATTGTGAAAAATGTCTTATTTTTAGCCCAAACGTATCAGCTCCCAGAACCGGTTATGCCTCTTCTGCTAAAGAGCCTATTTGACATCTTCTCCCCATGTAGGTGCTTGAGCCTCCTCTGGGATAAACTAAATAGTCTGATCTCCTTCAGGCTTGTGAGCAATTCAGCCTTCTGAGCTGTAACTGTCTTTCCTCTGGGACTTCTAGGCTGTTCTCCGGGAGATCGCAGTGGCTGCCCTTCAAAAGAAGACGCTGGTCAGCACTATGCCCTCAGCCCACCGGAGATGCGCACCCACCCTCCGGGCTACGACCTCTCAGCTCAAGCATGGGGATTTCTCTCCATTGTTCCTCCAACGGGCTCTCCGGAAGCTGAAGATGTTGGTTAAAAAGACAGCCCCCCACTCCTAGCTGAGACTCTCCTCCCAACAGATGGCTGCCACCTCTATTAAAGTGAATGATCTCCTGTAGCATGGGGCTTTGAAGTCTTAGCTGCACTGATCACAGCAGCTGCGACACCAGATGAAATGTTCTCATTGGCTTTTTGCCTCTGGGCCACGGGGGGGTGTGTGGGGAAATCAGTATGACCCACCCTACGCATGGTGCTTCAGGGTGCACAGAGCACCTAAAGGAGCTGAAGAAAAGTGGCTTTGCTGCTTCCATGTAGGCAACCTGAAATATTATTTTTTAGAAATTAACCTGTCCTGGTCAGTGGGAATCTCCTGTGCAGGATGCAGAGGGGTGGAGGAGGAGCTCCCATAAGCATTCAGCAAGGGGAAGAATCTTTGAAGCATGGAAAGAAAGTTATATATGTTTAGAGTTGAATGTTTAAAAACCTAATGCTGGGGTGCCGAATTCCCACAGCTTAGGAGTTGTAGGTGCTATAGGCACTGAACCTCCTCTGAAAAACAGGGCTGGAAAAAAGTATCACTTCCTCCCCCAGTCATGTTTCACTTGTTGCTGTTTCTGTAATGCAATAATCCTCCATAGTCTTCCAAAAAGAACAGCAGACATGTGACCTGAATATGTAGTGGCAGGAAAACAGGCAGATTTTAAACACCTTTCTTTCCCTTAGCTGGTCACCCCCAGGGGCCATCTCTAGCAAATCCAGAGCAACACCCTGATCTTTGCCACAGCGGCTTGCTCTCTATAACGAAGGTCTCCGACCCTGAAACTCCTACAAGAGGAACTCCCATGAGTCTGCAGGATCAGGGCCTACGTTTCTACTGTTCACACAATAATGGTAGTTCTCGCTACCATTAAATCTAGGCCATCAAGCACTTACAAAATGGATCCAGCCACAGCGCACTGCTGCCCCTAGTAAGTGCTAGTGCTCCAAAACTACTTTATTTAAAGAAACCCTGATGCATGTTGTCTTGCTAGACTGCGTTGCAGAAAGAGGCAAAGATGGTTAATTATATTTGATCTCACCACACGCCCGCTCAGCTTTTCCTAGGGAGAAGTCTTGCTCCTTTGGAGCCTCAGGGAAATCTCTGGCCAGCTGCTGAGGAGCTGAAGTTGAAGCTGAACAGTTGTGGTTTTGAAGGCTAGTATTTGGGATGCATAATATGGACATCAAGGCCAGTGCACTGGGAAGTGCTTCCACTGCCTTCCCCAAGAAATTCCTAGGCCCTTTCACTTTCTTCACAGGGTAGAGGCGAACCAACCGTGGTCATTGCAAGGAGGAGCTTGGCTGGCATGTCCCATCTGCTCTGCATGGATAGCAGTGATCTCATGATGTGTTACTTGGGACTTTGCCCTAGTACCTTTTCCCAGCATTCCCTCCCCCACAAGGAGACACGGGAAACACCACTCTGTGCCAGTTAGCCACTGCTAACTTTCACGGTCAGGTTGGGTCCAGAGAGAAAGATGTTACATCTTTGCATCGCGCTCTGATCCTAAAGTTCTAACCATGGCAGGCTGGGATTTCTAAAGCTGTATTACTCTAGTGCTCACTAGATGGGCTGCACAGACAGCCCTGCCAACTGACATGCTCCATTTAGGTATAGAACAAGCTTCCACATGCTGCCCTGCGAGCTAGGACCTAGAAGACATGAGAAGAGATTGTCTTTGGCCTCTAATGAGATTGTCAATTGGGGCAATTTATGACGTGGACACTTCTCCATAGATCAAGACCTGATTTCATATGGATCCCTCACCCAGGAGATGGGGAGGTACATGCTGATCTTGCTCAAACTTTTAGGAAGGTTTATGAAAAACATTAGGGTAGTTGCTTGGACCTTTCTCTTCCCTCCCCCCCACCCCCCAAAACCTGCTCCCCCATTTCCTCCCTATATATGGCCAAGGGGGCAACTGCCCCCGATTGCACCTATAACACACATCCACAAACAGGGAGAAGGGAAGGATCAACCTAGGAGAGCTGCTCTCCTATGCCACATAGGGCCCTTAATTACCATGGTTTGTTGTGGGCCTGGACCTCCTTCCCAGGATGAGGTCTTTCCTCCTCCCCTGCAGCATGAGGGTCCGACAGAAGGCAAGCTGCAGCGAGTTAGTGGGGCACTGGATTCCCTGCCCAAGCCTCAGGCTGCATGTTGTGCACTTGCTGCCCTGCGCGGACCATGCTGGTGCACTTTAAGTACCCAGAGCATGTTAACATGGCCCAGCAGGGTCTACACAGAACTGAAACTTGGGCAGGGAATTCCGCAGCACCCCAACCCCAACAGGCAATTGCTGCAGCTTGCCTCCTATCAGACCCTTACTACGCAGTCTGAGCAGGCCATGAGGGTGGTGGAAAAGAACAGGCCCCCCCATGGCCACAGCGCTATACAGGGTGTTCATCAGATCCAAGCCGTCGTGACACTTATTTTGTGTGTATACATACACACACACACACACACACACACACACACACACACACAAAATTAGCTTTGCTTTAAGCCTGAATTAGTAATTTTGGAATTACATGTAAACAAGCAGGAGGATTACTGAAAATGTAGGGAAGGCATCTCTGCATGTGTGGTCAAGACTGAGCGGGGTGGTTTTACCTAGATGTGTCCTGCTGCTTACTGAACACCAAATGTTCACAGGCCAAGCGCACGTCTGAAGCAAGCCCATTTCCCCCTGTTCCTCGACAATCAGGTCTGTAACACTGAGTACAGATTCTTAACACTCTCCTTTTCTGTGTCTCCTTTACCAAAGTTTGGGGCTGTTACAGGTACCCATTCCCAGGCTTTGGACAAGCTGCATATGTTCAATGAAACGTTTCCCCCCTTGGATCATGCCATGGGTAATGAATAACTGCTCCGCCCCCCCCCAGCAGGATTTCCACACACACAATCCCAGACTGACCTTTGCTTATGAAGGTGCCACTTGGCTCTAACTTTTCTACCTGGTCTGAGATACTAACTGCACTGCAGGGATGCAACAGGTCCATGGAGGGACTGCTTACACTGATTGTTTCTATTGCATCTTGCCCCCAGGGTCATCTCCTTGTAAGCCCATTCACCCCCAGCTCAATGATCTTCCTTTGGCTGAGAGTCCCTTTGCCCTGTTCCTAACCCAGGAAGGAGTCGCTGTACTGACTAGATGCACCGCATAGCCTTGAAAAGTTAAGCATGCTGCCTCCCAACACTTTCAGTGCAAGTTATGAGCAACCTGTCTCTAGACCTGTATGATAGAAAGTTTGCATTAGAAGTTTTACTGTATTGCAAGAGGCACTTATACCCAGATGGCAAAAGCAACTCAGCACCCTGGAACCCTCAACTAGGAAAGGAAGTTAGACACAGGCCAAAGACTAGGTTTGGATGTGGAACATTTATTAATACCCTTTGATGGAGAGCACTATGTACACAGAACAGCCACAGAAGTTTACTTCTTGGTTTCCTCCTCCTTGGAGAGAGTCTTGATGATCTCTTCCTTCTTGGCTTGCAGACGTTCTTCACGGCGCTTGCGGGCTTCCTTGGTCTTGGACCTGCGAGCTTCGGCCTGGTCACTGAAGATGAAAAGAGGTTTCATGAACACACAGGGCGTCAGCCTCCAGCAGCCCAGATAAACTCACGCAGCTTTTACCTGGCCATCACCCCCCACCTCTGACTATTTTTCTCCAGCCTTAGGAAGCCATTGTAGAGAGATGAGGTGTGAACACGCATTTCACAAATGCCTCGTGTGCCATCAACTGCTTTATAGCTGCTGTTTACCAGGTTACGACGCCCGCACACCTCCCCACTAGCGCTTTTCAATGCAATAGTCTTAAGTGCAATTCAATGTCTTGTTCAGTGACACCCCACTGACCTACTGAGTAATATAGGCAGGCATCAATGGGATCTACCGTTGGCCAGGATTGGGACTAAACAGGTCCTTGGCCCAAACGACAGCACAAGAGCATGCTGCTGTCTTTACTCCATCTCCAAGGACACCACACAGCAAACTTGTTTGTTAGAGAGTGCCCTTGAGATCTTGACAAAACTGATCAGTCCAGTGACTGAAGTTAGAAAGGGAAAATAATGCATGATCTGCCAGAACCCATTTGTCCTTCAATTGTCTTAACTTTGCCCCTTCAATGGCAAGGTCTTTGGACAACATTCAGCAGGGGAACTGGCCCATCCCCTGAAGATGTGTGTTATTTCCTGGGTGTTTATGTCACGCAGAAGGGCAAAGCTTGTTTAAAGGGGACATTCAAGTCATACTTGGATTTATTTACACCATTAAAACCAAGCCATTAATATCCAGATCATTTGTCAACATTTATGAAGTATTATTTTGTATTCCACTCAGTCTTAGGCCTTGTCTACACTAGAAAGTTTTGCTTCTCTAACTCTAACTGGTATGGTAGAACCTACCTAATGTGAATGCACTTATACTGATATACGAGAGCTTATACTGTTCTAGTTTATGACAGTTTGCACCCATACCAAACCTTAAACCAGTATATGAGTAAATAATCACAGCCCTAATTGACAGAGCTATAGCAGCATAACTATGACCAGGCTTGGATAGTGAAGAGATGCTAGCGAACTTCATTTGTTTCTAGTCAGTTTCACTTGACAGGCTGCCACAATAAGAGAACCAATGTCTTTGTAACCCGAGTGCTGAAAGCTCATGGAGTCACTTGAACGGATACTGAGCACTATCAGAAGCTCACGTGTGCAAAACTTAAGCCTTGGGCCTGTACTAAGCTCTCAGAATCGCTTTAATAATCAAACACTTACGCCAGGAGCTTCTTGCGAGCCTTGTCTGCCTTGAGTTTGTGAATGTGCTCCATCAGAATCCGCTTGTTCTTGAACACGTTACCCTTGACCTTCAGATACAGACTGTGATACCTAACGAAAGGGAAGGGACAGGGTGAGGTGAGAGCTCCCTGTGGTGCAGGACGCAACGCTCATTTGTTTGATGGCACAAAAGAGGAAATACGAACTGTGCGGCTTCCAAGACACCTTGAGTGACTCTAGATAAACAGCAGTTATGCCTTCTCTGCAGTGGACCACATAGTGACCTGTGTGTCCCAGAGTTTGAAAATGAATTTAACCATCGTGCAGCAGCTTAATCTACCACCACACGACTCCCTTGTCCTGCCCTCCAATTTCAGCAGAGGGGCTAGTCCTGAGAAGCACTAACACACACCAAGATCCTTCTGTAGCAGCTTTCGCGTGCCCTTATCCACTGCAAGGGATTTATCATTTACATAAAAGATGTGTTTAATCTCTCTTGGCGTTCCACTTTGGCATCTGTGGGTTCAGGTCCATGTTTAGAGAGCCTGCTGCAACAGCCTTGCGCAGCAGAGACTGGTTTATCCAGGCAGATGGGGACCCCGTTCCCCACCCAGACACCCACCACCAAAGGAGAAGCAGGGCAGGATTCATTTGGCTCTCAGACTTACATATGGCGGTCGATCTTCTTGGACTCCCTGTATCTGCGAAGCAAACGTCTCAGAATTCTCATTCTCCTCATCCAGGTCACCTTCTCGGGCATCCGAGCATTGGCTGTACCCTTCCTCTTACCTGGAGAGGAAGAGAAAGGTGTTACAGAGCTAGGACACAGCTAGTGACCAGTAAGCATCCTTGCCAGTGTGCTTAACACCTCAAAATCCAAGGAGTATGATTAACAACCCAGCTGCATCACAAGGCCCCTCCTTGGTACATAGGACTGTCTATAAATCCACCCTCAGCAAAGGTCTCTAGAAGTTGACAGATGTTTAACCCCAGTTATCTAGAGTGAAGCCAGCCATCACTTACCGATGCCCATATGCCTGCCCTTTCGGCGGGCCAAGGTGTTTTTCCTGCATCGGGCACGGGAGTGAACAGTCACAGGCTTGCGGATTATCAAACCATCTTTGATCAGTTTCCTGATCTGCTGACCTGGAAATCAGAAGAGATGTTCCATGTTGAAGACATCAAATGGAACAGAAAATGGACAGTATGAGCAAGGCGAGAGTCCAACACCAACAAATTTTCCTTTTCAAAAGGAGTTTTCAGGATGGATTACAAAGTCTAAGCCTAAAGGAATTTAAGAAGATTTTGACCTTCTTTACAGAGGTCCCTTAATTAAGTTTGTTTTCCTCAAGCAGTCCTGTTGCAGTCCACCACAGGCCTACATGGGAAACATTCTCCCAATCACTGTTTATTCCATTCAGGTCCACACTGCAAACTTTATAAAGATGTCCTTTGGGTCCAGCTTCTGCCTCCATTCTACCTGCTGGATCTGCTAGCTCAGTTAACACAAAAGGAAGCCTAGTCCGTGAGAAGGGACAAACTGTCTATTTTTCAGTACTTTTAGTGAACTCATGTTTTTCTGCTCTTCTCATTTTTCAATCATGCATCTCATCTGTTCACCCTTAGATATCCCTGTGGTTGGTGTTTGACTAGAAACTTGTAACTCCTGTCCCCCCCAAGAACATCCACAGTAGTCATCACATTCTTGTGTGAATTCTTTCAGTGTGGATTTAGCAGAATTCTAGAATTTGGTCATTTACTGCTTCCAGTTATCAAGGGAAGGCAATTGCTATATGCTTGTAAATCAGCAAAACCTTTAAATAAACTTGAATATAAAAAAGCCTGTGGAAAAGGCAATTCGGTTTAGCTACTATTAAATTAACCTGTCTACTACCAACCCTGGAACAAAGACAAATTGAGATCACTGCATCTTCTGCAATATTCAATAATTAGATAGGCCCACAAATCATACCAGAAGATAGCACTAGCACTGAATTGCCCAGTGCCCATGTGGAAGAGAAATGGTTACTTACGAGAATTAGCATTGGCAATCTCATTGGTCTCATTAGGATCCAACCAAACTTTCTTCTTGCCACAGCGCAAGACACTGGAGGCCAGCCTCTTCTGGAGTCTGAGCATACTGAACAAACCAACACACATGGCTTAGAACAGGCAGCCCCCAGTTTAGCGCAATGGCAAATCACAACATTTTTCACTGTTCCTGGAATGCTCAAAATGCAGTCTAGCTTTATTTAAATGCATAAAGAGCCTTTCATGGCAGAGATTACAAAGCCTAATGCAAGTTAATTACATATGGCACTGCCGAAATGTCATCACCTCTGAAGTGAAGGGCAGCAATCCCATGGAAATCTGGCATGTGGCAAAACAGTGTGAGTGGAGAAATTGTGGCCAGTGACGTTGACCAGATTAAACTCTTATTAAGGAGGTTTTCATTTGTGGCAAAAGCTCAGCGCTGAAGGTGGCGGGTGACGCATTAAACAGAAGATGGGATGAAGTTTCAGTGATTCTGGGTGCCTCGCTGGAGCCGAGCACCCACC
>NW_020664544.1:3816617-3831118 GCF_002925995.2 Terrapene triunguis
GACTAGATTCCATCTCATGGTTCATTTGGAATCTGGCTGGTGTAAAATGATCAACATATGGTAGGAGAAGGAGACCTGACAGGAACAGATTCTTGGTTCATTAAGCGAGAAAAACACAGATAAACACAGATTTAGGCTGTTTAAAAACCGAGTTGTTTTCATAAAACAAACTCCAAACCTGGAAATACCTGCTACAGGAACGTGTGTTGGAAACTTGGCTCAGACCCACTGGCTCACCAGTTCCAGGATCCTGCCTCTAGCATTTGCCACACAGCCCGATGTCAAAGAGAAAGGCAAATAAAAATACATCCCCATAACACATTTGGTCAGACCCCTGGGTCTGTACAGGGGAGGGGAGATAGTTGCTTCCCAGCTCCTGTGGAAGAATCATGTTATGCCCTATACTTTCCAGGGGAATTCCCCTAAACTGGAGGAATTCCCAGGTGGGGAAATCTGGCTGTTTTCTCCCATGGTGCAAAAGCACCAGAATGAAGCCTAGAAATGGGGTTGCAGCATTTACAGAATGCTGCGGGGGTGGTGTGATATCATTTATGCCCTTATCTCTCCTAGGAAACAATGAAATCTGCCAGAGGGTCCTGTCTATGTGTTTTCAAATGTCTTCCTTAGCATCTTGCACTGGGTTTTGTTTTCCAGTGGATCATTGCTCACAAAAGGGACTCTGCTCCGCCCCAGAGGTGACTGCATCTATTTGTAAAGAGCGCTATGGAGGGGAGGACATCGTGTTGAGGTAACACTTTATATTGCTGGCGTTTAGGATGGGCCTGAGGCCATCCCCTGCTGCCCCACATCAGCAATCCACGGAGGGGCACCACTGGCATTCCACAGTCTGCTCACAGTGTTTACTACGAAAATGTGGAGGTGGTGATTGAGCGTGTCTGGTGGGTGGAGAGGCTCTGGCCGTGTAAAGGGAGATCTGTAATTGCATTATACTCCCATGCAGCTGCCTGCTGTCTGTGTGTTCACCTTCCCTCCCCCAGCTCTCTCCCTTCTGCCCCCCCCGTCTCCCTCTGCTCACCCATCATCTTTCTCCCACCCCCACCCCTCCGCTCTCCTCTCCCTCCCACTCTTCCCCAGCTTCTATTTACTGCCAGGGTCCCTGAGGGGGATTACAGTTGCTGGTGGGTTGTGGGGGGAGGGAAAGGGAGACTAGCTGGAAAAACAATATCCAGGAAACAGCTGCAGCTGTCCAAGATGCTCAGTGAATTGCTCCTCTCAGGACGGTTAGCTGGATGGTCGCTGCACAAATAGGCCGACATGGGAGAGGGGAGCCTCCAGGCTAACCCTCCTGGAGAGGCTGCGGCCCTGAAGCCTCAGATAAGACCATCTCCCTTGTCCTAGCTGGAAGCAGGATGTACAAGAAGTTTCTGATCATTTCAAATCTGGCCTGGCATCCCCATGTCAGGAGACGGGGATGGGTGGGAGTCACATCTGGATGAGGGGCTCTGCTGTCCCAGTGTGGGACTGCTTAGATATGGGGTTTAGGTCCAAGCCCATCTCTGGGATCTAGTCTGGCAGAGAGGGGAAAGATGAGAACATAGCCTGCTCCATGCACTGGGAGGGTCATGTCCAGGGGGAGATGCTGAATGGTGGTGGGACTATGCATGCCCATGATCTCCAGCCTCCCATCTGTCCCTAACTTGGGATCCACCCACTGGTGTCTCAGGACATCATGAACGTCAGGGAAATGCTGGAACATTGGGATCCTTCTGCAGATGGGAAACCTTGGGAGAAGTAACACCCTCTGGGGACTCTAGGATTTTCTGCTTCCAGCTGGGACAAAAATCTCAGGAGAGCAGCCTCCCACCTCGTGGCCTGGATGCTTCGCTGCCAACTGGAAGCAGGAACGGGACGTGCGGTGTGATGGGTGGGGAGAAAACAAACCAACCAACCTTGTATCGATTCAGGGCTTGCTTTGAGGCTGGGACGAAGAGGCAGGGGCAGTTCTGATGTCACTGGGACGTTCTGGGCCCAGTGAGGGGTTCTGTCACTGCCTGCCTTAATGCTATACTGCTGTGTCTCAGAGCCCTGACACCACTAGCCAGACCACAGGCAAAAGGTGTCACCCTGGCTTCCAGCAACTCCTTGCAGGGCCCTTCCAGTCCCAAGTCTTCCCCATTCCATCTACCCGAGTTCCTATCTACCAGGCACTCGGACTTTTCCCCTTTAGTTTGTCACCCCCGAAGGTGTGCAAAGAGCCCCCAGGTATCAGTTCACTTTGGTGGACATACTCCACGCAGTTCGTGCAGCAGAGACCTGCTGGGGGCAAAAATAACCAAAAAGTTTATTTAATAGAAGAGAAAAAAATCACAGCTTCAAAGGTGAAACAGGAAGGAAAAGCAAACGCAGACTAGTCACACAGAAAATGAACAAAAAGATGCAACCTCAGGCTTTACACGCCTATATTAGACAAATCCCCTTTTCTAATATAAGGTACCTGTTGCCTCAGAATGGTTTCCCAGCATACCCTGGCCGTCATAGAAGGACCCAGCGGTTCAGGGACAGCTTCGCACTTAAAGGCTTCCCCTCAATTTCTGGAAAAAAACCTCAGACACAAGCTTGGTTTTAAAAGGCTTTTTTTTTTCTTTTCTTTCCTGGCATGGTGACTCATGGGTATTGAGAGTGGGGGGAATTCCCAGTTGTCTCCATGTCTTTCCATTAACTCTAATGGTCCACCATTGTCTTTTCCTGGTTGGACAATGGATGGGTACTTGAAGTTGGTTTCCTGTAAACAACTGGCTTGGTGCCCCTCTCTGCCTGATCCCTTCACCACCTGTTGCAAGGTGATGCTGTAGTTGCACCATGGTTACAGTGTTCTACACATATACCCATGCGCTGATGCGTACCTCCCCTGCATGCACCTCTCCTAATGCCCAGCAAGTTCAGAACATCACAAGCTTTCATGAAAGACCTTCCTTGACGTATTCATCCACAATCACATTGTATATAACCAGCTGATTCAATTGCGTATTCTTTGGGGTTCGGCCCCCCCTTTTCTGGACCCGGATTGTCACAGTCATCCAAGCTGGATCCCCACCCTCCAAAACTGGGGGAAGGCAGCGTGGTCTAGTGCAGCTAGAGCCTGACAGGACGGCTGGGTTCTATTCCTGGTTCTGCCACCAATTAGCTGTGTGACCTTGGGCAAATCATTTCTCTCTCTGCCTCATTTCTCCAGCCTGCATAGTGGAAATTAAATATGATTTGGTGCTTGGGCACCGCAGTCATACCTCAGCCCGTCAGTGACAGATAGGTTCTAATCATGGAAAATCTCTCTTGCATCGGATGTCCCGTGGTCTCCCAGCTGCACAGTTTGGGTCTGGAGGCCAGAAGGCGCCAGCTCCCTGGAGTGAATCCACAGCTCCCTGCAGCACCAGAGAGTTAATTTGTAACCTTCTAGGGCCTCCCCACGGCTTGGGACTGGACCCCAACCTCCGCCCTGGCAGAGGGGATGTGGGGTGAGCTGACCCTTCAGAGCCACCCCCTCACTCTCCAAAAGCAAGGAGACCAGAAGCTAACCCAATCCATAGCCGCCTCCAGTCAAAAGGAAGCTGAATGAGACGGGACACAGGGACCCTCAGCAGTCTGCTCAAATCCAGTCTGGGGCAGTTGTGGTTGAAGCCGATTACTGACTAATTGCTGAGGTGAGATGAGGGCCATGGGTCTCAGCTCAATTCTCATTGGACACACGGGCACCGGTCAGTCTCGGCGCTGGCAAGCTCAGCAGAGAAGACAAGCTCTGAGTAGGTCCTTCATACGGAGTCAAGTCAAAGTTCCCCGGAGCGAGTGGCTCACAGCTGATGTGACTAAGCCACGTCAGTTTCACGGCCAATGGTACCCAAGGGAATGGCCCATCTCACCGCCTTTGCCGGCCCTGACTTGATGGATCAGGTACCTGTTTTGAAGCTAGGTGAACTGGAGGCAGCTTTTCAGTGTGAGATCAAGGGAGACTCGCTCACCACACAGCCACCACCACACCTTATAGGGAGAGTTGAGAGCCACAGACGGACCATGTGGCCAAGGGGAAGATTCGGGCTCTGGGGCTGCCCAGTGGGCACCTTTCATTGAGCTGGACACAAGGGTTTATTTGCTGCACTTTGGTTTCCAGAGCGCATGGCTGTGCATGTTATCTGGGCAGCCAGCCCACCCCAGACCTACGTCCCTTGGGGGTCCTGAGGCCGCTGTCGCTCTCCAATCTGGTGCTGGCGCATGCCAATGCTCAGGACACCTGCCAAAGCAAAGCAGCCGCCCAATTAGGGGTGAGGCAAGGGAGGAGGTAGGGAAGCACAGACCCAGGTCCCCATGCTTCATTCCCACCAGCCGTGTGGATTTTCTCCCCTATCGTCACAGGGACATCGATGCAGCCCCATTTACTGCTTTGCACCTGCCATAGTGCTCCCTCTGTGCTGGGACGTAGAGAATGTACTGCATGTGGTGGGCTCTGAGGATCATCAGGGCCTGTTGGGAGCCCCCAATGAGCCCTGGGGCAGGTGAGTTCTCAGGAAGGATCTGGTGGGGGAGAGGGGTTGCAGGCAAAGGGGATGGGGTGAAAGGAGGCTGCAGAGTGAAGAGGGAGCGAGGTGAGAGGGTTAAGAGCCATTGGGAATCTTGCACTGAGGAACGGGCCAGGAGAAGAGCACTGGAGACCCAGGCTGGGACAGGTGGTGTGCTGCGGGTGTGTGTGTGTGTGAGGGTGGAGCTGTGTGTGATGCTCTCATTAGCCAGGGTGCAGTAGGTTAGGGCCGCGAGGCAGTGGCCCTAGCCCTTGGAGGGCCCAGCCCATGGCCGTGGAGCCAACCCAGAGCCATTCCTCCCAAATTGGGAACGCCACAAATAAAACAGGTCTGGGGGCTGAGTATCCGAGAGCCCCCCCCAGGCCTGCCAGGGACGAGGAATCCCAGCCCTTCGTAGGTCTGCAACAGCCGCCCAGCGGCAGTGAAATACCCAAGGCCGTCTCTGTGCGGGGCCTGGGGGAGCGCAGGGCAGCGGTGTCCTCCACCCCCAGAGCATGCTAGAGCCCCCTGGGCGGTGGGGAGGGGACTGATCGCTGGAGCCCCCCGCCCAGTCATCGCCGTGGACTCGGGGGGCTCTGTGTGGGGCAGGGAGGCATGAGGCCACCCCCATCCAGTGCTTCACCCCCTGGCAGACCCCACTCCAGGGGCAACCTCCCCTGGCATCTGCCCCCCCCCCCCCCCCCCCCCCCCGGGGCCGGCGGCCCCCCCACCCGGGCCGCGCCCCCCCCCCCCTTTTCCGCCCGCCCCGCCTGCGCATTGTGTGGCCGCCGGGAGGGGCCGGCCGGCCGGCTGCCGCCCCCACACGCGCCCCCGCCCCGGGCTCCTCCTCCGCCGGGGCTGGCTTGGGACACGAGTCCGGTGCGAGCCAGGCCGAGACGCCGGGAGCTCGATGGTTCGGGAGGGCGGCATGGCCCGGACACCCCGCAGCTCGACCCAGGAGATCCAGATGGACGTGTTCGACAACCCCGGCCTCCAGGTGGGAGAACACCCCCTTCCCCCCCGGGGATCTGCTCCCCACCGCCGGGGGGGCGCCTCCCGCAGCGGGGGGGCTTTGCAGCCAGCAATAGCGGGGGTGGATGGGAATGGATCCGATCGGAACCGGCGCACGGGTGGAGCCGGCCAATGACTCACTGGCCTCTGCTTTTCCCAGGGGTGGGGGGGCCCCCAGGGTTGAGTGTTGCTGGAGGGGGGGGATTGGAGGAAGGTTCGCCCCCGGGGGAGGAATCTCAGCCTGGCTGCTGCTTTCTGCCCCGCTCAGCCCTGCCCTCCCTTGGGATCAGCCCTTCCCAGCTGCCCTCGGGTTTCAGCCTTCGCACAAAAGCCCTATTGGCACCCACCGGGCTGGTCCTCCCCCAGCCAGGCAAAGCGGGGTCCCCCCTACATCCTGCAGCACTGGGGATGGGTGCCCAGAGATCACAAGGGAGGCGAACCCCAAACTTTGTAATGGGTGCCAAAGCCAGCCGAGAGGAGAGCGGGGGGTGGGTCTAGGGGTGCCTCCCCCGGAGCTGGAAGAGTGCGGTCTCCTAGTTAGCGCAGGCAGGGGACGGGGCATAAGGCACCTGGGTTCTAGTCCCCGCTCTGCCGCTCGCTTGCTGTGTCACCTTAGTCTCCCCATCTGGAAAATGTGGGGAATCATCCTGAGGGGTTTGTGGGGCTGGATTGGTCCCGCTGCGTAGGGTGCCATGGGCTGCTGCCATGAACGGTAGCTAGCGAGGGGCAGGTGTCACTCCGGGAAACTTTGGAACATACGGGATAATTTGGGAAACCCTCTCGGGAGTCACCACACCCCTTTACCTCCCCATCCTCTTGCCAGTTGGTACCAGGGGACTTTGCCTCTGCAGGAAACAGGCCGTGAGCCAATGTAGCAGGAGGCAGGGGTGCCAGCACAGATGGGCCATTGCTCTGATGTACTCAGGTGGGGATCCCAGTGGCAGGTTGGACCTGTTGGCCAGGGCTAGTGAGCGGGGCGGGGCGGGGAGGAGGGAAGGATAGCAGTGGCAGGATGGACCCACTGGTCTGACCCAGCTCAGTGCGTCCTCCCATTCGCTTTGCTGGGTGTCATCCACACACAGCCCCTTTGCTGTTGCAGCCTGTCCCCCCGGCACCAGGCGATTTGGAGCGGCAAGTGGGGAGGGGTGCCTGGTTGCACACAGACACCCTGGCAATGCCAGGCCCTCAACACAGAGCTGGGAAACACCGAACCAGCCTCCACCACCTTAGGATCTGGCTCTGTAAATGGCCATGATTAACCCTTCCCCACCTGGAGAGCCACCAACCCAGTGCTTGGCAGTTTGTAGCCCCGGCCCCTCTGGGCTTGCAGCGCCAGTAAATGAATGTAACAAAATTGCTTGCGCCCCGGCACCTCTTTCATTACAAATTAAGCCCTGCACCTGCCCCCTGGATGGGGGATCCCAGCCACCCACGGAGGGTGCAGTGAATGTGACGGAGGGATGGGCCCTGATTGGAAAGATGGGGGTGGGGAAGAATCCTAAAAATACCAACTCCTGCCCTGCTCAGAGACCACGTGTCTGTGGGCTGGGCAGCAACTGGGCCCAGCTGTCCCTCTGAGATGTGCCTGGCTCATTCCGAGACCTGCCCCAACATGTCCCGACCGCTCGCCCTGGGCAGAAAGGCCTTGCGCTCACTGGGAGCTTCGGGAGGAACCAGCTGGAAAAGGACTGACGCCCCAGGGCTGTGATGACCCTGCCCCCATCGGGGTGGAGGGGAGCAGGCCTGGGCCCTCAAGGACAGCAGCAGAAGGGTCCAGCAGCAATTGACCTTCTGTAGGGAGCGCTGGCTGCGGGTGGGGTGGAAATCTTAGCTACTCCAATCTCAGCCTCTGCCAGCAGGAGGTGCTGTAGAGGATGGTGCAGGAGTGCTGGCTGTGGGGGAGCTCCCAGCTGCTAGCACCTTCTGTCTAAGTCTTTGCCACCAGCCGGGTATTTGGAGCATTTGCCAGGCTCTGTTGGAAGAGGAGCCGCTAGGTCATGGGATGACTCAGTAGCAGCAGGTGTGTTCGCTTGCTCCGTGCGCGCGTGCGTTTGCATGGCTGCTGGGGCCTGCGTGGGCGTGAAGAAGGAGAGCATCAGAGCCTGCGCACTAGGGGGAGGAGTGGAGGTGAGTGCATGTGCCACTAGGGAGGTGTTTAGAGTGTGAGTAGTAAATTGGGTCTGTAGTAAGCTCCAATTCGTGGGGCTGGGGGTGTGTATAGTAGGTTGTGTGTGTACATCTGTGTGTGTGTGTGCGTGTGTGTGTACACAGTTCGTTGCACGGAAGTAGGGGTGTATGTGTGTGTGGGGTGTACACAGCTCTCATTGCACAGAGGTAGGGGTGTATGTGTGTATATACACAGCTGTTGCACAGAGGTAGGGGTGTGTATATACACAGCTCTCATATGGAGGTGGGGTGTATATGTTCACAGCTCTTGTTGCACAGAGATAGGGGTGTGGGTGGGTGTACACAGCTCCTGTTGCATGGAGGTAGGGGTGTGTGTGTGGGGAGTATACACCGATCTCATTGCACAGAGGCTGTGTGTGTGTATGTGTACAGCTTGTTGCACAGAGGTAGGGGTGTGCATGTGGGTGGAGGGGTATACTCCGCTCTCATTTCACAGAGGTGGGGTGTGTATGTGTACAGCTTGTTGCACAGTGGTAGGGATGTGTATGTACACAGCTCTCATATGGAGGCAGGGGTGTATATGTACACAGCTGTTGTTGCATGGAGGTAGGGGTGTGCGTGTGTGTGGGAGGTATACTCCGCTCTCATTGCACAGAGGTGGTGTGTGTGTGTACAGCTTGTTGCATGGAGGTAGGTGTGTGTGTGGAGGGTGGGTGTATACAGCTCATTGAACGGGGTAGGGGTGTGTGTGTGTGGATCGCAGCCCCACCCCCTTCATCTCTTTGGCAGCTGGGGGCCTCCCCTGGAGGGTCCATGAGCCTGGGACTGGAACCCCCTCCCTGGGCTCAGCCTCTGCCCCGTGGATCCCACCCCGTTCTGGCACAGATGGGCCGGCTCTGGGGAGCAGCAGGGTGATCTCTGGAGCCCACACTGCCCCCTCCCTGGTTGTGGGGCCGGGAGGGAGTTGAGGGGGCACAGACTGGCTGCAAATCCAATCAGCCCCACATCCTCTCTCTCCCTCTCTCCCTCTCCATGACGACCAACCGGGCTAATTCAATCCCAGGCCCCTGAGGATGGCCCAAGAGCTGCTCCACGCTGAATCCGTCACCTTTGCTAGGCCCAGTGGGGGTGATGGGTGAAACACCCCCCTTCCGCACACAGACTGAGCCCCGCCATTACCTGGGCACAGGAGGGGTAGATTGGGAGGGGGGGCAGCTCTCTGGATCTCACTGAAGAACACAACTCAGCCCCCCACCCCCTGGGGACAGGTGGGCAGACGCCTCATGGGGTCAGTAAAGCGGCTCCCAGGGTGTCCTCCCCACAGGGGCCTCTGACGGACAAGCCACTTCCCTCTTCTGTACCTTGATTTCCCCTTCTGCTAGCTGAGGATTTAGCTGCCGACTCCTCCCCTAGAATATGCCATGTGATCTATGGTTACCCTATAAACATGCTGCTGTCTGTGGGGCTGGGGGGCTGGGGTCCCCCCTCGCAACTCTTGATTCCTCTCCAGAGCAATATGGGCGGCCCTGGCAGCGGCTGGAATAAAGGCCCACCCCGATCCAGTGCCATTTGCCCTCGACTGGCACGCGCCTCCCTGTTTCCATCGGGGTGAGCTGACGTGGCCAGCGTTGCAATTAGCTCCCCCCGGTGATTAGAGCCTGGCTGTGACGCTGTGCGGAGCCAGATTGGTTGGGAACTCAATGAGGTTATTAAAGCCCCGGAGCTGCCTATTGATTGGCACCCGCATCAGGTGACCGTGCTGCTTCTCCCTCCCTCCGGCCCTGCCTCCTGCACTCCCAGTGCTCCGTGTGAGTGCCAGGGACCTGTGGGTGTCACTGGCTCTGTTGGGGGGGCCTCAGCAGCCCCATAGGGAAGGGGATCCCACAGCCAAGCCAGGCCCAGGTGGGTGTGTAGAGGGGGACATGTCCTAAGCGTCTGCTATCCAGGGGATTTTCACAGTGGAATAGACCATCTCAGACCAGCGGGATGTTTAGCCTGGGATCCATCTGTTCCCACTGTCCCCAGCCGTCTGCCACAAGGGAAGGCAGCCTCCTTATGGTGTGATATGCTACCATGAGGGGAGAGGTTCCTTCCTGACCTCAGGAGCTGATGATCCAACGCCCTGAAGCATTAGGCTTGTCATCTGTATTCTAGCGGCTCGTGCTATTCTCAGCCATACGGCTGTCTAGTGTGGTCATAGAACCATTTATAGGCTCAATAAGACTGGTGCTCCTGGGTTCTGCTCTCCGCTTTCCCATTGACTTGCTGCATGGCCATGAGTAAAGCATTTTCCCTTTTTGTGCCTCGGTTTCCCCCCAGCGGTACAATGGGGCAATGATACTCGCTCACTTCTCCGGGGCAGGTGAGGAATGAAGTTTAATTCATTTGTGATTGTAAGGTACTTTGAGATCCTCCGATTGAAGGCGTGGCAAAGCAAATGTCAGGGTAACTCCTCCATTAGCTTTCGCAGCGTCCTGCAGCAGGGAGTTCCACAGGTTTCTGGGACGCCCTGCAGTTGTCTGCTCCCACCCCTCTGTAAGCTCCTGCATGCTCATTAACCAGGCTGTCCCTCCCTCCCCCAGGGGAAATACAGCAAGCGGAAGAGCAGGTTTAAACGCTCTGATGGCAGCACCTCCTCGGACACGACTTCCAACAGCTTCGTCAGACAGGTAAGGATGCCTCGGCATCCCATGTTCAGGAGGGGGGGCGGAGCCCCAAGGTTCCCTCGCCGTGAGTTGTGGGATTTAACTTGCTTTGCACCGTTGATTCGACAGCTGGGAGTGTTGGAACTAGATGTAATACAGCAGCGTAGGGCAGGTGGTCCCGTCGCCCCCTAGTGGCTAGCCCCAGTTGCTGTAACAGTCTCCTCCTTGCTCTCAGTTACTCCTTTAGCTTAAGCAGCAGGCTCTTGAGGGTTCTGGGTTCAATCCCTGACCAGCACCGTGTTCCCAGCTCTCGTGCTGTTCTATTTCCATCTGCCAAGTGCCACGGCCGGCCCCTTTCAGTCTAAAGCAGCTGCGGAGAGAGGAAAGGAACAAGAAAGAACTAATGTCAAGTGCCCATGGGAGAGAACGAGGTGTATGCGTCACCCTTATCTCTGCAGGCCGGCAGAGAATCCACCCTCCCCCCGAATCTACAGTTCGGTTCAATCTGCTGCGTCTCTTTAAGGGCAGAAATGGCATCTTGGTAAGACCGGTTTGCACTGAGTCTCCCTAGAGGGGGTGGGGTGAGCTCAGGACTGGGGCCCAGCGTGGGGCGAGCTCCCACTTGCATTGTGATTGGGCCATGGCAGGGGGAGGTGACTGCCTGGGGGAAATCAGTGGCTGATTAGTGGTAGGGGTGAGCGTTGGAGGGTGATGCTGCTGGGGACACCCGCCCCCTTGGTACTCTGCCTCTAGGCCTGTAGGAGAGAGGAGCCTGGGCATCGGGGGGGGCCCCCAAGTAAAGGTTCCCCCCCCCCGGGAGTAGGGGAAAGGTCAGGGATCAGAGCCCTGGGGTCTCTTTTCATCCTGGGGCTGATGTGAACTGTATCTGTGCCCATGGCAACACAGCATGGCCGTAACCCCTTCACTTCCAGGGGTGCTGCCTGCACACATCGGGTGCTCCTTCGAAGCGTGGCAGGGCGTGCTTGGCTGGGGGGGCGGGAGGGGCTGGCTGTAGCTGGCAGGGTCGGGGGGGAAGGGGTTAATGCGCCCCCTTTCTGCTATACAGCACAGCTCTGCTCTGGCTCTTCTGATGCTTCTCTCATCCCGTTCTTTCTGCTCCTGCCCTGATCCCTGCAGTGCCCCCTGCTGGGAAGACCAGGGCTGGAGTCGCCGGGTGCTCCCCCCAACAGCCAGCACTCCGGCCCTGCTCCCCACAGCGCCCCCCCGCAGGCAGAGGCTGGGACTGGACCAGCTCTGGTTTTCTCCCCATCCCCAAGATGCACAAAGCCAGCACTTCTCCCCCTTCAGGGCAGGGAGGGGAGCTGGCTATTGATCCAGCAACGTGGGTGGGGCTGGGTAGATCCTGCAGCGTTGGCTCCCCCACTCCCTTTCCTGTCACCCCCCCCTTCATTCCAGCCACCATCGCTCTGTGTTCCTTCCCCCCCCCCCATCAAACTGCCCAGAAACATCTCCTCGGAGCTGGAAGCAATGTGGTCTCCATAGCAATCCCCCGTGGGGGTTGCGGGGGGGCTGGAATAGACATTAAATAATAAAACAGCTGAGTCCCTGCGAGATGGATGGTTTGGGGGGCAGCATCCCGGGGCCAGGCCGCTGGGGGGCAAGTGGAGTGGGTTGGCCCAGCCGGCGCCTGTCTGTCTAGGACCCAACGGCTGCGTCTGGGCAGGCCCCCAAGGACCCAGCATCCAAAGCTCCAGTCCCTGGAGCTAACGGGGTGATCGCCTGGGAAGCCCCCCTTCCCCGGTTCTGCCCCGTAGGGAGCCAGCCAGTGGGGGAGACTCTGAGATAAGGCACTAGCTGGGCTGGATGGGGCTCGATCTCAGGTGGGGGCGAGGTCATCACCCCCCGGGGGCCGAGACAAGGCCCCAGTGCTTGAGGATGTTAGATCTTGCCCTGGACTGAGCCCTACGCTGGAGGTGCGGGGCCTGGAAGTCTGAGCTGGGGTGGGTATGGCTTAATCCCCTCCAGCGCCGCCCCCCCCCCCCAAGGGGATAAACAGCTGGAGAGAGGGGTCCTATGACCTGCCCCCCCAGTAGAGGGGAGGGTGAGTGAATGGTTCCCATGGCGATGACATGGGAAGATGCTGGAGGTGGCAGTTACCGTGGAGAAGGTTCCTGGAGCGAGGCCCCCATGTAGAGAGAGGATTTAAAGGGCCAGCTTGCCTTGTATTGCCACCCTCCAGAGCGAGTGGGAGAAAGCTGGAGAGGTGCCCTAGGGAAAGCTCCAGGCCTGGCCATTTCCCTGCTGACCCCTGGGGCGATGATGAGGCTGCTGGGGTCACAGGCCTGGGGGACACACACCTGGGCTAGCAGGATTTTCCCCTTGCCCTGGGCTCATTCACAGGCTCCCGAAAGGCCCTCAACCCTCCATCCGCCCGAGGGAGGGCTCTCCGCCTGGAGGTGGGCCGAAAGTGGAACCTTCCACCCAAAGACACTGACCCAGTACCCATCGCCCCTGAATTCAGGGGCTCAAATGGATCCCGGGTCAGAACCAGCCGAAACCCAGTGGAGGCGCTTCTCAAACGCCCCAGGACTGAGAGGACCCGTTCTCTGTGATGCTACCACTCATGAGCCCACACAGTGAGGCTGGGAGGGCTTCACCCCAGGCTAGTGGAGGGTGGGGTGAGTGGCTGCATGGGGTGGCTCAGATCTGGAAGAAAGGTGGGAAGGGGCGGGAGGATCTCCAGCTCAGAGAAACAGCCTCCGGTGGTATGTTATAGCCCCAGCCAGCGAGGCCATGAGGGTGAATCCAGGGGCTGCATGCCTAAGGGATATCTGATTGGATGAATCTCAGCCTGATTCCTGCATCTTGGGGTCCTGGGGGTGCAGGTCCCTTGGGAGAGGCCTTCCTAGCCTTGCCCAGCAGAGGGCAGTGTGGGCTCATTCATGGTAGTAGGGCGGGCTCTCAGCTGCCTGCCCCACGGAGCACTGCACCCTTATGTGCATCTAGGAACAAGCCCAACCCAATGAGGAGGGAGAACCCCCTGCTGGCTGCGGGGTCATGGGGTGGGACTTGGACCTGGCAGGAAGCAACAGGGTAGCTTCTGGAGGCTAGTAAGCATGGGGGGTGATGGGACGGAGGCTGGAATGGGGTCAGCACCTTGCTCCAAGGGGGTGGAAGGCTCAGCTGAGGTTTGGATGGGAGCAGGAGAGGATGGTACCTTATGGGGCCGCCAAAGAATGTGGAACCAGGGTCCCCTGCAAGCTCGCACTTCGTGGGGAGGCTGGGAATTGGGTGCAAGGACTGCAGGGTCTAGCGGTATGTGGGTGTTAGTGGCTGGGTCATTCGTATCTGATCTCCCCACAGGAGTGTTAATCAGGGGGTTTCCAGCCTCTCTCCCCCCAAAGTGTGTGTGTGTGTGTCTGTCGGGCAGTCGCACCTGGAGCGGTGCTGCCCTCTGCTGGCATGGGCTGTGAATAGGGGTTACAGAGCTGTGCTCTGCAAACCCACCTCCCCTCCCCCGGCTTTTCCTCGGGGCTGAGGTCTGTTCAGGCCATTGTTGGGGAGCCAGGACACCCAGGTCCCGCAGCTATGGGGATCAGGGAGCGGGAGATGGGGTGGGGGCTGAGCTGGGAGGAAGGGGCTGCTGAATTTTTTGGGGGTTGGGAGGGTGGCCCAAAATATGGGGGCTACAGACCCCATTTACCCTTAACCCATCCCAGAATTTGGCCCGGGTCAGAAAGCAGCCCCAGAGCCCTGCTCAGTGCTTCGGCCTCAGATGGGGGTCTGCAGGGATCGGGAGGGGCCTTGGCCCTTTGGCAGCCCTCCCCTCCCCCCCCACGAGAGACGTGCCCTGCGTGTACTCCCGCCCCTCCTGCAGTGAGCGTCTGCGCCCGCGGGACTATGCAGCGGGCCCCTGACCCTCCAGCAGGCTAGCTTTGGGGTAGCAGGGGGAGGGCTATGGGTCAGGATTGAGGGGCATCGGCAAAACTGCGAGGGCCTGGAATAGCAGGGGGCTGAGGGGCACCAGCAGACGGGTGGAGGTGCCTGGCTGTTTTCAGTCCCCTCCTGATCCCCTGAGATCTCCCGTGAGCAGAGAATGTGTGCCCAGGGTGGCTAAACCCCACGCCAAGCCCACCCCCGAGGCTGACCCTTGGCTCAGGCCAGCCCCCCTCGCTCGCCCGCCCCTTGCTAAATATACCCTGGCAGGTTGCGAATGTTGCACTGTTGGTGAAACCTGAGCCCCGGCAGA
>NW_020664544.1:3861118-3972954 GCF_002925995.2 Terrapene triunguis
CGGGCTGCCCCGTCCAGCAGCCAGGGTGGGACTGAGAACAGCCTCCCTTCCCCGAGCGCTCCAAACTCTGGCCAGCCATACTTCTGGCCTGGGCTCCCAGACAATGCAGCCGTGCAGCCCATTGTGTGGGCGTCTGGTCTGGCGAGAAAACAGCTTCTTTTGATTGTGAGCGGAGCCCAGAGGGGGAGACGGCTGCTCCGTCAGTTTCCTTCCCTTCCCCAGGAGTCCTGCGCTGCGTGCACGCCCTCCCCCCACAGAAATATTTTTACTCTGGCATTGATGTGCTTGCCAGGATTTTTCCTGACTGAAGCAGTTTCAGTTCAGAGCCACTGATCTTTGCAGAAGCTGTGGCTCCTCTAGATCAGTGGTTCTCAACCTGGGCCCCCCCGGGAGGGGCCGTGAGCAGGTTTTGCGGGGGAGGCTGCCCAGGGCAGAAAGCCAAAGTCCCACCACCTGGGACTGAAGCTGAAGCCTGAGCAACTTAGCTTTATGGGCTGCTGTGGCATGGGCCCCAGGCAGTTGCGCTGCTTGCTACCCCCTAACGCTGACTTTTATATGCAGAAAAACAGTTGTGGCACAGGTGGGCCGTGGAGTTTTTCTAGCATGTTTTGACGGGGGGCTCGGAAAGAAAAAGGCTGAGAACCCCTGCTCTAAATCCTTCACCTCTCTTGCATGCAGGGGATGGGCGCCCCTTAAATCACAGCTGTTCCCAGACTTTGCACGGTGACCCTCACATTTCACACACTGAGCAATTCGGGTCCAAGGAGAGGTGTCCTGCCTTTCTCTCTCTCCCCCCTCTCCACCGCCAGCTCCACAACTGCCACTCTCAATTCACAGGCTTGGTGACACACTCGCCGGGTCCTCCGCTGGAGTTTATTGGTGAACTCTGCTTCAAAGGGGGTTTGCATTGGCTGGGGGTGGACTCTTGAGAGCACCAAGGTCCATGGGTAAAGTGAACTCTGGAATGGAGGGAGTTTGGAGGAGATGTTCCATTTGCACCAAAGCGCAGAATTCCCTTCGCTGAGTTGCAGACGGTCCCCTCTGTTTCCATCGAGCCGGGCTTATGGGCCTCTTGGTTGGGTTTCTCTTCTGCCTACTTTTAAGATCAAAATTCCTAGTGTATTTGTAAATGTCCGTCTGTCTCACATGTGGCAGTCTATGATCCTTCTCTGGCCCCCATCACCACAGTAGCAATCATTAATGTCTTCATCCCCCAACTCCCCTGGAGGGAAGGCAGAGCTGTGGTCCCCATTCTACAGGGAACTGGGGCATAGAAGCTAAATGGCTTTTTGCATGGGGGAGGGGTGTGTTGGCAGAGCAGGGAATTGAATCCAGGTCTCCAAGTCCTAGGCTAGCCTCTAACCACGGGACCCACCATCCCCCCCGGTTAAACTAATTACTAGTTAACATTTATCTTGCAATAGCATCTAGATGCCCCACTGTCCTAGGTGCTGCGCAGACACAGCATAAGGGAGAGCCCTTGCACCAAAGAGCTTACGGTATAAACAGACAAGACAACAGGGGAGGGAAACTGAGGCACGGAGCTGAGACATGACTGGCCCAAGGCTATGCAGCAGATCAGAGCACTGGACTGGGAACCAGCACTGCCACTATCTACTAGATCCTTGGAAACTGTCAATCCCTCTCTAGCCACAATGCTATTCCAGGTCTGCTCCCTGGGGTGATCCCAGTCCAGCGTAGACGGGGGGCCTTGGAATCTTGCATCACTCGGCTCATGGATTTTTATGCCCCTCGTGTTTAAAATGCTGCTTAGCTCCCCCTCTCCGCTTGTCCCCGATCAGAACCAGCCTGCTCATTGAAAGCCCTCTGATTTTCCAAGCGTTGGACGGGGGGGCCAGGAAGCTGGGTTACACCCTGGGTTGACTGGATTTGCTGGGTGCCTCTGCCTGACTCTGCTAGCTTCCTCCTGACCCTGCCTCTTTGGTTCTGCAGAACACAAGGTGATCATTGTTGGCCTGGACAATGCAGGGAAGACCACCATCCTCTACCAGTTGTGAGTATTCCCATCCCTTCATCTCCCATTCAGAGTCAAACCGCCAGCCAGATGGCTGAGGGGGGAGATGATGTATCTGCTGCAGAGCCTCCCCCAGCAGGCAGCAAGTGGTCCTAGCAAACAAAGATGCCTGCATCCTATCTTCACATTCCAGAAGGCAACGGGGGTTAGACTGAAATCAGCAAGGGGGGGCAGGGTTCCACGGGGGCCAGAGACCTAGTCTGAAGTTGTTTCTATTAAGCCTAGAGGCCCCAGCTGAGATCAGGAGCCCATTGTGCCGGGCGCTGTACAAACCCATGGTAGGAGATTGATCCAAGTACAGTAGAACCTCAGAGTTATGAACTGACCGGTGAACCCCACACCTCGTTTGGAACCGGAAGTGCGCAATCAGGCAGCAGCAGAGACGAAAAAAACCCCAAATACAGTACAGTGCTGAGTTAAATGTAAACTACCTGAAAAGGAAAGTTAAGAAAAAATGATTTGATGCGGTAAGGAAACTGTTTCATTTAAATGAAGGTGACTAAAAGCAGCATTGTTCTTCTGCATTGCAAAGTTTCAAAGCTGTATTCAGTCAATGTTCAGTTGTAAACTTTTGAAAGAACCGAACGTTCTGTTCAGCGTTCCGAACTTCCTCGGAGGTTCTACTGTAGACAAGACAAAGGGTGGGAGGAGGGGGAATATTACAGGTGGGAAACTGAGTCAGAGAGATGCTAAGTCAGTTGCCCAAGAGTCTGTGTCAGAGCAAGGAATTAAACCCAGGTTTCTAGGATCCTCATCCAGTGCCTTAACCACAAGGCCACCCTGGCTCCATGCTCATTTGCTTCTTGGTAAGCACCTGGTGTGTCCCATTCTAGGGGGCAAGGGAGGGTCTGGTGCTGGGTTATGCCGGGATGGCTCTGATGCCTGGCCTGTGCCTCCCACAGCCTCATGAACGAGGTGGTGCACACGTCACCCACCATTGGCAGCAACGTGGAGGAGATCATCTTGAGGAAGACCCACTTCCTGATGTGGGACATCGGGGGGCAGGAGACGCTGCGGTCCACGTGGAACACCTACTACTCCAACACGGAGGTAAGGGGCCGTGTGGGAGGAGCAGCACCATCTCGCTCCCCTCCCGGGCTAGCTGCGCTCGCCCTGTGATGCTCGCCTGGGCTTGATTTGCTTGGCAGATTGGAGAAGCTGGCGGATTTTCTTGTAGTTACAGTGGAAGGGAGAAGCTGATTGGCCACGATGGCTGCCCGTTGTGTGCGCAGATGCTCCTCAGCCCCAACCCACAGCCCGCCCTGCTACTCCAGCGCTGGGACCCCGGCATGCAGCTCTGCCGATGCCCCTTCATCCTGACCCACAGCTCCCTGCTATGTCAGTGTTAGGATAGCCTCCCGCACCTCAACCTATGCAGAGCAATCCCGACCCACCCCACCCCTTCCCGTTGTATTCTTGGGGACCCCCCAGCCCTGCCAGTGCGCCTCGGTCCTGACAGGCAGCCCCCCGGCGACTCTAGTCCTTGATCCAAACATGATTCTGCTGATGCACCTGCGTACTAGTGCCCCCTCTCCTGTTACTCCAACCCTTGGGCTCCGTGTCGCTCTGCCATAACCAAGCGGTTCCATGTGCTACCCTCGGAGCAAGAGGCTAGCTGACAGCCTCCCTCGCTTTCTCTGCCATGTCACAGCCCAGTGTCCGGGATTCCCCTGCTTTGGGGTGTGAGCACCCGGCAGCAGCTGTGTCTGCTCCAAGAGGTGCCCCGGAGCTAGCTGCTGGAGCAGGGATGGGTGGCCTCACGCAGACCGGCGCTGTTAGATTCCCACTGGGAAAGCTGATGTGATCAGGTTCTGTTGCTATTTCAGACTCTTACACTGGTATAGCAGCGTCAGATGGGATTTTCATAGGCGCCCGAATCCCCTTGGGTTTGAGTTCCTAATTCCCCACGGCTCCTCTGGCAACCCCAGCTTGAGCGCCTGATCCTGCTTAGCAATGCTTACTCGAGCGATCACTTCCATTGCCGTTAATGGGGCTCCTTGGGAGTAAAGGTGGCAGGGTCGGACCCTTCCTTTGTAACTTGACGTTGAATATCGCGCCGCTCCTTTAAGGAGAATGGAGCGGGTGGCTTCGGAGAGTGAACAGATTTTTACTAGGGCAGGGCAGGAAGCAGGTGGGAATTTGGGGGGAAGGATCCAGAGGAGGTGCCGCTTCTCTAAACAGGGTGGGTTTTCCCCTTTTGTCCCAGCTTGTTTTGAATGGGATTAAAATACTGTCCCGGAGGGAAGAGCGCCCTGGCAAAGATCCCCAACTGTTTTGGCAGCGCAGAGAGAGGCAGGGATCCGAGTTCAAACACGTCCTTTGTCCTTCCTGCCTGGCCAGCATTCCTGACATAACTCGAGCTGGAATTTCTCTCCCGCTGCCGTCCGTATTTTGTTTCGCGATTCAGAACAGGTCTTGCCCGAGCAGCAAGAGTGCAAGATTGCTGTTAACTTTCCACCCGCTCCAAAGCCCCGAGCCAGTCGAGTTTGGCTGTGACATTACAATTAATTATTTGTACTGGGGTAGCACCTAGGACCCCATGCGCTAGGCGCTGTACAGCCACAGAACAAACGTTGGCTTGGCCTTTAATGAATAGCTCCGGGGGGGAGTCAGTGTCTCTCCTGGTTACCATGGAAAGTTAGTCCGAGGGGAGCTCTTAATTATTTGTATTCCAGTAGGGGCTAGAGGGGCCAATTAAGATTGGGGCATCATTGTGCTAGGTGCTGTACATGTACATAGTGGGACAGTCCTTGCCCCAATGAGCTGTAATGTACAGACAGGCCAATCTTGGGAGAAAGAATTATTCTCCACAGATGGGGAAACTGAGGCACAGAATGGCTGCGACTTGGCCAGGGTCACCCAGGGCATCTGTGGCAGAGGCAGGAATTGACCCCAGGTCTCCCGAGTCCCAGCCCAAGGCCACCCTTTCTGTCAAATGATTGTTTCCCTTCCTTGGGGTCGCTGGTGTTGTGCCAGTTCTCCAGTCCTCCGCAGAGCTTCCCAGGCTAGACGCAAGCTGAATTTCAGATGTCAAATAGCAGCAGGAGAACGTGTTTGTGCAGCACCTAGCACAGCAGGGTCTGGATCCATGACTAGGGCTCCTAAGAGCTCTGGTAATACACCTGATAAATAATGTTCTGTGCCCACCCGAGCTGGCTCCTGCTCCACCTGCAGCTCTTGAGCCAGGCCTCAGATGTTAGCCCAGGACCGGGGTGTTTGATCGACATCTGCTCTTTCCATCCCCCCCAGTTTGTCATCCTGGTGATCGACAGCACCGACCGCGAGCGGCTGACGGTGACGAAAGAGGAGCTGTACAAGATGCTGGCCCACGAGGTATGTTAGCACCAGGGTCGCCCTTCGTGGCCACGGCCTCATGTCCAGAGTAAAGCCGCTTTAGTCTAGTGAGTTGGGGGCAGATCCCTGAGCGATGTTGCTGGGAACTTTGCGACGCTCCATCCCCTTGAAGAGGGCCTGATGCATTAGCGGCAAGGTACCCAGCTGTTTCAGGCACAAGGCTCCAGCCATCTGTAGCGTAGGCGCCGACTCCGTGGGTACTCCGGGGCTGGAACACCCACCAGCAGCACTCCGCCTCCTCCCCAAGCACGCCGTGTGCCCGCTTTTTCCCCCTGGCTCCCAGCGCTTGCCGCCACGAAACAGCTGATGGATCATAAAGCAGCTCCTCGCCTTCCTTCAGCTGCTGAGCGTCACGCGAAACAAGTTTGTCGAGTCTCAGTCCAGTTCTGACTGGTGTCCCATTCAGAATGGGGTTTAAGGAGTGTTCTGGCTTATTACAGTAGCACCTAGAGGCCCCAGCTGAGATCAGGGTCCCATCGTGCCAGGCGCTTACAGCCCCTGTGCTGACGAGGTCACAATCTAAATAGCCGCAAGGTGGAAGGGGAAACCGAGGAAGTGACTCGCACAGTGTCACGTAGCAGCTCAGTGGCAGAGGCGGGAACAGCACCATCGGATTGGGGGATGTTCGCATGGGGGGGAGCTGAATGGAGGGGGGAGAAGGTTAATGGTGGGATCTCTCTCCCCAGGACCTGCAGAACGCGGCTGTCTTGATATTTGCCAACAAGCAGGATGTAAAGAACTCCATGACTACCTCTGAGATCTCCAAGTTCCTAACCCTCAGCTCCATCAAGGACCACCCATGGCACATCCAGGGCTGCTGCGCCCTCACGGGAGAGGGGTGAGTGCACCACAGAGTAAACTAAGCGGTCCCTTTTGGTGCCTAAGTGTCCTGTGGAACTCTCTCCCACAAGACAGAAGTGAGGCAGAGCTTAATGGCATTCAGCAAAAGGTTAGGGGTACGGCTGGCTGAAAATTTTCTGTCTAAACTGTTTTTTGGTGGAGAACTGGATTTTTGCTTAAAGGATACTTGTTGTGAAAAGTGTTTGCTTTATGCCTTGAAAGCCAAAATACTTGAACTTGGAAATGCTGTCCCGGTTGGAAATGCTGTCATTCAGTTGCTTCCTGTCCCCAGTCTCCTCTATGGGTCAGGTTCCCAGGCGGACTACATCTTCCATGATGCACCATGGCCACGGAATCTTATGATGCAGGAGGGGAGTCTGTGGTGCATCATGGGAGATGTAGTCTGAGCTGGAACCTTGTCTATAGAAGTGAATGAGAGCATGAGGCTTCTGAACTACAACTCCCATGAGGCACCTGGGCGGCATTTCCAAATCGAAGTATTTTGCTATTTGAATTGCTGCTGAAAATGTACTTTCCGTGGGGAGAAACCCCAGAACCAGCTCTAGGTGGAGACATACAGACAATCAGCACATCTGCTGTCTTGTTAGGCTGGGTAGGACTATCTAAGGGCTAGAACCCTGCTGTGCCAAGCCATGAGCCACTTTCTTCCATAATTGTTTGCTGTGCGGTTCCTTGTAGCTTCCAGTTCTGACCACTGTTACGAGACGGGAGACTGAGCTAGACGGACAGCATGGCAGTTCCTGTGGGCTCCCTTCTTCCCTTGCTTGGCACGGGCGTTTGGGGGCACCTTAGCTGGGGAAGTGCTTGGCTTGTGGATACTCATGCAATGATCTACGCTGGCTCTATTGGGGGTCGCGCTGTCCTCTCCGCGGATCAGTAGCACTGAGTCTGGGAAAGAATCCAATAGAAGGTCAGGTGATTCCTGTAACTGACTAGAACTGCCAGGGCCCGGCACAGCTGGTGCTGGAGGGGAGATTCTGGCAGCACAGACGTAGGCAGGGTCCCCACACATACAGCCCGGGCAGATGCACATCCGAGCCCTGACTGACGTTTAAATGTTCCAGCCACCTCTAAGTGTCTGTTGGGTGTGTGGAAGCAGAGACAACTGGCACCCTTTACCTGTGAGGCGCTGGGTGTAGTGGTTAGAGCAGGGGACTGAACTGGGATTCCAGCGATCATCTGTTGTGAGGGGAGTGGGGTCTGGTGGTTAATGTAGAGGATGGGGAGTCAGGACTCCTGGGTTCCATTTCCATACTGGGTGCTTCCTCAGCTCTGTCCCTGAGTTAGTGTAACTGTGTGCAAGGCACTTTACCTCTGACTCAGTTTCTCCATCAGTAAAGTGGGAGCCGCTCCTAGGAGTTCATCACTTCATTTTTTCCAAACTCTCTGAACACCTCAAACAAAAGGCAAAAGCCTCGTCTCTGCCCCAGGGCGCTCAGGTAGTGCCGTGACTCGCGCAGCCAGAATCCTTCCAGCACCAGCTGCGCTGGCTTCACGTGAGCAGCCTGGGAATAGATGCCAGGAGGCATGACGGGTGTTTGCTCAGTTTGCGGACGCAGGCTCTGGGGGCAGGTGCGCCTGTCTGGGTCGCGTCAGGCTGAGTAGCTGGGGCTGGGTTAACCAATGACTCACTGCTCAGATGAAACTTAATCCACCTTGTCTCTAGCCCCTTGTCTCACCTCCCAGCCTGTAAAGGGGCCCTGCCTTTCTCTGTTCTCCTCAAGGCCTTTCGATAGCAGGAGGCTGACTCAGCTGTGATTGTGCGATAATCAGGGACTTCTCAGCCTCTGGGAATCGGTGTCTCCCCCAAAGAGGAGCCTGCTCCTAAGCACAGGCTGCTGCTGTTTGCTTTGCCGAGAGCTTTGCCAATGATAAGGACACCCTGGACAGTCCTTAGGGGGCTGTTGTGTGGAGAGCCAGGGACTGGAGCTACTTGCATTGTATTGAAACAGAGGCAGCGCAATCTAGTGGTTAGAGCAAGAGGGGGCTGAGTTAGGATCTGTGGGTTCTGCTTTCAGCTTTGGGGGAGGCAGTGCAATGTAAGAGCTGGGAGTGGGGTTCTGCGTCTGACTTTGCGAGAGGAGTGGGATCCAGTGGTTAGAGCAGGGGGGCTGGCAGCCAGGTTTCCTGGGTTTCTCTTCCCAGCTCTGCCCCTGACTTGCTGAGCAACGCAGGCCAAGCCCATCCTTGCCTCAGTTTCCCCATTGTGTAACCCTCTGTCAGGTGGTATCAGTGCAGAGCGTGGTTATTAATGCGCGTTCTCTCCCCATTCGTGCAGCCTGCCAGCTGGCTTGGAGTGGATGAAGTCTCGAGTAGCAGCCAACTGACACATCTGGCCAGACATATGACGGAACAGTGCAAAGCTCTCCAGCATATTATTTATTTTTTTATACATGTGAGTTTCAGCCTGGACTTTCCTGCTAAAGCAGCTGAAGCTGGGATTTTGTACGGACAGTGTGTTTCCGAGCCCGGGTCAGCGTGGGAGCTGGTCCCTCCTGGATTGCATGTCCGGAAGGAATCTGGATCATATCTGCTGGGTGGTGGGTCCGTTCTGGATCGTGTCTCTGAGGGGAATCGGTTCTGGGTCATCTCTCTTCTGGATCACATCTGCTCCAGGCCTGCACTTAAGTAAAAGCTGGAACAAAGAAGCCTGGAGCATGGGAATTTTACGCACACGCAGGCCCAGTGCAGCTTCCAGCAGATTTACCAATAAGCTATGAAAGAAGAACCTCACCCTCCGGAGTCCGGTTAACGGAAATGCCTTAAGTCTTCAGATGGGGATTGGGGATAAACTTTGCTAGAGGGCTGGGGAGGGGGGTAATAACCTTTAAACCCCGGTGGCCCTCTGCGTTGCCCATTCTCTTCTCCAAACTCGGGTGGTGTTCGGGGTGAGGATCCGAAACCTTCAGGACACTGACGTTTCCCAGGATTTGCTCTGCGATCATCCCTGGGTCGCTCAGCGACGCATCAACCAGCGCACACTGGATGTTCCCTACCATTGGTGCTTTCCCTTGGCCCATCTGATCGAGGCCTTGACCATCTTGTATTTTATATGTTTTAACACAAGCAGGAAAGGGACGGCTCCATGGCTCTGTTCCTGAGTATTTCTCTCTTCTGCCACGGCCCCGGAGCAAGGACACAGATCTGGATTCAGGCCCCTCCTCCAGCACCGTTGGAGGGCAGGGATTCAGTGAGGGTGGGGAAATACGCATGGGTGGGAAGAGCTGCCCCGGGGAGCAAATTTCCCCCTTCACGACAGTTCATTCCCACCTCTTCCACCAGGAGGCGCTAATGGGTCAGGCCCAGCAGGGCCAGATCCAACGCTGCTTAATCCGTGTGGGACCTGGCATCAGGACCAAATCCAAACTCTGAATCCGGACTCAGGGATGTTTGGGTCTGACCTATCCAGCCCGTGTCCCATTTCTACTGAAGATCGAGTCTCACTCCGGAGGCAGCAGGAGCTGACGGTCAGGGAGACCTGCCTGGGTTCTGCTCTTGCAGACTTGCGGGGAAAGACTTAGCTCTTCTGTACCTCAGTTTACCCTGTTGGCAAGTGCCTGCCTTTGTAGAGTGACCTGGAATCCCTGGATGTGAAGGATGCTGGATAAGCACAAAGGACGTGTGGCGGGGGTCACTATCAGGGGTTCCACTGTTCTCCGGTGCAATGCTCTAAACTGGTGTGACCCCAAAACCCACTGGAAAGGTGCCCGTTGAATCCATTGGCCTTTGGATCAGCCCCTTAACGAATCTTCTTCAGTTAAGTGCTTTTAACAAATTAAACTTGTCCCATGAATTTGCATTTGCACAGGCCCCCTGCCAGGCTCAGAGGAGCGGGACAGCGCATCACAGCTTCCTGCCTTGGGCTCAGATGGGGTTTTTACCATTTCTGGGATGATCCATTTGACTCTCCAGTTCTGTATTTTTTATAAAACTCGTGTCTTGTATTTTATACCTGATTAAAGGCTCCGCTATTTAATTTTTTGCATGATCGGGGTCTTGTCTTTTATTAGCTTTTCCATCCTTGTGGATAAGGCGCTGGGCTGCGATCCAGGAGATTTGGGTTTAATTCCTAGCTCTGCCGCAGACCGCCTGTGAGATCTTGGGCAAGTCAATTAGGCCCAGATCCTAAAAGGAGTTTAGGCGCCTAACTTCCATGGATTCAATTGGAGTTAGGTGCCTAAATATCTTTGAAGATCTGGACCTCAGTTCCTCCATCTGTGAAATGGGTATAAAAAACCCTTCCTCCAACTTGATCCCTGTGTGTCTATTTGTTTTCTTTATATATTGTGCTCATCACAATGACATCGGAGCCCTTTCCAGTAGTGCATTAAGCAACATGACTAACGTCTGTCACGTGTTTTGTTCTTTCATCCACTCCCCATGGGGGGAGAAGTGTGTGTGTGCAGTGGAGTGTTTTATTTTGGAAAATTGTTATTAATAGATCTGTGCCTGTTGCTCTGTTTTTATGTTGCAGATGGGCAGGTCAAAGAAATGCACCTGGCACTTCGAGTGGAAGGTGAGGGAGTTAATTTCCTGACGGGGGAGCTCATTGCAGTCTAGGGAAAGCTGGCCCCTGCCTTATTGATATTTAGCTCTCTAGGATGGGAGCCTGTCTTACTATACTTATGGGCCGCGCTCAGCACAGGGGCATTCCGATCTCAACCGGGGTCTGTAAGCACCATTGAAACACACACATCACTGTTCCTGGTTCCAGCACAGAGCATGAGCCCAAGAGGATTATATTCCTGTTTAGTTCTAGCGTTCATTGGTAAGGCAGGAAACCCCTGACGTTTGCATGCCAAATTCTGCATTCTAGCAGAGCGCCAGCTCTGATGTAGTTAAGGTAGCGAAGGCCGTGTTGTTTAATGGACTCTTCTTTGAAGGGCACCAAAATCCACAGGCTGGCTTGGATTGCCGTAAAATGTGGTATGCCTCATGGGGGTGCAGGAGAGGATTAGTGATCCAAATTTGGGGTCAGTGGAACAAGGGGTTCCTGAGATACAGCGCGCCCTCCTCTCCCCCCCGAATGCCATTTCTTAAAGCTGACACATTCCACCAGTGTGGTTTTGTCTGAGCTGTCCGTTTCTCCCATTGCCTTCGATCAGCACCACAGAAACCCATCCCATTGCACACGTGGCCTGCTGGGCGTTGCCCCCTTTCGGACCCTGGTTGGTAGCAGCAAAGTTCAATGACAAGATTCCAGGCCTCTGTCGGCCATTTCTAGCCCACCCTTCCTTGCAGTCCCATCGTCTTCCACTGTCCAGCTCAGAAAGGGTTAACGAGCAGAAGGGGCAGAATCTGACGCCTTAAAAAGTTTTATTTAGATCGGAAGAGGTTCAAGTCGAGGATGCTGGATAACTTGTCGTCACTCGCCCTGTGGCCCTTCCTGTCGGGCGATTCCGCAGGTCAGTCACCTGATTTGTATCTTGCGGTGGGATGGTAGCCTGTCCCGTGCTGGTTGTGGCCAGTTGAGTGGTGCATAGGGCAGTCGCTCTGTACCCACTGGAGCCAGGAGATATGGGGGACAGGGCATGCGGAGCCCCTTGCGTGACAGGAGTGGGTGAGTGCTTCTTGCGCACTTTGCACTATTGCCGGTCAGGTGGCCAGCAGGACCGGTCTCTAGCCGGGCTCCTGGGGGTGTTCTCCCAGGGGCTGGGCTCACAGGCTCCGCGTTAAAGGCTGCAGGCGACACGGAGCTGATCGTTGCTGGCCTAGGAGCTGAGCTGAGTCAGCAGGGCTTTGGGCGGAGCCTGCTTGTGGGGTAATTTTACCTCCCATGTGAGAGAGGAGCTGTGCGTGTGTGTCTCTGACCGCATGGAAACCCCATGAGCTCACAGCTGTATGTATGAGGCAGCTGGGCCTAACGACATTACAGAGAGAGACATAAACAGGAAGCACGGGGAGGTGCTTTGTAGGGCAGGGCTCTGTGCAGCGGCAGCTCATCATAATCAGGTGTTGATCCGGCACCGCACCAGATGCAGCGCCTCCAGCCGGGCAACCCACCGCCTCTCCCTCTGGCGGATCTCAAAGCACTTGCACATTGACTGGTCAAGCCTCCCACGTGGGACTAGAGAGGGGTGATTGTTCCCACCTCGCACAGAGGTGAGTGGACTAAAGGAGCCAACACAGTTTCAGGTCTTCCTTTAAAAAAAATATTGCCTGGCTCTTCCCCCACCCCTGTTGGATTCTTGTCTTTGGGGGGAACGTCGGCATTGCTGTCTAGTGGGCTGAGCGCTGGACTCAGAATAGGGCCAGGGCTAAGTGACTTTACCAAGGTTGCACAGAGTCACCGGGAGACCTAGGAATGGAACCCAGGCGTCCTGACTTCTAGTCACCCTACACTTAAGTACTGGATGTTATGTGATCTGGAATTCAACTCCTGGTCTCGTGCACCAAGGCATGGAATATGCCGTGCTCCACATGCTGGGGAAATGACTCTGACATGAGCAATTAGTTAATTAACACAACTCAGCCACTAATAAGGGGAGGACAGGTAAACAAGCACTGGTGCCATGGGAGAGGTAGAGAGCCCAGTGTCTGAGGCTGGTAGCAGCTGTCTCATATACGCAGGGCTCTGTATAGCTAGATCCACTGAACTTGTCCTGGACTCTGCCTCTTGCCACGGATCTGTGGTCTAGAATCCCAACTTTAATGTTTTTTAAAAAGCATGTTCCTGACTGTGAAGAGAAGCTTCCTGATTTTAATTGCTGGGGCATTTTCTTCCTGAGTCTGCACGTGGCCTGCGAGAATAGCTTAGAGAGGTGTGAACTCTCACATTAATAGCAATGGTGTGTTAACTCTGAAACCTACTGATATTCATTTAAATCTCAACACTTAACTGTTTCACTGCTCATCGTTTTAGCAGAAACATCCAGCAGCACAGAGCAGGAAGTTAAGATGTTCTATTGTGCCTGCAATAAGCAAGTGGGCAGAAGGGCTGTATTAGATTCTTTCTTTATGTGAACTCTCAAAAATGCAACAGTTCCCATTTTAACTTCATTGCTGTACTGAACCTTCCTCTGCCTGAGCGCCTTCTAGTGTTCTCATGTGTGTACTGTGTTTGCTCCCACCTGCTCTAGTCAATAAGCTTTAGATACAATACCTGAGCCCCGTGCTGCTGCTGCTGACCCACCTCCTCAGAGAAGCTTGAACATATGACCCAGCAAATCCAGAAGGCAAGTCCAAAGAACCCACAATGACTTAACCATCACGAGTGGTTTTTCTTTTTTAAATACAATCTCTTGATTTTTGCAGAATTGTGAGCACTGGGGCTGGTAACGTTATTAATCTAGCGGAGAAAAAGAGAAAGATCCGAGGGCTAGGAGCTGAAGTTAGGGGGAAAAAATCAGACTGGAAGGGGACCGAAGGCCACATCTCTCCCCGTGAAGGCAATAGGTGATGAACTGCTGAAATAGCTCCTCAAGGGATGTGCTATGGCTTCTTATTGCTTGTATTTTGGTAGCATCATGGGTGCTGGGCCTCGCACCCCACTGCACTAGACTAATGTCATGATTTCCAGAGGTAAAAAGTCCCATCCAAGGAGCACTTGGATTTGACCCCAGGACCTCTTGAGCTGTAGTCAACTGTTCTACTACTGAGCTTGCCCCACTTTGTACGCAGGTGCTGCTGTGGTGTCCTGCCAAAGGTAGCTAAACCTGCATGATTCCTTTGCACTGCAGCTCTAGGAGTCTGGGATATGAAAGAGGCACCTTGGCTCAGATCCTCAAAGGTATTTCGGCATCTACCTCACCAAAATACCTTTGACGTTCTGGGCCCTTGTGTTTTAATTACAGAATTGCGTATCCAGTGGAACTGTGACGAAGTGCTCAAGACCAAAATTCCCTGGTTTCACTCTAGGGCATCGAAACCCACGCGGTGGCGTGCTCCAAACCGCGCCCCCTCTCAATGCAGGCTCTCTAGGAATCAAACCCTGCCTGCGGATTGCTCTGAGCTGCATTTACCTGCACGTGCCGAGGGGGACAGCTGTGTTAGCCATGGGGCTACTGGATCTTCGTAACATTGAGCCGCTTTTCGGCTACGCCTTCCCTGATTAACAGAACTACTAGGCCTAACTTATTTGTTCGGAGCCCTGTAACACGCTGCATCTCCTCTGCTCACACTGCGCCAGACAGTCACTAGGCAACAAGGAGATAGAACTTATTGCCAGCTGGCCTTATGAACAGGTAATGTAAGTGGTACAGCAGCGGGGGAGATGTGGAACTCAGTGGTAGAGCATTTGACTGCAGATCAAGAAATTTCTGGTTCACTTGCAGGTGCTACCTTCTCTCTTTTCCTGGGAGCAGCTAATGTACCTTTGTGTTGCTCTCCACACAAAGAGAAATTGAATTCTGCAGGTTCCAATAACGGTAATCAAATATCAGGCTTCCAATACTACACTGATTGCCATGGGCGATATAGGAAGCAGTGTGAGGTGGTCTCATATATAATATACACACACACACACTACAGCAAAGCTATACCCATGCATGCACATGCTATGGGAGAATACAGCAATCACACACAGCGATGTGCAGAAATCCAGGGCATTATTGCAGGGAACGGCCAATGCTTTCCAACATCAGGTCATGTTATAGCTCAGTGGTTTAACCTGGTGGCTCAGAGCTGCCACTGATCAAAAGCCAGGCCCCTGAGTGCTGAAGGATCATACATGTTTATTTGAGAGCAGGTCTATGTACATGCTATTTACAGGGAATAAATACAGAGCTCTTGTCCTCAGGGAAGGATGCACCTCCTCTCTACAGCAAGGGCTTCATGCATCTCCAGTCACTTTTATCCTGCCAATACTCGAACGCTTTCCTGGAGGGGACAAGAAGGGAGCGATCCAGGGGTCAGAGGGTGAATAGGCTCAGAACAGGAATTTCTGTTCTGCCCTTCTCCTCCCCACCCTGGAATTGCACAGCATGCATTGGGGGTGGGTGGGTATTATCCCCATTTTAAAGATGGAGAAACTGAGGTACAAAGTAGGGAAGGGACTCGCCCAAGGAGTCAGTGGAATAGCACCCAGAATACCTGCAAAATTCCCCTACTCTAACCACCAGACCTCACACCCTCAGAGCGAGCAGGATGGAGTCCTGGCTCCCAAGCCCCTTCTCTAACCACTAGACAACACTCTCCTCCCAGAGCCTGGGTTTGGACCTAGGAGTCCTGGGTCCCATGCCCCTGCTCTGGTCAGTATAACCCAATATCCCCTTCAAGTAAAGAGCAGGGGCAATGCATCCAGAATTGCCAGGCATTCTACTAATGCCCCTGCACCTCCTGCTGTATTCTGTCCCGGCAGGTCTGATGGCATGAAAGCCCCTTGTCCCAGAGTCCTGCCCCGGACCAGGCAGGATCTCCACAGTACCTCCAGGCCCTGAGCGTGCCCCACACTCACTCTCGGCCAGCAGCCCCGGTCCTGCACACCAGCCCCTCCTGGCAGGGGCAGACCTGGTTGATGCTGAAGGCCAGGCCTCCCTGGGGCACAAAGCAGCTCTCGTCCAAGGCCAGCCTCTTCTTGCAGAGCAGCTCGCCATGGTGGCGGGCGCAGCAGGCGGCCACGCCGCAGTCCTTGTCCTGCCGGCAGCGAGCACCTGGGGGCAGACAGGGTGGGGGGAGGGGTTAGGCAGGCAGGGAGGGGCTTCATCCATTCCCTCCCCCCACTGCTCGGGACCCCACAGCCTGCCTCGCTTGCTGCTTTCCAACCCACCCAGCATAGCACCCAGTCCCTCTCGTCTTGGTGGTGCAAGGGCCTCCTCCTCTGCAGTCTGTGCGGCCTGGACCAGCCGCCCAGAGAAACCCCACTTCTCTGGGTGCAGGAGCCGGACCCCCCACGGCTGTGCCTTGCCCTGCCTCCTAGGGGAGGCATGGGGGTGGGGGGGCGTGGCTGGAGCACCCTGCCCTATGGCTAGTCTCTGTCTCCCAGTGGCCAGGTGTAAATTACAGCAGCTGGGAGGCTGCTCCGCCGTACGCCAGGGGCCCACGCAGGCCCAGTGTTCAGCTTCAGAACAGTAGGAGCTCCTCCACCCCGGCCACGCCTGAAGCCCAGGGATGGGATAAGGGCGACTCAGGCCTGGAAAGCGGCTCCTCTCCATGCCTTACCCTCCTGCCCGTCCGGCACGGTCCTGTGGCACTTGCCAAACATACAGGTCAGGCCCCTGGCGCAGTGGGTGTCGCGGCGGCAGTACTGCCCCTCCTGGCGCAGGGGAAGGCACAGCCGGAAGTGCTTATCACAGAAGAGCCCGTGGGCGCAGTGCCGGTCCTGGCTACATGTTGTGGCCGCCTGGGGGAGAGATGATGCAAGGTCAGATGGGAAAGGCATGTCCCTGTTGCTTCTTGGCGGGGGGCGGGAGGTTGGACTGGGGAAGCAGCCCTCACAGCTGAGTTCCTATCCTCATATTTCCCATAGCAATCGAAAAGCCAACCTGGATTCCAAATGTCCCAACACGGGGGGGTGCTGAGACCTTGGGGGAGGGTGTGATGGGAGGGTGTGATAGCAACAGGGGCGAGGCCCCTGAGTTCCCAACCAACCTTTCAACCCAGAATCAGATCAATTTTTGACCTTTTGGGACATCCTAATTGCAATCCCTTCTGTGAAGGGAAAAGGCCTGGAGAGCTCACAATTTTCCAAAGCCACCAATGGTTTTCGGGGAAGGAGTCGGAGGGGAGTGGAGGGCAGGGGGATTCAGTTTCTCTCCCCACTGGAGATGCCTTAAAGGGGTCTCATTCAGTAAGTGCCCAGCCCCTGCAAATCAGGCCAGGTCCCTTGACGCAGGGCACCTAAAATCTTGTGTCACTTTTGGAAACCTTGGCCGGAGATGTCTGGCTGACAAGGATTTTCTAGATCCAGGTGCCACACTCCTTGGCCCATCTCTGGAAAGCAGCAGAGGAAAGGTTGGGATGGGACTCCTGGGGTCTCTTCCCAGACTAGCTGCATGAACTTGGCCTTAGTTTCCCTAACTTGAAATTGGGGTTAATAATTCTTCCTTCCCAGGGGCTTGTGAGGGTTAATTTATTGAGCACATGAGTTCTTTGCGGGAGGGACTATGTTTTGTTGTGTTTGCCAAACACTTCGCATCATACGGACCGGGTCCGTTACTGGCGCTCTTAGCACTATCAGAATACTACATAGTCAAAATAATGATTAAGTCCTTGAGAACCTCTGTACTAAGCATATGGTTAGAGCTGCTCAAAGCCAGCAAGTCACTCCTGACAGAGACGTCGTATAAATCACTCCAGAATTTATGGTTTGTTTTAAGCACTTTTGTGTATGAGGCTCTTTCTAACCAAGGCGCTGTTAGGAAGTTATAGACGGTGATGTAGGTTTAGTAGAAAAAAAACAGTTTGACATGAATAGCAATGTTTTCTTGGTTTTCTTTTATAAAGAATCTGTAAAAACAGCGTGAGGTTTTGTACAGTTTGGATTTAAACATTGCAATGCTGAGCTAGTGCATGAGAACTAGGAAGTGAAACTTAAACAGAAAACAAAGTGAAACAGACCAGCCACATCTGAGCTGTAATCGGCTGAAAATTTTCCGTCTACATTTTTCAAACAAAAAATTGGATTTTGGGGGTTTGGGGTTTTAGGTTTTTTTTGATGAAATGAAAATTTTCACAGAAAATAAGTTTTCAATGAAATTTGGCATGGGAGGGTTTCTTTGGGGGAAAAAAAACAAAAAACCAATCCCCCCCTCACCACTAATATTTTTGGTTTTTCAATTAAACCCTGAACATTTTTGAAGAAACATTTCAATGAGCATGGACAAAAAATTAGTTTGCAAGAATTTTTACAAGGGGGGGGAAGCATCTCCCCACTTAGTTCTATTTTTAACATTCCTCCTGGATTAGTAACCTGAGGGGCTTCTAATAACACAGCTCAAGAACTGATTATGCGATATCTAAGATATATGTGGCTGTTTCCCCTTAAGGATTAAAACACCCAGGTAGGGAAGCGTTTTACAGTCATTAATTGCTTAAGCCCCACACACCTCTTGTGAGTGTCCATCGATTTTTGAGGCCAGAGGGACCCTCTATTGCAGTAGTTCTCAAACTTTTGTACTGGTGACCCCTTTCACATGACAAGCCTCTGAGTGTGACCCCTCTTATAAATTAAAACCACTTTTTTTTATATTTAACACCCTTATAAATGCTGGATGCAAAGCGGGGTTTGGGGTGGAGGCTGACAGCTCGCAAGCCCCCATGTAATAACCTCTCTACCCCCTGAGGGGTCCCCAGCGCCAGTTTGAGAACCCCTGCTCTACTGTTTGGATTCATTGGACCTCCTAAAAATGGGCCAGATAATTCCATACCCATAAAACACCTGCTCCAGGTGAGACTTGAACTCACAACCTCAGCATTGCTCAGTCAAGTACTGCCTTATAAGTACTGTGCGCTAACCAATTGCGCCACTGGAGCATCTGAAAATTGCTTTCTCTGCCTCTGAATCAGGATTGGTGCAACGACTGGTGGTGCTCTTCCAAAGCATGCAACAGTCCTTTCCTCTACCCACTAGGCCAGTGGTTCTCAAGTTTTTTATTTCATTTGCGGATCCCTAAAAAATTTATATTGGGGGTGTGAACCCCTTTGGAAATCACCAAATGTACTGCTACATTGGCTAGGAATTGCCCTAGGACCAGCTGCCTGGATGCCAACAACGCTAACCTCTATACCGTAAATGCATCTGTTTTATAGTAGGGGGAAATGAGGTAGAGCGAGATTACAATCTCAGATTCAGAGCCTGTGCAGTCAATGAAAAGATGCCTGTTAATTTCACGAGGCCCTGATTTGCCATAGGACATGCAGTAACAGTGAGGGATAGAACCCAAGAGTCCTGGTGCCTCGTTCTAGCTAATAGAGCGCCCACCTTCCCATGAGCAGAGAATAGAATCCAGGACTTCTGACTCTTTCCTCCACCCCAAAAAAATCCCCGGCTCAAACCACTGGCCGTATGCACCCCATATTACACCACAAAGGCTGGCCTGCTAGATGCAGGATTCACAAGGAGACTTAGAGACCCCTCCCCCGCTCTGATGCTTGGTCCCCTACAGTCAAGCCAGGCAGGCTGAAGGCTGCGGGGCAAGTGCCCACCCATCCCTTGCTTACCGCAATCTCCTTGCTGTCGGCCAGGGGGCTGGAGCTTTTGGAGAGGGTGGCCTCATCTGGGGCGTGGTAGGGCATAGAATACAACCACGCCCAGATGTAGCCGTCCGCAGCAGGCAGGGGCCACAGGAGTAAGGAGAGGAGCCAGAACCTGGCAGGAGATGCCCACATGATGCAGATCTGACAAATGGTAGGGGGAGGATCTTCCCTTTGGAGTGATAGGAAACCCAGCGCCAGCCCCCGGGGTTTATATAGTCCAGGGCCTATCTCAGCCCCTGCTGCTAAAGCTGTTTGACCATCTAATGGGAAGGAGGAGGCAATCAGGGGTTAAAGGATTAGCATAATCACCGGCCTTCCCAAAACAGCCCCCAAAATAAACGAGCCCCCGGCAGTCTGGCTCTGGGCTCACTGAGCACACGAGGGGCAGCCCCGGGATCCGGCCAGCTCCAGCACTGCGCCAATTAGCCAGAGTCCAGCCGCTTAATGCCTTCGGAGGGGGATGCGAATTGCAGGTCTCAATGCAGATCCAGCGTGCCATGTACAAGGGCTGGGACTGCACAGAGCCAATGGCTCATGGGGGCCGTGCTGGGGACGCGTCTGAGGCCCTAACACACATTGGCTCATAGAATGTAGGGCCAGGCAGGCGTATTCTGATCAAATTCTCTCCCTCTGTGTCTGTGCAGCACCCAGCACCTTGGGGCCCTGATCTCAGTTGGGGCTGCTAGATGCTATCCTAATATAGCTAGTAAGTAATAATGGTCATTAATGATCCCATGGTGCTTTGCATAAGAGTCAGGGCGTTGACTGGTTTCCTGGCCGAATTCCATCACGTGGGCTCATACAAGGGGCACAGACACTGCCACAAAGAAAACACGTAAATTTGGGTCAGTAAGTGAAACAGAAAACAAGAGAGTCAGTTTCACTTCTCTGACCAGAAATATGTTTGGATGCGGCCGTTCCAGGAAAGTCCCCGTCTGCACTACAGCTGAAATATGCTAGCCACAGCATTGTTATTATTAGCTGCCTTATCTCTAGGCTTGGAAGGATTCGATTTTTACTGGGAAATGTCAATTTTACGGAACACACACAAACCAAGGAAGAAAATATTTCCACGGGTGATAATTGAAATTGACAGATAAGCCAAGTAAGAAAAGTGCTGCTGGAGAGGTTAACTTATGGACAGTTGCTTTGTATATTTGGACATGTGATATTGACAATTTGTGCTTTAATGGTTAGAAAGCTTTTGAATCTCAATGTCTATTGTCATTAAATAATTTTTCTCTCTCCCTTCCCCCCCCCCCCCCCCAAATTTCCTGCAACTCTGAAAACTGAAATAGAAAAAAGAACAGGAGAACTTGTGGCACCTTAGAGACTAACAAATTTATTTGAGCATAAGCTTTCGTGGGCTACAGCCCACTTCATCAGATGCACAGAATGGAACATATAGTAAGAAAATATGTATACACACACAGAGAACATGAACAGGTGGAAGTTGCCATACCAACTCTAAGAGGCTAATTAATTAAGATGAGCTATTACCAGCAGGAGAAAAGAATAACAACAATGCTTAAAACGATGTTTAAAACTAAACAGCGATATGATCTGTCAAAATTATAAAAAAGTAAAAAAGGAATTCTGCCAGGCCTGAGTATATCCTGGCCTTGTAAAGACAGCTCCATCCCTAAAGAACTTACAGGCTAAATAGACAAGACAGACTGCCCCCATTTCACAGATAGAAGAACTGAGGCACAGATCCTCAAAGCTATTTAGGTGCCTAACTCCTAATGACTTCAGTGGGAGCAAGGCACCAAAGTGCCTTGCCTGAGGTCACACAGGGCAGCCTGTTGCAGACAGAGGGACTGAACACAGATCTTTTGAGGTCTAGCAAACAGGGAGTAGCCGTAGAGTCTGGATCTAGGCTTTGGGGATGCTTGGATACTGGGCCTGGTTTTCTGCTCATTTCCAGTCAGAAGTTGTTTCTAGCAGCTTTCCAGCCCAGGGTATTTGGGGGCTAGGACTCCTGGGTTTCATTTACATTGATTCACTGTGTGACCTTGGAGGAGTCACTCCCTCTCCCCATGCCTCAGTTTCCCCATCCTGATGTAACGGGGCGATCCTCTTGGTCCATGCAGCATGTTATTAGCCCCAGCTCCCTAGACTGTCCCTTGGGATAGTTTATCTAAGTGCTCCCGACCTGTCACCTCATCCTCCTGAGAAACCCTCAGGGGGACATGCTTAGCGCCTCCCCTAATGGGTTTGCAAATGACCGTGTTTGCCTGGCGCTGGGGGCCTTATCTTCTGCTCCTCTGGACAAATTGGCCCAGCCGGGGGGCTGAGTGGAATGACCAGCTGTGGGCAAACAAGGAAATGCTGTCCTCTGAGAGGATTCCTCAGGAGACAATGCTGCCTCTGCCTCCCTCAATCAAGAAGGTTTAGCAGTGGCTGATTTTCCCACCCCACACCCCTTCCTCAAGTTTCTGACTCTTTAATATATATTTTACAGTAAGTAAAAATACACCCCTAAGCCCCACTGATGTCCTGCTTAGGGGACATGAGGGATGGCTAGGCCTTGTACCAGCTGTCTGCACAGGGGGTGAATTTCACCCACAGCAGCTAGCTAACCAGGAAGCTCATGGTTATGGTGGGTCGTCTCCTTACCCTCTAGGTTTCATATCCGCAATGCTGAAGCTTCTGTCGCTTTCCTGCATAGACCTCACTCAAATTATGCTGTCCAGACTTTCTTCATTTCCTCTCCTTCTTCCTGCTTATATTTTCTCCCGCTTGGCAATTCCCCGCCCTCTAGAATAGTTACACCCTTTGGTGATTTGGACTCTGTTATGAGTTGCCAGCTAATTAGGTTTGGTTTTAAAATCCCAGCTCCTGGAGTCATGTGATTAAGTGAAACTCTCAGGCCTGGTCTATACCTAAAACTTAGATCAACCTAGGGTTGAAAAATTTCACATCCTGTACGACACAGTTAAGTTGACCACGGTAGCATTGCTTTCAAAGTAAGTTTCTGGCCTTCACGGTGGGGGAGGAAAGAGGGAAACATCACGCTGCCAGCTCAGAAACCATCAGTCCACTAAACAGAACCCCAGCTGTGTTACTGTTTGAAATCTCACGATTGGTAAATTCATCTCGTGATTTTAGCACCTGACTTGTGATTTTTGAGGGGGTCGGAATGGACAATGCTGCTGTTATGCTTACTGCCACATGGTTGCGAAAAGCTGGGACTTGTCCTGATTTTAATGGGAGCCTCTCACAGAGCCTCTCCTGGAGTATCGCTGGATCCTGCACTTGTGAGAAGCGAAATTAGTGCCTCGCCAGAGGGACTTCCTGCTCTGGGGCCTGCTGGATCCAAAGGGCCACAGCCAAAAAACCCTTAGCGCTTGGCCCTTAAGGAAAACAATATGTACATATTAACTAGCTGCTGGGGGCGGGGGGGTAACATCACTGGGGCCTCTTTTGTCCCAGAGCTTTGGGAGGGGAGCTGTGCGGGTGGGGTGGGCGGTAGGCCAAGGGTGAGCACCAGGAGACAAAAGCACCGAAGGAAAGGAGACGGAATCAGATTCTTTGTGTGATCGTCTCCTTTCCTCTAGAAAGGAGGCCAGAGACGTCTGTGCTCAGTCAGCTGGTCCCGTGTTACCCAGTTTAACAAGATGCTCTGCTACCGGTGTGGCATAGTACTAGGATGTCAGGCAAGCTGCCCTGTATTCCTTGCTCTATCACAGGCCAGCTGGTTGGCCTCAGTTTCCTCATTTGTAAAACCGGGTGATGCTCCTGCCCTCCTCTTTAAAGTGTTTTGAGATCTGCTGATGAGCGGCTCTTACATAGCTCTCTTACAGGGATCACAAATAGCAGGGTCTCCAAAGTATAAAAAGGTGTTGTCAGAAGTTAGTAAGATCTGCCCGTGGGAGGGCTTCACGTTGTTTGGGGTCTGATTCCCCCGTCCATTAGTCATTGGCTGATCAGGTGCCCATTTATTCTGGAGCTTGATGCCAGCTCTGCCAGCCCTCTCCTTTCTCCTAGGCACTAGGGGTGCCAGTCATCCAGGATTGTCCGGGAGTCTCCAGGAATTACAGGTTAATCTTGAATTAAAGGTTATGTCATGTGACGAAACCTAGTCCCAGGATACGTCCAACCAAAACTGACAACTCTCCTAGGCACAGAGGTGTTTTGTTTCCTTGCTTTCCGATGTGATGTCCTTGATAGATTGAGGGACTATCGCTTGCACACTTCCTCATGTTTGGGACCGTGGAGGCTGAGCATGAAATAAATTGCTAGCTAGCCATGTTATAATCCTCACTAGCAGCTACTAGAGAGCCCTGCAGCTGCGGGGCTAGTGTGTTTGACTTGGTATTAAGTAATGCATGGTTTGAATCCCCCTCCTGCTTTGTGTTTGTCAAAATGCAATTCAAGCTGGCCACATATACTTTCCAGAGGACCAAATCCTCCTTCTATTGAAGTCAGTGGTCCTCCCCAATGTTGTGGGTGAAAATAAAATGGGATCCAGATCTAGTTTTAGATTTGAGCTGGCAAATATCCCCCTTCCCCTGGCCCCTGCAGGCTCCCCCCAGCGGCACTGGAGCAATTTCCACTAAGGGGACTGCTCACTACCGACGGGTTATTTTAAGAAGTCTTTTGAAAACAGGCTGTGGCAGCAGATTCCTGGCACGGGTAACGGGACACCTGGGTTCTTGTCAAGGCTCCAGGAAGCAGAGTAGCTAGTGCTTAAGGCAGGGGCTGGGAGTCAGGACTCCTGGGTTCTCTCAGCTCTACCCTTGATTTACTGTGTGTTTATAGAGAGTCTTAAATAGTAAATGTTTATTTAGCTTCCAAGGGCGTTATCACTGATCAGGGCAGTTTCCCTTTATCAGTCTCCAGCTGGGCATTTGTCCCTGTCACATTTGGTCAAGGTCTCTGTGAAATCCTGGTTGGTCCCTGCTGCATATCAGCTACAACCAGCCATTTCTCTGTTAGCTCCCAGGGCACCCAATGGAACCAGCACGGCCAGGAAGGTCAGCAACTCTCACTGGGCTGGGCCAGTACACTCTCCAGACGGGTTAATAATCTCTGCTCCAGAGAGCACATTTGAATCTAACCCTTGTGGGTTCCTTTATCATTATGACTGCTCGAGGCCGGTTTTCCTTTGTCCCCGACGTCTACCATCAGGGTCGGATTTAGGGGCAGGCAACCCAGACGAGCGCTGGGGGGGAGCCAGGCTTGGGGTTCTATGTTTGTGGTTAGCGACAAAAGGGAAAATAGAATGTTTGAAGTCACGTTTCAGGTGGATTCATTTGTCACTAACCTCCTAGAATGTTCTGGACCCTTGTGGAACCTTCCAGACTCTCTGAGAATGACATTTTCCTCGAACCTTCTAGAACAGTGGTTCTCAAACTTTAGCAACCCGAGGACCCCTATTTTGATTTAAACATTTTTGTGGATCCCCAACCCCTCCTGCTCAGCCCCAGACCCCACCCCCACTCCCACTCCACCCCTTCCCCCAAGGTCCCACCCCTGCCCCACCCCCGCTCCACCTCTGCCCCTCCTCTTTCCACCCCCTCCCCCAAGCGCCCCGTCCCCGCTCCTCCCCCTCCCTCCCAGCGCCTCCTGCATGCTGCTGAACAGCTGTTCCCTGGTGTGCAGGAGGCGCTGGGAGGGAGAGGGAGGAGTTGATCTGCAGGGCCCGCAGACCCCCCTGGAGTACAGGTCCGTGGACCCCAGTTTGAGAAATACTGTCCTAGAATGTTGTCAGCCATGCCCTCGTGGGTATATCAGGGGCAGGGCGTTGCCACTCAGTCAGTGAGGTATAAGAACAAAGAGAAGTGAAGTGAGTGCCCAGCTGCGAAACTGTGAACCTTGTCTTAGTGTGTAAATGTGAAAGTGTACTTGTGTTTTTAAGACTTGAAGAAGCGTGTAAGTAGTGCCTAATAAAGGATATATTTAATGGGACGCCAGAGATATTTATCAAACCTCTATCTATGCAACAATATAAAATGGGGGGCCACCGAAGACACTCCTCGCCTGGGGCGTCATTTGGTCTAGGGCCAGCCCTGTCTACCATTCTACATGCGTGAGGTCTTTATAAAATGTGATTATCTGGACTTTTCCAAGCAATCACTAAGGGGACAGGTGGGGCGAGTGATGACATATATTTAAAGGATGTAAGCAGTGAGTGGGGGCAAGAAGCCACCATTCTTCATGGCCTGGCTTTCCAGTGTGGTTGTGAGTCCCACTGTAAGTCTTTATTTCCTGGCTTTCCGAGGTTTACCTGTGGCCACCTTCGGGGAATGAGGCAGCCCTGGGGACCCTTAGCTCTAAGCTAATGAAATGTTTTGGCTGCAAATAACTAGGGACAAAATGAAGTCCTCAGGGAAACTTCCTTAGTCGGATGAATCAGTCAGTGGAATTGTCTCCCAAGGAAAGGGGGGGGGGGGGGATTAAAACTGCCTTGCTTGGGACAACTAGATTCAAAAACAACCAGTCTGGTACTAGAAGACTGGGGAGAGTTCAGAGGTTGCTTAAGCCAGAGCGATACCTATTCAAAATGCAACTAGGGCAGCTTCCACGGTCTATATAATTTCTCTGACACGTTCGTTTACCTGCCAGTGAGGAAAATACTGGGGTGGAAAGAGTTAAAGGTCTTGGGTTATTTTCCTCCCTTTGTAAATGCCATGTCATCTAGTGCTTTGCCTTTCTAGAGCTCCAAGCGCTTTACAAAGTAGGTCAGTGGCATTATCCCCATTTTACAGATGGAGAAACTGAGGCACGGAGAGGGAAAGTGACTTGTCTGGGGCCAAAACCCATTTCTCCTGAGCCCAGTGCTCTGTCCACAAGGACACGCTGCCTCTAAGAATCTGATTAATACTTTGTTCCCGCTCTGAATAGAGGACCTGCTTCCCTTTGGCTTATGACAGAATGGTTATTACACCCCTGAGTCCAGCCTCTGGCTAGGGCCTTGCAACGCCTCTCTTATAGGGGGGCACGCCACATACCAAGCAGGTACTGCCCGCCCCTTTCAGAACGCCACCAGACAGGCCCAGTTGTCTGGGCCGGGACTATTTCAGCAAGATGTTTTGGTGGCTGGCATTTAACTGATGTCTGTCGGGCCCTACGGGTTTCACGGCCTGCAGGAGCTGCACCCCAGATGTGGAGCAGTGTAGACGGCTGTCTACAGAGAGATGGATTTGCTCTACTTCACCCAGAGGTGATTAGGTTTAATGCAGGAATCTCTGGGGGGAATCCTCCAGCCTGTGCTATGCAGAAGGTCAGACTAAAATCAGATTAGCCCCAACTGGCCTTCAAAAATGGATAAATCTGCTGCACATCAAGAGTCTTTGTGATGTTTAACATCCAACAACCCAGCATTCATGAAAAGGTTTAAGTCTCCCCCCAGGCTGTTGCAAGCTTTGCTGTGCGGTCTGAGTCACTCCCTGTGCAAACACTCCCCATAGCTCAGCTTCCACCCATTGTGTGGGTGGTTGTTTTAGGCGCTGGCTGTAACATACTGCCAATGCCCAGTTAAATAACAGCTGTGCTTGTGCAATCCTCTCTATAAGAGAATGTTTTCCTCCCTTTTTCTCCAGCAGAGGGGGTATAGCTCAGTGGTAGAGCATTTGACTGCAGATCAAGAGGTCCCCGGTTCAAATCCGGGTGCCCCCTCGTTTTTTAAAAACTTTACATTTTTTGACACAGGATTCCCCGCTTGGCAGGGCAAATGTTGTAATGGGCAATTATTTTTGTAGCACCTGCAGCATCAGTGCTGGGCTTACAATTACCCATCCTATCTCCATTTAACAGTTTTATTGAAGGGAGTCTTTCCACCCCATCTAAAGATTTTTGTAAAACCAAAGGAGGGCGTGGGGGGAGAGAATCTGTGGAAATGTTTAATCTGTTTCATTTTCTGTCTTTCTCCAGTTCCAGTCCAATGGCAAGAAAGGCAGGGGTTGCTACAGAGAATATGTCTCAGTTAGACTCAGGTGAACCTGCAGTTCTTGCTGTAAGCAGAGCCAGGGTCCAGCGGCCAGCACCACATGGGGTCTCACAAATTAGTTCAGTTTTTCTTCTTTGTTTAGTGCCCCCAATGCACTGGGCGCTGTATCCGGCATGGGAGATAAAGACAGCCTGGAACTATAGGGCTGGAAGGGTCTCTGAGACCTCATCAAACCCAGCCCCCTGTGCTCAGGCAGGACCACATATACCGAGAGACCATCCCTGGCAGGCGTTTGTCCAACCTGTTCTTCCAGAGCCTCCCTGGGAAGCCTGTTCCAGAGCTTAACTACCTTAGCGTGAGAGAGTTTTTCCTAATATCTCACCTAAATCTCCCTTGCTGTGGATTAAACCTGTTACTAGTATATTGAGCCTCAGGAAGCGGGACTTTAGTCTAAGGACTCTGGGCTGTTATTGGGAGCGCTAGGTGGGATTCCTGCAGAACCATGCTGTGCCAGGAATGGTGCCCCCAAAGAAGCATTACTGTCTACAGGCCTCGGCCTGCTCCATTGGAATCAAGGGGAGTCTTGCCGCTGACTTCCAGAGCAGCGAAGTCAGACCCGGAGAGACCCCTAGACAGGAGATGCATTTTGCTTAGTCTGATCGTAAGTGCCCTATGGGATGGGGCTCCCACCCTTCCCTAGAGCAAAGACCCCAGCTCCATTCATCTCTGCCAAGAAGCTTTCCCTTATATTCAGTCTCAATTGTCCCCCTTTCTAAATGCCACCCTCTTATTCCTAGTCCCGCCCTTCCTCTGATTGTTTATTTGCTGGGTGCCTCGGTAGGGCTTATGGGGCTTTGCCAAGCAAGGGTTCTCAGCCATGCTGCCAAGCCACAATGCCTGACAGCAGCATTCTCTGAGAATTGGGCCAGGCGGGTCGATCTGGATTCAGGTGCTTCACTTTCGAACAAGCATTTGGGTCTTAGCTCTCTTGCTGTCTTCTGCCATCTCTTTTTCCAGCCCCGGGGTAACCTTTTTGCTGGAAAAAGGAACAGCAGCATTATTGCTGCTCATGTTTAATATACAGTAGCGCCTAGAGGCCAACTGAAATCAGGGCTCCCAGAGTAAGAGACAGCCCTGAAGAGCTCACAGTAAAAGGCTGTGCTAAGGCAGGAGGTTCTGGTTTCAATTTCCTGGGAATGGGACTGGGAGAGGGGAAGGGGGGAATAGGGAAGTGGGGTGTGGAATATACTGCATGAAACAAAATAAATGAAGAATGATGCTTTATTTCCCTTTATGCCAGTAGGGGGCAGCAGGACAATGTGAATGCTGGGAAGCCAGTAGCAATGTAGGCTGGGTTGCAGAGCACTGACTCTACCTTGCCAGGGGTGTAAGGGAATTGTAAAGCAGGAGGCCAGGACACGCTGCTTCCAAGAGCAGAAGGGAGATTGCAAGAAACGGGATCAGGCTGGGCCTCAGGAGCAAAGCAAACGCTTCCTTCAGTTCTTCCCTGAGCCCTGGCTGCTGCTCCCTCCGCCCCAGGCCTGTGCAGGGTGGATGACTGACTGGAGGCTGCAGCTTGGTCCAACCTGCCCCCCCCCCCCCCCGCTGAGCCAGGTGTCATTCTGTGCAGATTCTCTCCCCCCTCTGTCGCTGACGACCTTGGGGTAGTGTCACAGTCAGTGACCCTTCAAGCTCTGGGTCCCTCCAGTCCCTCATGTGGGGCTGGGACTGGGACTGGGCAGGGCTTTCCTCTTCCTTCCCTGGTGCACTGGCACCCCCACCTCTGTGGCCAGGCTTGGGGGGTGGGACATATCCCAGCGACGATGGCCTCTTTGGCCTCACATTACCAAGCAGGGCAGTGGGCCTGGCTCAGGCCCTGGGGCAGCCCAGCCTGTGGTCCTGGGCTGATGGACTCTGAGCATCTCCCTGTCTGTGCCAGAGCGCTGCTCGGAGAATCAGTGAGGCAGGCAGCGGCTTGGCGCGCACATGTTTGTGTGTCCATAAGCAGGATCCGGCCAGGAGGGGGAGGGGATGCTGTGCTACCACACAATTGCGGTGGGAGCGAAATCCTGGGCTCCCAAGTTTAATTGCTCAAGAACTACATTAAATAATGGCGGGGGTGGGGAGAGGGAAACAAGGGGGTAAAAGTTTCTCCCAGAGCCTCTAGGAGCCTCGGGTGGGTGGACTGGCCCCGCTGTGGCCCCGAAAGTAACAAGAAGAACCAGAACTCCAGCTCCAAACGCTCCTGAAGCCTAGGGAGAGAGGGGTCGGATCTGGATCTCAACCTCCTGGCAAAGCCCTCCTGAACTGAGCCCAGGCCCAGCCCCGCCTGCCCTCCCTCTCCGTTGCGGATATTAGCCAGCCCCCTTGCCGGTGACATGACAGAGTGGCTCAGATTGAAGGTATTCTTCATCTGCCTTTTAAAAAAAGGAATTGATTTATGGCCAAAGCTAATGAAAAGGGAGCGTCTGATGGTGCAATTGGCTTGCATGTGCCCTCTTGCTGTCTGCAGACCAGACAGGTGTCTGGGTTGGGGGGAGCTAATGGCAGGCATGTGCTGGCTGAGCCAGGGATTTGCCTACACCCCTCCTGGGGAGCTGTACACCCCTCCTGAATCCCCCTCACCCAGTGGTCAATTAGTTACACAGTGTTGCTACGTTAGTCATTTTCCAACCCCTCTGTAAATTCAAACTGCCTCTAATTTCAATTCCTGGGGGAATCCCTGCCTGGGTCAGAGCAAATTCCAGGTAATCCAATTCTGTCATCGGAGCCCCATGCATGGAAGAGCAGCCAGGGATGGCTAGGGAGCCTCTCAGACCCTCTAGGGAGTCATCTGGGAGGAGGAGGGGGATGGGCTGATGGGAGCATTAGAATTGTGGATACCCAGGTTTGCCTCCTGTCAGCATGTCCCAGATCCGGGGAGCTCCAATTCCGCTTTCAGTGGGGGTTGTCTGAACCAGGAGTAGCGAACGCCTGAGGTCACTCCGTAAACAGCCAGATCCGGAGCAAGTCACTGTGCCTTGGTGCCTCAGTTTCTCCAGTCAGGGCCAAAAGCAGAAGAGGCTGTGGGTTGGGATTGAGGAGCATCAGGAGACGGGTGGAGGGCAGGGGAGCCCAGGGCTGGAATAGGGAGGAGCTGCAGGTGGTGCTGCTGAAGCAGTAGGTTTGTCTGGGGGAAGGGGGGCAGCTTGCCCGACCTCTGGCCACGCTTTGCCCAACTCCACTCAGCCCCCTTAGCCTTTGGTGCTCCACAAGCAAGGATAAATTCACCTCACCGCTGAACCAGGGGCTTCGACCCTGCTGCTGGCTTGGCTGAAAGAGGGTTAATTCCCTCCAGAGCTTGAATCCTCTCATGGGGGAAGGGGGCAGGCGCTGGAGGGGGTGGGAGGTGTCTGCCGGACTGGATCATTATTTCGTTTAATCAAGGCACTGGGACTCCGGGCTTGGCCCAATCCAGCTGAGACAGGGCCGGGTTATTAATCATCCTCATCAATTGCTGCACTGGTTCTGGTTGCTGCTCATCTGCCATGTGGCTCTACTCATTCATCTTCTTTCTTTAGCCTGTCAGAGCGTCTCTCTCCCCAAGCTCTCCCGCTGTTGGGTTTGCCTCCTGTCCCACAGAGCCACCTGGCACTATGGGTTTGGGTGTCAGGCTTGTCTCAGCGCCACAGTCCGGGCCTCAATCTTCAGGGTGTGCTGGGCTCTGGGGAATCTGGATGGCTGGGCCCTGCTCGGGTGCCCCGAGAGGTGCTGACCGGTCAGCCTCACCTGGGGAGACAGCCAGCCCCTTGGTGGGCAAGTTGGATGCTTCTGATCCAGGCAGAGGGTGTCAGAGCAGCACGGGCAGGAACAAAGCACTAGGCCTCTGTAAGCCTGAATTCAGGCAGAGGTGGGGCCTGGGGGTCAGCAGTGTCAGACAGACACCCCTTCATTGCGCTAGATGAATCCTCCCCCGACTCTGCCAAGATGAATGGCTGATCCCCACTGCCCCCAACCCTGCAGCCCCCTCCCTGAGACCACCTCTCCATTCAGGGCTTGGCACCGTTGACAGGCATGTGCAAATTGCTCACTGTGGGGGGGCCTCCCTGGGTAGGTTAGGATGGCATCTCTTTCCTGCTCCCCAGGGCCAGCAACCCCCCACCACAGCTTGGAGCAGAGTCCCGGCTGAGATCCCCAGAGCTCGGAGGACAAGCCCCAGTTTGAAATGGGGAGGTCAGTTCCATTCAGCGCAGGGGCTTTTCCTTTCCAAGGGCTGTCACTACCTGCTGCCCAGCTCCTATACCCCAGCCGTCTCCCCCTGCACGGAGGTCTCGCTCAGGAAAGCTCCTGGGAATTTCCTCCAGAGCCGGGAATGGAATTTACAAGTGGCGTGACCCCATGAGTGGCAGGCAGAATATGCTCCCGGGGGGCCTGATCTGAAAATGATCATAGAAGATTAGGGTTGGAAGAGACCTCAGGAGGTCATCTAGTCCAACCCCTACTCAAAGCAGGACCAACCCCAACTAAATCATCCCAGCCAGGGTTTTGTCAAGCTGGGCCTTATAAACCTCTAAGGATGGAGATTCCACCACCTCCCTAGGTAACCCATTCCAGTGCTTCACCACCCTCCTAGTGAAATAGTTTTTCCTAATATCCAACCTAGACCTCTGTCACACCCCCCCCCCCACTGCAACTTGAGACCATTACTCCTTGTTCTGTCATCTGCCACCACTGAGAACAGCCGAGCTCCATCGTCTTTGGAACCCCCCTTCAGGTAGTTGAAGGCTGCTATCAGATCTTCTCCTCTTCAGATTAAACAAGCCCAGTTCCCTCACCTTCTCCTCGTAAGTCATGTGCCCCAGCCCCCTAACCATTTTCGTTGCCCTCCATTGGACTCTCTCCAGTTTGTCCACATCCTTTCTGTAGTGGGGCCCAAAACTGGACACAATACTCCAGATGTGTCCTCACCAGTGCCGAATAGAGGGGAATAATCACTTTCTTCGATCTGCTGGCAATGCTCCTACTAATGCCGCCCAATATGCCGTTAGCCTTCTTGGCAACAAGGGCACACTGTTGACTCATATCCAGGTTCTCATCCACTGTAATCCCCAGGTCCTTTTCTGCAGAACTGACGCTTAGCCAGTCGGTCCCCAGCCTGTAGCGGTGCATGGGATTCTTCCGTCCTAAGTGCAGGACTCTGCACTTGTCCTTGTTGAACCTCATCAGATTTCTTTTGGCCCAATCCTCTAATTTGTCTAGGTCACTCTGGACCCTATCCCAACCCTCCAGCATATCTACCTCTCCCCCCAGCTTAGTGTCATCCGCGAACTTGCTGAGGGTGCAGTCCACGCCATCCTCCAGATCATTAATGAAGATATTGAACATAACCGGCCCCAGGACTGACCCCTGGGGCACTCTGCTTGATACCAGCTGCCAACTAGACATCGAGCTGTTGATCACTACCCGTTGAGCCTGATGATCTAGCCAGGTTTCTATCCACCTTATAGTGCATTCATCCAATCCATACTTTTTTAACTTGCTGGCAAGAATACTGTGAGAGACCGTATCAAAAGCTTTGCTAAAGTCAAGATATATCTTGTCCACTGCTTTCCCCATATCCACAGAGCCAGTTATCTCATCATAGAAGGCAATCAGGTTGGTCAGGCATGACTTGCCCTTGGTGAATCCATGTTGACTGTTCCTGATCACCTTCCTCTCCTCCAAGTGCTTCAAAATGGATTCCTTGAGGACCTGCTCCATGATTTTTCCAGGGTGGTCTCAGGGAGGGGGCTGCAGAGGCCTTCTGACCCTGCCCAGCTTGAACAAGGGTGGGGTGGGCGGGGGGAAAGCAGTGTCCCCATAACCTTTCCTTTCCCTTTGGAGCCAGGCAGCATTTGTAGCTGAACCTGGTTCTCCCCATGTTCTGTGCCGGAGCTTCCAGCTGAGAGTTCAGCTGATGGAACAAGACCATAGATGTTTGCTGGGGGGGGGGGTTCCACTGCCCGGCTCCCAAGGGGCAGCACTACAGTCTGTCGCATTATCAGCTAGTGCTTTGTTCCTGACCGTGCTGCTCTGACACCCTCTGCCTGGATCAGAAGCATCCAACTCGCCCACCAAGGGGCTGGCTGTCTCCCCAGAGCGCTCCCTCCTCCCTGCAAATCTGCTGGGGGGAAGGGGCAGGCAACTGCTTTATTTTCACCATCCCTGCCAGTGTAAAAGGACCCTGGTGTCTGGTTTGTTCTCCAGCTGGGGGAAATATCACGCACCATTGCTCCCAATGACCACCTCCCCCCCCCAAGCCGTGGGAAGTTGGCTTATTAGCTATCCCTTGTTATACAACTGGGGAAGCTGAGGCAGGGAAAGGAGAAGGGATGTGTCTGTCATCAGACAGGGACTCAGTGGTAGTACTGGGACTAGACCCCAATAGCCCTGACGCACAGGCCTCCCCTTGCTCTAACCCTCTAGACCCTACTCCCCTGCCAGAGCCGGCAGAGAACCCAGGTGTCCTGGCTCCTAGCTCCCCCTCCTGCTCTAATCCACTAGACCCCATGCCCTGACCAGAGCTGGGGACAAATCTCAGGCGTCCTGACTCCCAGCACCCCCCACCCATTAGAGACCCCACTCTCCTCCCTGAGTCAGCTGTCCTGGCTCCCAGCGTGTCCCCCATCCACTAGCGCCCCTGCCCTGTCCAGAGCAGGGAACAGAACCCAGGCGTCCTGCTGAGGAAAGGGAGGGGCAGGGAGGTGCCAGAGGCTGGGTGGCAGAGTCGGGCTGAGCAGCGGGGAGGGAGGGGGAGCTGGGGCAGGAGGGGGTCTCACCCCATCTCTGGCTCTCGCCCCCCCCCCCCCAGACATGGCACCCACACGCCAGCAGGGGGCACGAGCGCTCGCTCTCCCTGGCTCAGTCTCTCCCGCACGGGCAGCAGCGCCGGGCGGCTCGTGTCCCCCCGCCGGGCGAGCCCAGCCTACGTCCCGTCCCCCCTCACCGCCCTGGTTTGGTCCGCGGGGGCGCTGCGCTGCTGAGCCGCCGGACAGGGCGCTGCTCGCCCGATCCCAGCGCTGCCGAGCCTGGGCGGCCGGTGCCCGGAGAGGAGCCAGGGCTGGGGGGGAAGAGGCGCCCCGGAGCCCGCGCCCGCCCCCCAAGATGCGATGGGGGGTCCTTCTGCTCCTCGCCCTGCTGCGCGAGGCCGCGGGGGAGGCTCGCGGCAGGCTGGAGGCAGGTACGGCGTGGAAGGGGCAGAGTGCACCGGCGTGCGTGGAAGTGGACGGACGGACGGGCGGGGGGGGGGGGGGGGGGGCGGGGGCGAATGGGGGGGAGCGGGCACACGAGGGGAGGCGTGTGTGGCTGAGCGCGAGCGACGAGGGGTGCAGGGAAGGGAGAGCTCCGCCACGGGTGCCCCTGAGCGTGGGTGGAGGCGAATGTTCCCGAGTGGGACTTGGCAGGTCGGGTGTGCACACAAGGGTCACTGTGCGCAAATGGGAGTGTGCACCAGCGTCCCGGCGCGCGTGGCGGGGCGGGGTACAGGTGCCCCGCGCGTGGCGGGGCGGGGTACAGGTGCCCCGCGCGTGGCGGGACGGGGGGGGGTACAGGTGCCCCGTGCGTGGCAGGGAGGGTGCATGGACAGTCGTGGGCACGTTTGTGCATTTTTCCATTTGGCATCTCCACGGCTCCCTTTGGACAAGCTTCCCAGCAGAAGCAGCGCTCCCCCGAGCCAGCCGGGGGTCTGCAGGGTGCATTGGCCGCTGTGGAGGTGGGCCAGTTGAGCCAGGGTTGCAGCTCCGGGGGTTGGGTGTCCGCAGAGGCCCCCAGCTCAGGGCGGGAGAGGAGGCTGCTGGCTGGCTGCTTTGGGGGGGGCTCCCACGCAGCCCGGGGAGCAGCCTGCTGGAAACTAGAGCGAAGCCAAAGCCACGTGGATCCGATGGCTGTAGTCAGTCCCCCCAACCTGGCTCAGCCTCTTTGGATGTGGCCAGGCCACCTGGTCACCCACTAGCTCTCCAGCCACCCCAGTGTGTGCTCTGGAGTGGATGGACCTTTCCCTGCTACCCTATAGCTCCTACTGCGGGGCTCCTGCCGGCTGTCTGATGTAGGGTGCATGGGAGGTTGGAGAGAGGGACCCAGGAGTGATTGCAGTTTGCCTTGGGGAACCCCATGTGATGTGTAAGTCTAGGGGGCTGGAGTCTCCCCCTAAGCAGATCCCACTCCCACCTCTTGACCTGAAAAGCAGCTGCAGGACACACTCCCCCACACACCCCACTGAGCTGTACTAGGGCTGAAGGGATTGGCTGAGTGGGCACGGTCTCAGGTGTGAAACGACCAGACTGCCTGCTGCCACAAGCTTCGCTCAGCGCTTGCCTGCTGTTCTGCTGTGCACTGCTTGGATTCCATCCCAGAGGTGGCTGCATTTCCATGTTTCGAACACCAGACTCTTCCCCGTTCCTTTCGTTCCTCCAGCTGTGGAGTGAGGAGGTCTCAGAAAGCCTGGTGGGAGGAAGGGGTACTCTGTTGGCTGGGCCTTGGATTGCCTTGGGCTGCCCCTAGAGGGACTGGGGGGATTTGGGGGGATGCTGGATGGACGGCTGGGGGGGGCGGGAAGTTGTGAATGGAGAGGGAGAACATTTCACCTCTAGGCTGCAGGTTTGAAGCCAGCCCAACAAGCTAAAAGAATTGCACTTGCTGGAGGTGGCAGGAGATGAGTTTGGCAGGTCTCAGGCCAGTTCTTAGCACGGTTCTTAGTTCTTCTCCTAGACTAAATAAACACATCCTATTCCAGGTAACAGCAGGGCAAGTTTCCCCCCTCAACCCAGCCCTGGAGGGAACGCCCACCTTGATCCCTCCCCAATCCCGCCAGGTCCCCATAGAACAGTCAGCTCCCTCACTGGAGGGACCTGGCGGGATTGGGGAGGGCAGGACAGAAAGGAATCTGCTTAGTTTGCAACCAGGGAGATTCAGGTTAGATATCAGGACAACTTTCTAACTCGATAGTGAAGCACGGGAACGGGTGACCTAGGGAAGTTGGAGAATCTCTGTCATGGGAGGTTTTTAAGGACACGTATGACAAACACATGTTGGGGTGGATACACTCAAGTAGGGGATGGACCAGATGACTTCTGGTCCCTTCCAGCCCTACATTGCTATGATCTATTCCCCTCTCTGCCTGGCACAAGGTTGTAGGTTTTCAGCCTGTCCCCTCTCATCTGTCTCCTCTCAAAGGGAGACAGCCCTGATCCTTGTCTGTCTGGCCCTTTAAGCGAGGTCTCAGAGTGCCGGGCAGCATGGAGGAATACACTGCATCAAGCCAGCCTTGGATGTTTGGCTCAGACAGCTCTGTGGCTTGGCCCAGCCTCCCACCACTTCCTGGCGTGAAGTTATTAGCAGAGGCTGGTTATGAAAGAGGCAGCACTGACAGAATCTGTGCTGTGGTCTCGAGTGCCGGCTTTTCCTGTTTATACAGAGGGCTCCATTCTCAGGCTGGGAAAGAACTGGAATTGGGGAGGGATGCAGGGGGGGATGGCGTGACCAGCAACTTGGACAGTAGAGCCCTGGTTTTGCATGGTGTTTCCACAGTGAGAGAGAGCCAAAGGGCTTGGCAGATGATCTTGGCTTGAGTCCAAGCATAGGAAACAGGTGGCAGTGGGTTCTAGAGCAGACACTGTGATCTGTTGGGTTCTAGATCGTGCTCCATGCTGGGCTGACAGGAATTGTGGGAATGGGAGTGGGGTATCAGACGGTGTAGCGTGGATCCTGTGAAACATAGTGCAGGTTCTAGAGCATGGGTTCCAGAGCGCAAGGTAAGGAGTAACGCGCTGGAAGCAGGGCAGCAGGGAGATCATGGCTGATCACAGCAGGAAGGGCCCTCTGCACTCAGAGAGGGCAAAATTGTGGGTCAAAGTGGGGGAACACGGAGAGGAGAAGCGGGGTGAATAGACAGGCAAGATCCCACCCATGACCAAAAAAGTGGCTGAATACCATGGTGATGGGAGAGAGACTGGATCTATTCAGTGTAACTCAGCTATGGGACTGAATCTAGGGGCCAGGTCCTCACTGATGTAAGTTGCCAGGGTTGTATCCGTTTACAGCAGCTCAGGGTCTGGCCTTATCTCTGTGGGTGTGGCCGGCCCAGTGAACGTGGGAGACGTGGGGTCGCTCAGCGGCTCGTAGGGATGGGGGAGCCAGCAGTGTGTGAGTGAAGCTTGGGATCCAACCCGGAGCATCTCCTCCTCCCGCGCTGGTAACCGCTAAGACCAAGGGCACTGCTGCATGGGGGACCTGGTGAACTGCCAGCATCTCTCAGGCATCAGCCAGGAGGCTGGGACTCTTAGACGCCTGCCCCAGCACTCAGGCAGCGTCACAGTGGACAGACCTACCTCATCCCCACAGACCTTCAGGCCAGTTAGAGACTGTCAATAAGACGTGTCCTGACAGGCTGATAGTTAGGGACCCTCCATAAACAGTTCTGTGTTCCCAAGGGCTGTTGCGTGCCCGCCACCTCCCTTGGGGCAGGGCACAGACAAAAAGCAGACGGAGCCCACTCCTCCCCCAGGTGGAATCCTGGCATGAAGGTAATGTAAGCCATGCTTAATTCATAATGAAAGAGGTGCCAGGGCTCAAACCATTGCAGGAAGCCCAGAGGTGGCGGGGCAATGATGTAAGTAGTAAATTTGGGGGGAATCCAGCCGTGGGTCGGCCCACTGGGGTGACGGCCTGGCAGGTGGCATGGCTCCAGACGGCAGGCTCAGAGGTGAATTGCACATGCACGGGGTGGGGGGCGGATCGGACCCCCATACTGCTGACTAACTGGAAGGGTCACAGGACACCACTGCCCCCCGCCCACCCCAGCAGGTCAGTGCTGAGAGGCAGCAGCAGGGCTGTGTCTAGACTGGAATAACAGAGGGCGGGCTGCGCACACAGTTGTCAATCAAATATCCTGAGGCCCCCCTGCTTCCCCGTGCGTCGGGGGTGTCGGTGGGGGGAGGGGGATCTGGGCAAGCCCCTGCGGGTCTGTGGCGGAGGTGTCAGTTTGATGGATGGGGAAGCTGTTTGAAGGAATCCAGAGCTGGACGCTGAAGAGTAAACACGGTGCTGCGTGGGGAGCATGATCAGGGGCGGATGAAGGGGAGGAGGTTTGTGCGGGAGTCGGGTACCTCCCTTCGCCACGCAGGTCAGACTGTGCATCGCAGCCAGGTCCCAGAGGGGCCCTGATGGAGGCAGGGGATGCCCGCTGCTACGTGGCATGGGATTGTGTGCAGCATCTGGGTTAAGGGATCGGGGGTCCAAGCTCAATGCCCAGAGGCATTTCCCGGGAGCAGTGAGAGCCTGGTATCCTGGCCAGATTCCCAATGTGTGAGCCTAGACATTCCCATCCCTCTATGGTGGGGTCCTTCCTTCGCTTCCCACCATGCCCTGTTTAGCAGCTAGCGCGTCCCACCCAAGAGCTGGCTGCATTTCAGCGGCGAGTGAAGCGATCCCCTCCTGAGGCTTGGGATAAGAGGTGCCGCATGGAGGCAAATTTCTTCCCAGCACATAGCCTGTCTGCAAGAAGGGGCATGGGATGGGAGATCCCTGGCTGAGCTGGGAGCAGTGGGTTCTGGTGGCTACCTTGGGCCTGTTGCTTAAGATGCTGGGGTATTTTCAGGCTACTCTTGGCTCCTATCTCTAGGGCCCATCCTAGAGCTGGGAGGAGGCTGAGTGTCTCTCTCAATATGGAGTCATGTTGTACTAGCTGCATCTCAGGCTGCTGCTGACATTTACAGATATAGGCGCGGAAGGAGCAGAGTGTGCCGCAGTCGGAAGGGGTTTGTGGAGGAAACTGGAGCCTCCGTGGGCTGCTTGCTCATATGTGACGGTTAATCAAGGCTTGTTAGAGCTGGTCCTAATTGAAACCAAAGCACGGGGAAGGCTCTGCTTTATGCAAACATGTCAGGCCTCCGTCTGTGGGAAGGGAGTTGGGGATTTGAACCTTGGGCCCGGGTGGGCAGCCCAAGGAGGGGAAGCAGGATTCAAAGCCGGGTCTCCATAGAGGCCACCTCGACTTCAGGGGTGGGATTCGAGCCCTGCCCTCCACATGCCATTTGAGAGCACAGCTGCTTCTAGCATAACACCAGCAGTGTGGCCTCAGATCAGTCACGTCCCTGCTCTGTGCCTCAGTTTCCCCATCTGTAATATGTGCAGTGCGTTGAGATCTGTGGTTGAAAAGCACTACACAAGAGCTACATATTATTATATGTTTGGAGACAAGACAGGTCAGGGACAAGGGGGGCTTGAGGGGTTCTGCTAGTCAGCTGTCTCATAGGGGGCTTGGTGACAGAGTCAGAATCTGTGGCTGGGGCTGTTAGCAGAAGGATGAGCTTGTGGTTAAATCTCAGTGCAGGAGGGAGAGGCTCTCTGGCCTATGTCACGTCAGAGGTCAGACTAGTTGATCAGAAGCCTCTGGCCCGATCTCTTTGTGTGACCTCTGGGCAACACATCTGAGCTAAAACCCCTTGACCCAATCTCTCTCGGTACCTGGGTGAAGATCGGATCTGGATCAGAACTTCAGCAACTGGATCTGAATTTCACTGCTCAGGCTCATCCTGAGGGGAAACTCCCCGGACAGCAGGGGCCGCTGCTGAGGTCCCCTCCACACACACACAAGTAAGCTGGGTGGAGTTGCCCCCAGCTACCCAAAGAGCCAAGGCCCCCGTGCGAGGAGGTAGCTGCTTTTTGCGAGCAGCCCTGTGCAGGGGGAGTTGAGCAGCTGGGAGCTACAAAATGCCTGCAGCTGTTTGCGAGTTGGAGCGACACCCTCTCCAGAGCTCAAGGCTGCTGTCTGGGCTCAAGGCTTCCAGGGTGCGAGGGCTGGGGCAGAAGCCCTCGTGCAAGACACTTCCACAGCCGGGCCCTAATCCCGCGGTGTCTGATCACAACCCTCAGCGCCCGCCGCTTTTCGGTACCACGCAGCAAATTACGCTGAGGTGCATCAGCAGAGCAGTGTGTGTGTGGGGAGTCCAGGCTGGGATAGTGAAGGAGGGGCTGCGAGTCAGGAGTGAGGGGCACTGAGGAAGCTGGTTGCGTGGGGAGCCCATCTTGGAGCATGGGAAGAGGGACTTGGGGGTCCAGCAGTTGCTGCTGTCTGTGCTGACGGAGCCTGCCCGAGTGAATCCTAAATCCAGCCAGTGCCATCAGGACAGGCCTGGAATTGGAGAAGCAGAGGGTATGGGGACAGTAGCAGGAAGAGGAGAGCTGGCTGCCCAGGCAGGTGGGGCGAGGCTCGTATCTCTAGGGCTGTGGATGGAGCACCTCCTGGTGGCTGTAGGAACTCCCTGCATTGGAGAGGGAAGGGAGGAGTTGGGATCACGCTGTGAGCCCTCCCATCCAGTTTGGGAGGGGGGTCCCCTTTCAGCAGTGGGGCAGGGCAGATCCAGCCCACCATGGCTTAGACTGAACGGGGTGTTGTGCACCACTGGGACAGCCCCCCCTTGAAGCCTTATTGACCTCTTGGGGCCCCTGGCACATGGGACCCAGCTCTGGGCTCCCAGGCCCTCAATCCGTCTCTCCCCAGAGCCTGCGTGGCCGGCTAAGTGCAGGCTTCGCGGTGAAGCCAGGCTGCGCCAGTCCCTGGGCGGGGCACGTCCCGGAATAACAGGCTGCGGCTTGGGCCATCGTCCAAGTGGCCAGGGCAGTGTCCCAGCCCGGCCACAGGGCCTGGAGGCAGGGAGCTCGTTAGCAAGTCCGTTAGCTGGCTGACCTCACTCTCTCACTGCCCTACAGCATCCCTGCCCCATGGAGGCAGGGGGACAGGAACAGGGCAGCTAGGCCTGGAACGCCTTCCCAGGCCCGGAGACTCCGAGAGAGGCCATGGCTGGTTGGCATGGACTGTCCAGAGGGGTGTCACTCGGGAAGGACCCTGCACCCAGTGAAACCACTGGGAAACTGCCAACACACCCTGCTCGCTCAGCCTGCCCCAGGGTGCTTTTGTGCAAGACACGTCACACCAACATACACTGTGCTGTAAAGTCTGAGTGGGCAGGAGTAAGTGTGAATGTCTGTGGGTTTGTGTGGAATTCAGTGTTTTGAGGAGGTGGGTTTTGTGGGCTTTTGGTAGGGAGTGTGTGCATGTGTATGTCTTGTCTTGTGTGTTGCTGTTGGGTGTATGTATTTTGCATGTCAGTTTTTTTTTAAACAGAGTTCAAGATATACATGTGTCGGGTTGTTTTGCCTGCGTCAATGTTTGTGTGTGCTTTGTGTGCCTGTGCACCAGAGTCCCGTGTAGGTTTGCACGCGCGTCAGCTGTCTTTGCATTGTTTTTGGCAGTGGACTTGCCGAAGGGCTGGGTTGGCTGTATCATTAACGTGATTGTGAGTTTCTGCACTGGGTGTAGAAGTGCATGCGCGTGCAGGTGGCTGTTGTGGGTCTGGTTGTGGCAAACGGATGTGAGCATGCAGGGGGCTGTTGTGGGTCTGATTGTGGCACACGTCGGGTGTGAGCGTGCAGGGATTGGGGGTCTGGCTGCGGCATGCCCTGGCTCTGAGCGCTACCCCCTGGGGCCCTTTGCAGAGACTCAGTGTCCCAAAGCGCCTTTTGCACTCCTGCACCACCCCCAAGCCCAGCTGGCATGTGGTTCCAGGGCTCGGTACACGCTGTCCATACGCCCTGGCTGACAGGGGAAGGGCTTACTCAGCCAGAGGCCCAACTGCACAGTGTGGGGAGGGGCAGTGCAGGGAACCATGCACCGCCGGGGAGGCTCCCTCCTCACTGCACCTTTCCAGGGGACCCCTGGGCAGAATCTCCCCTGTGCCATACAGATGGCAACCCTGGGCACCTGTGCTCAGCAAGCCGACCTAGGGTGTGGCCCGTGGGCACATGAGCCTCCTGATCACCCGTGCAGAGGTGGCCAAGCTGGGATCTTTCCAGGCCCAGCCGGGGGCTCTGCTGCCACCCCCATCATATCCCCTGTGCAGCTGGTTTCAATTGCAGCTGGATCAGCAGCTACAGGTGGGAAGCCCCTCCCAGGGCAGAGCTGTCCCCCCTCCCCCCCACTAATGGAGCCACTTTTTGTTCTGCTCCACGTGGGACGTTTTATGCAAACGACAGGGTTGGCTCATTTGCATATTGACAGCTCCCCGGAAAGGCCACGTGGAGCTGGCGCTGGTATTGGCACTGACACCGGGTTTGCTTGCTCTGGGAGTGGGGCTGGACCGGCAGGTCCCTATCCCTGACCTGCCTCCATAATGGAAGAGGAGGCTTGTGGGAGCCAGAGGTAACCAGAGGACTATGCTATTAAGACTGTTCCTCCATAACCCCTCTGACCGCAGCTGCCCCCAGGGCTCCCTGTCTGTGCTGACCCAGGGCTTGGCTTCTCGCTGCTCTCCGCCCGTCCATAAAGAGCCATTCCAAGGCCGGAAAGGAACATTTATAATCATCTCCTCTGACCTTCTGTATAGCACAGGCCCTAGAACGTCCCCCGATAATTCCCAGAGCAGACCGGTGAGAAAAACATCCTGCCTTGATTTAAAAATTCCCCATGATGGAGAAACCTTGGCAAGTTGTTCCAGTGGTTAATTACTCTCACGGTTAAAATGCTACCCCTTCTTTCCAGCTTCAACTGCCAGCCATCCTCTCAGGTTAGACCATCCTCTGCTAGACTGAAGAGCCCCCTGTCAAATATGTGTGTCTCCCCCCCATTGCACCCCTGAGGTACGTGTAGGCTGTGATCTCACCGCGTAACCTCTTTGTTAAACTGAATAGACTGAGCTCCTGGAGTCTATCACTCTATGGCAGGTTTACTAATCCTTTAGGGGCCCCCCTTGTTCCCTCTGTGATCTCACAGACCTGGAACCTTGTCAAGGTTTCAAAGGGGTGGGTCTTCCCCAGACGACCCCATTACGTCTCCTTCTCCTTCACCACGTGACTGAACGCCAGCTGGCAGCGGAGTGCTGGCATGCCAGGTGGTGCCCAGGCTGGGTGTCCAGGCTGCAGTGGGTAGCACAGAAACTTTTGAGGGCGGGGCCGGCTGAAGGGAGGTCCCTGGGGTGAGGTCAGGTGCCTGGCAGTTTCAAGTGGCTCTTAGTCCATTGTGGGTCACATCACTGTAGCCCAGTGACTAGGGCATGGAAGTTGGAGTCAGGACTCCTGGGTTCTCCTCCCAGCTCTGCCGGTGACCTGGGCCATGTCCTTTCCCTGCTTTTTGCCTCAGTTTCCCTTCCCCACCCGTAGTCTGTTTAGACTGCGAGCTCTTTGGGGCAGGGACTGTCTCTCATTCTGTGTCTGGGCAGCGCCTGGCGCAACGGGCTCCTGATCTCGGCTGTGGCTTGTAGGCTGTAGTGTAATGCTGCTATGAATAGCCAGTGCCTTCCCCTTAGGGGCTGGAGCATTCCCGGAGGTTCTCTTACACTCTGTGTCCCGGGGGGGTGAGGGGGAGGGTAGTCGGGGGAGCTGGTGGAAAGGGCTGGTGTGACAGTCTCGGAGGCTGAAACTGCTTTCTTCACAGGGCAGAGCAAGCCTCCCTGTTCGCCACCCCCTTTCCCCAAAGCCCTGCCAATGGGCCCCATCTCTACTGGTCTCATCACCGGCGTCCAAGCCCTTACATTTACCTCCCACAGTCCATTCAGTCCCTGGGGTTAGCTCAGGCCCAGGTGTTCTTTGGTGATGTCCCCTAAGATCTGGCCTGAGACACCAAACTCATCTCTCCTGGTCACACGACAGTCCCTTTGGGCCACCAGGGTGGATCCGAATCTACAGCCCTGGAGTAAAAGGTGGCATTTGATCCCGGACCTAGACTCTCTACCTCGCTGGCTCCTTCCGCCACCGACCGGCTGATTCCCCTTCCCATGTGTGCTCCACAGGACGCCTCCACGGCCGCTTCTTGGAGCGGGGAGCAGGGACAAAGCTGCTGACCTGGAGGCGGAAGACTCAGGAGAGTTTGCTGGAGACCGACAGGACCCGCATCAGCCAGGACCTGGTAGGAGGCAGCTTGGCCATTGACACCCTGCCGGACAACGAGACGCAGATTGTGGTGAGTCGGCGTGGGGTGTTGCTGCCCGGTGTCGTGGGGGCAGGTGGGTGGTTGTGGGTTTGTGTGACCTTAGCACAGCTCATGTGTGTTCTGAAATGCCACCTCTGGAGTGAGACGTGGCAGCTGGTTATACAGAGATCCCTGAGAAGCAACTGCCTCTGGGGTGGAGGGGAGTGCCACGGCAGCTATTTTTATACAGGGATCACTCACCCAGCACTGAAATGCAGCCACCTCAGTGGTGGGACATGGCAGCTGCTTACCAGCCATGCAGCAGCACTGCAGTACAATTTAGAGCAGGAGGCAAAGAAGCATCCCCTCAGGGCAATTTAGGCCAGCAGGATTCCTGGGATAATATCCCTGCCCTTGCAAAAAGAGTTGTGGGCTCGTTAATGACCACAGATGGTTGGGTTCTCTCTAGCCCAGGGGTCAGCATCCTTTCAGCAGTGGTGTGCCGAGTCTTCGTTTATTCACTCTAATTTAAGGTTTCGCGTGCCAGGAATATGTTTTAACGTTTTTAGAAGGTCTCTTTCTATAAGTCTGTAATATATAACTAAACTATTGTTGTATGTAAAGTAAATAAGGTTTTTAAAATGTTTAAGAAGCTTCATTTCAAATTAAATTAAAATGCAGAGCCCGCCCGGACCGGTGGCCAGGACCCGGGCAGGGTGAGTGCCACTGAAAATCAGCTTGCGTGCCACCTTTGGCACGCATGCCATATGTTGCCTACCCCTGCTCTAGTCACAGCACCTGCTAGCACCACTGTCTCCAAGGGAAGAGCGCCCCCTACTGAATCGCTAACTGCCCTGCAGGAAACAGTGATGGGCATCAGTTTGATATGGGCTCAGAGGGAGGAGCATCCACTACTGAACCCCCAGCAGTTGCAGCACTGCTGCAAGACCCCCGAGGTCTCCCTGCCGATGGCTGACGCTGTTGGGCTGGGGAGAGAGGCCCTGATCAAAGCCTGGGGTGGCTCAGCTCCAGGCGGGGGTGGCATTAGGGAGATGGGGGGTATCCCCGAAGGGAGGGGCTCTGTGGCTTGATTGTGTGCGAGGTTTCTGAGCCTGGCACGGCGCCCGGATCGATGGCACGGTGTTGGTGGAGCTGGAACTAGAGTGGACGCTGCATCCCAAGAAATGAGACAGAATTTAAATTCATTAAAATCAATAGGGAAAATGTGTTGCACATGTTAATGGCGTTGTGATGTTTACACTTCAGCCGGGGCTCTGTTCTCGGGTCACTTCATTTTAAGGCTTTAACTGACATGCTGGAAGATTTCAGCTGCCACGGCATGTAATATGTAAAGCAGTGAAAAATAGATCTGCAGCTCCGGGCTCGGCTCCCTCCTGGTGCTGCACTAGCAGGGACTGCAGCAGCCTGAGCTGCCTCATGACAGTGCCTTGTCTTTTGTGGGTCCCATTCTGGGGGATCCCCAAAACCCTCTTTTAAAGAGGGAGGGAAACAACCTTATTTTAACAGCACCTATGTAATACCCGCCCGTATTGCGTCTGAGGCCCTGACAAAGATCAGAGCATCATTGTGCTAGATGCTGCATATATATTGCTTCTGCCCCAGAGAGTGTACAGTGTAATGGACGAGAGGGGAAAGCGAGGTACAGAGATTTCCCCTAGATCAGTGGCACGGCTGGGATTAGCACAGAGGGCTCCTCACTCCTAGCCCAGCACCCTGTCCGCACTGGACTATGTTGCCTCCATTGAGGTTGGACTCCAGTGTGGTGAACTTCCTTCCAGCAGTGCCCTCTCTGTCGCAGAGGATGGCTTGTTGCCTGATGCCGATGTGGGATGGACACATAGCCCTTCTACATCCCGATGGGTGAAGGGATCTCTGTGAAGGGGATGGGGAGATGGAGCAGGAGCTGGGGAAATAAGGAGACCCGCATTTGACTGCTGAGCCCCCTCTCAGGTCCGACCCCAGTCATGGAGGGAGGAATGGCTGCTGTCAAACTTTCCAGACCGGGAGCAGCTGGGAGGTTGTGATCAGAATCTTCTCTGTGATGCATCCACATCCATCCTTGTCTCTCTTCCCCTTTTCCTCACATCCATCCCCTATTAGCCTCCATCTTGGCCCCCTCCCCCGTCCAGTAATCAGCATCTCTGAAGATGATTATCTCAGCAAATAGCCGTTGGTGGCTATTTTGTTTTGCCAACCAACACCACAGCTAGCAGCAGTAGCCTCCTTCCCTGCTGGTGGAGTCCGCGCTGACTCAGCCTTTTCAGGCCAGGATAATGTGAGGGGCGTGGGGGTGTTTTGCTTTGTGTTTAAAGAGCAATAAAAATCCACAAGCTCCTGTGTGTTTCAAGGGCCTGATCCCTGTTGTGGAACGTCCCTCTCCCCAGCAGTACTGGGTCTGTGCATTAAAGGCCCCGATCCCCATCCTGGTGCGGAAAGGCTCTCTTCTGCCTTCTGTGCTCAGCCCCTGGGAGCTCTTATCTGTCCCTCTCTAGGGGCCTGATCCTGAGATGTAAAATCAGTGGGAGCGCTGGGTGCTCATAGGGGGTCAGGCTCAATGGGGCTGCCCTATAGAGGCCCTGTAGGACCTTGGCTCTTTGAGAGACCCATGCAGGTGCTGTGTACCATACTCCATGGAAGACACGTGCTACAAGTGTGAAGCAGGTGACATGAGACACACATGCCATGGGCTTGCATTTGCACTAACATGCAGTCACTGAACCTTGAGTTTCCTCTCTAGCCCCATCAGAATGTGCTTCTCAACTCCCCCCACATGCTCCACCCCCGCTCCCTGGCCTCCTGCAGCCTCCCCCATGGGGGGGGGGGGTGTCTGCCAAGCATGCCCACACGTCACACTCTGCCCTAAGGCAGATCTGGCACATGCCAGGCAGAGGCCCATATATATGAGCTCTCACAAGCCTGGTTAATGGGGCATAGGGAGTTTGCATTAGGCTTTTATTTGTCTTCACATTTTCCACTGGCTTGTTTGTTTTTTTCAACAGCCCAGGGGGCCTTTACAAGGCAAGTGCTGCCAGGGGGCTGGGCTCCTCGTGGCTGATGGGGCCAACAAGGGGGGAGGGACACATGGGGTGCAGCTGTGCCCCATAAATGGCTTCCGAAGGCAAAAAACCCCAAAAGGTCAGAGGGGGACTATCCAAACAGCTGCACCCGCTGAGCCGAGAGGGGGCTGGATTGGAAAATCCAGGCTCAGGTTTTGACCCCCTTAAAGGCGGGGCAATCTGAATCTGGGGTTCAGGTGTGGGCTGTTCTCTAGCGCTGAGATAACCAGCTGGAGAGGAGGAGCCTGGCAGAGCTGTTCCAGAGGGACCTTACCTACTTATCGGCCCCCCATCGCTGTAGTGCCAAGCCTGCCGATCTCTAGTGCATTTGCCCTATCCGCTCCATTGGATAGACGGGGAGCTGAGGCACAGAGAGGCTAAGTGATCTGCCCAGGGTCATGCCGGGAGTCTGTGACAGAGCTGGGACTCAGACCAGCATTGGGCCCTGAATCTAAACCTGGGGGCTGAACAACCCCAGCCTTCAAAATCCAGATCCAGATTTTGCAAATCACCCCCTGGCTTTTGACCCCAGACTGAATATCCAGGTGGTTTGGAATCTGGATGCACCTTCTGCCACTTGGGCTCATCCCTGGCTTTGGGATGCGTCCATGGCAGGACTTTTCTCCATCCCCAGCCCCCAATGCCTTGGTTGCTATGACTCCCCATCTCCACTGGGAGGACCAGGGGCAGAATCTCAGGACTCGGACGTCCATCTATAGCTGGCTCCTCGAGGTGGGAGCTGACAAGAGATCAGACATTTGGGCAGCAGAGATGGATATGAACCTTACATCATGGAGCCTCTGTTCCTCTTGGAGGTCATGTGGAGATGGGCTTCTCCCTGCAAGGGACAGAGGGAACTAGGGTGACCAGATGTCCTGATTTTATAGGGACAGTCTCGATTTTTGGAGCTTTTTCTTACATAGGCTCCTATTATCTCCCACCCCCCGTCCCGATTTTTCACACTTGCTGTCTGGTCACCCTAGAGGGAACACGGGGCAGGGAGTGGGTTGCAATCAGTGCAATAGGCTAAGTCCGTAGTTGGAGGTGATGTTCCTTCGGGAGCTGATGGAAGTGTTGGAGGGTGGGGGCGAAGAGCAGCTTCAGAACTTTCTGCTCCTGACCTTAGTCTGCCAGGACCCTGAGACATTGCTCTTCAGGCTGGGTTGCATAGTTCCCCCAGGGGAGCTCCTAGGCAATCAGATGGGCTCTCATTATTGCTGCTGTCATTATGGGTGCATGTTATTGTGACACTTTACAGGCAGCTGATTATGTATTTGTTGGAATTATTTTTTCCCCCCGGTTCTGCGTGTTAGGGTGATTGTCAAAGCGCCCGGAGCGAGGAGTAGGCACTCTGGAGGAACAGAAAGCAATAAAAGGAAATAAACTTACAAATGGGATTTGATTCTGTAATGCAATTACTGAATTAAATTCCAGCAGAGAGAGAGGGAGACAGCAACCGATAAAGAGGAAGGGGTAGCTGGAGGAGGAGCAATATTTGAGATAACATTTGAAATGACAGGGAGAATTGATAAGAGAGAGGGGGCAGAGGAGCTGTTCCAGTCAGTAGGGTCTTAATATATTGAATGACAAATATTCCCAAACAGGAGACAATTACTAAAAAAGCAGCTACTGACTGAAACATACACAGCTTGAGTTCCAACCTTGTCTCTGGTTTACCAGGGACCACACACTGTTAGAATCTCTATACAACACACAGACACCTAGTGGCTGGATAAAGTACTGCAAGAAAACATATTGTGATAGGCAAGAGCTGCGTGGGAGAAGGCTCTTGCATCGGAAGAGGGTGATGGACGGTGTGGAGGGTCAGGACTTGAGTAGGGAAGGAAGTAGAAAGGTTTGTGGCATGATCGTTAGGGTCAGTATGGAAGGGTTTAAAAAGGAGAGGGTAACTTTTGAGCTGCATTTGAAAATGAACAGGGAACCATGGGGGGGGGAGGGGGTGATGCCTGAATATGGAGGGAGATGTGATTGCACTTGTTGGTACCTCCTGGGTAACATGGCAGCAGTTTCCTGGGAGGCTTTCGGAGGGTGGAGAGTCTTGTGGTTAAAGCACTGGCCTAAACATAGTAGATCTAGGTTCAGTTCCCAGTTCTAGACTGAGACCCAGGACTCCTGGGGTCTGTTCCCGTCTCTGCTGCAAGCTCCCACTGAGAGTCACTTAATTGCTCTGGGTCTCAGTTTCCCCACCTGTAGAATGAGGATAATCATGCTTCCTTTGTTCCACCTTTTGTCTATTCAGGCCATAAGCTCTTTGAAGCCAGGACAGTCTCACTGTGTACGTGCAGTACAACAGGGACCCAATTTCAGCTGGGGCCCATAGGCACATCTGTAATGCCCATAATAACAGAGGAGATAAAGGCCCAGGTGAGAATTTCAGCGTGGGGGGGTTGGGCCTGCGGGGTGGTGTCTGTAGGCAATTGGGGCTGGGGAGTGCATAGACAAATTAGCAAGGGCTGGGGAGCTCATCAGCGTCTCTTTGTGGCATGCAGTCTTGCCCACGGCCCCTGGTCAGGAGCTGAGCAGAGTAGTGTGGGCTGGGCCTGGCAGCCTTTCAGCACCTCGCATGGACACTGCCAGCTGGAATACGCAGCCTTCCAAACTCGGTAGTGGCTGGGCTTGAAGGAGGGCTGGTGTTTGCCAGGGTGTGGGGGTGCATGCAGTGCCCAGCGGCAAGATGGGGTGCAGGCAGGCTGGTGGATGTCTCCTTGGCATGGCTCAGATCACTAATTACAGCTCCCTTCAAGGAAACTGAGGCCCCCTTTCCACCCTTATTCTGTGTCTCTTCCTAAGTATTTTTCTCCTCCTCCTCCTCTGAACTCTCCCACCTTCTGGGTTTGTTTTTGGTTTTTTTCCTCTCTCCATCTCTCCTGCTCTATTGCTTTGGTGTGTCTGTCTTCCCCCGTGCCCGTACTGTGTCTCTCCCACTCCCATCCATCCTGTCTCTGTCTTTCTGGAAAGAACCCAGGGTTCCTGGTTGCAGCTGACTGCAGTTATGAGCTTCAGGTAGTAGTCAGCCCTGTGCCTGCATCGCTCAGTCTGCTGAACACTTCAGCAATGCTCAGAACTAAATGGCCAGGGGGGTGGCTTTCTACTTGCAGGAGAGAGAGGAGAGAGCGCGCGCACACACTCTCCCTGTCTACTCTCACACACCAGGGGTCTGCTCTTTCAAGTGCTAAGTGCAGAACTGCATATGCAAAAAAAATATATTATAATAATACAAAAAGCATCTGCAATAATCTCAATTGCAATTATCACAATCGAGAATGCAAATTGATTATTTGAACATGCAGCTGCCTTAATGTGCTTTTTTTGCACACACAACTGCACTGAAAATCTCGTGTGTTTGTAATATTCTGCCTCTGTGTGTGAATGATCTCTCTCTCGCTCTCTGTCAGGGCCCTCCCGCCTTCCCCCCTCCATTCTAAAGCTCCTCCCAGCCCAGCATTCACTAAGCAGCTGATAAAATGCCAGCAGCCTAGGAGTTAAGAACTCCCATCTGCGGGGTTGTTTTTCACTTCAATCTTGGCCAACCAGCTGAAGTGACAAGGCCCTGAGTCCATAGGAGAGGAGTCTGCAAGCTGCCTTCTCACAGACAGAGCTGGCAGGAGGGACAAACATGCCAGACTTGGCATTGTCCCCAGCAGAGAGGGCCTGGTTGGCCTGCAGAAAGCTGCCCCAGGGAGGGAGTTCGGGACAGGGGGCGCAGTCTCATGGTGTTTTGGCTCCAGCTGTGCCAAAGGTTCAAATTAGAAGTGAAAATGTAGAGGCACTCTTCCAAACTCCACCCGCAAAATGAAGTTCTGCCCACAGTACCAGCTCAGTGTGTGTCCCTATTTCCCTCTGTTGGACAGAGTAGAAACTGTCCAGCTGTGTGTCATATGCCCTGCACTGCTAGCAGAGATTCTCCTTTAGCTCAGGCTTGGGCTTTTGGAGCAGAAGGATCTGAGTTCTAGCCCTGCAAAGTTCCAAGTGGCTCTGGTCCATGTAGTGGCAACAAAAACTTCTGGGAAGCCATGGAAAAATTGTAGTTTTTCCCTTCTTTTCAAATTAGCATCTTCCATCCAAGCCCCTTAAATGACAAATGTTAATTAGCTTTGCAGCACAGTTTGGGGCTGAGTTATCTCCCGTTGTAAACAAGGGAGAAACTGAGGCACAAAGGGGAAGTGACTTGCCCAAGGCCACATAGTGAGTTAGTGGCAGAGCTGGGAATAGAACCCACAAGTCCTGACCAAACCCCTCTTCCCCCATCCTGAGCTTTAAGCATAAGAACAATCCTTTCTTCTCTTTGATCAGACAGAGAGAAGCAACAGGGGGGAAAATGCCTCTGATCTTGATAATCCCCCTTCCAAAGCAGTGAGCCCAGTGCAAAATAAGGCAGAAATTTACTAGCTGCAGCTCGTCTCCTTAAAGGACCTTGCTTTATGATCTCGTTTAACATCCCTGCCCCCCGCATCCTTTTTTTCACCCCCTGCTTATTTGTGCATCCAAAAGTTCTCCTCTTTAATTCCTGCTGTAACCAAAGCAAGGTGACGGATTGGGACATAATAATGATTCAGAGATGAGGTCATGAGGATGGCTGAGAACTCAGTGTAGCCGCTGCCAGCTCCCATCCCCATGTTGGCTGTTTATATTTTTTCCCAGTTTTATTGGGAACACATTGGAAAGGATGAGGGCAGCAGAGCGGGGGCGATAAGGACTCATTTGGCCCCTTCTCCCTCCTCCTGCTTACGCAGTCGAACATCCCGGGGGGTAAAATGAGCTCTTTGGAGCAGGGTCACCTCTGGATTCTTCCGCCCGCCTCCACGGCCTTGCTCGGAACACAGTGTCCCCTGGGTGCTGTGGTGTGTGAAAGACCAAAGCCCAGCGATTTTGGCGATGGAGATGCATGAAGCTTGCCCCACCCCCACCCAAAGAGAGAGGGAAGCCATTTCTACCCCCTACCTTGTTGACAATGCTGCCTCTTAAGGGAATGGTCAGGCTGGCTGGGATCCCAGCTTACATTGGCATAAATCTGCATTTAAGGCTAGTGGGGGTTACTCTGGATTTATGCTGGTACAAGCAGATTAGCTCCTGGCCCACTGTCAAGATGAAAACCATCCACCAGATCATGGAGTCCTGGATCAATGGCTGAATCCAGCCTGGGGAATCCAGGGTGTCTCCCAACTGAGAGGGTGAGTGGGAGGAGGATTCTGCTTCCAGTTACTCTGGGTAAATCCACCCGGCAAGCTTCTTTGTGCCGTTACTGAGCAAATGTTGGCACCTTTGAGGCAGCGGCTTTCCCCGTCTCTCTGCTGCAGAAAGCTGGGGTGATCTGCTGGTGCGTGTTGAGGGCCAGATACTGAGCTGACGTAAATTGGTGATGAGTGCACTGGGGCTACCTTGATTCATGCCAGCTGGAGATCTGACCCTCAGAGCAAATGGGGTGGCCTATGCGGATAGACACTCGCTGATGACCTAGCCGTCTGTGTGTGTGTGTGTGTGTGCGTGCGCATATGCAGGTAGGGCCAGCCCTGGGCATTTTGCTTGCCAGGGTGGAAAATGTTTTCGGCGCACACCCCTACGCCTGGAGTGGCTGAGCCAAAAGCAACACCCCCACAATGGGCAGCCAATCAGCAGAGCAAAAAAACACCCCCCTACAAAAGGCACAGCGGTGTGCCACCTCCCTGGAAGTTGGCACCCAAGCTAACCGTCCTGCTCGCCTGCCCCTAAAACAGGCTCCCTGTGTGGAGGTTATTTTAAGGTTTAGGATCCCAAGCGTTATCTGGCAGACTAATAGTCCATCTAGTCTGGTCTCTGACAAAGGCGACCAGATGCTCCAGAGGAAGCCATATTTTTCGTCCCACAATTGTACAGTGCTCCCCATTGTGCTAAGATTACTCCGGTGATGGTCATATTCAGAACTCCTCAGCATCTCCCACACTGGGAGAATTCTTCCCTCCCCGACCTGATAGCCATCTCATCCACCAAGAGCTTATATCCCTTGTTGCTGTACTCCTTGCTAGTGTTGCTCCGATGTGATTCTCATTCACATTAATGTCCACTCCTCCTGCTCAACTGTTTACCTCACCAATATCCTGCAGCAGGGAGTTCCACAGGTTACCGGCATGTTGCATTAGGATATTTTAATTACGTTGCTTTTCATTTGCTATTGTGTGATGGTGCTGGGGTTAGATAGAAGCAGCTGTTCATTTCTCTTGCTCTGTGCTAGGCTGTGAGACAACCTGGTTGCTAGCAAAAGCAGGGCAAGATCAGCAGTGTGCTCCAGTGGCTTAGAGGCAGGACACCTGGATTCTAGTCCCAATTCTGCCAATGCCTCTCCTGTGTGATCTTGGGCAGGTCATGCCACTGCTCTATGCCTCAGTTTCCCCTACCACCCTTTGTCTGTCTTGTCTATTTGTAAGCTCTTCAGGGCAGGGGCTGCCTTCCAGTCTGTGGAGCCCTGATCTTGGTAGAAGCCACTAGGGGCTACTGTAATAAAACCAATAAGATCACCATGTTTCCAACTACCCCCTGTCTTTCCATTGACTTCAACAGGATCAAGAGCAGAGGTGAGTGGGTTACCGGAACAGAGAGAGACTATGTTTTATGATGGTTAGAACTCAAACCTGAGCTGTGTCACTGACCTACTGTGGGCAAGTCATTTGCCTGCTCTGTTCCTCAGTTTCCGCACCTGTAAGATGAAGATGAGGATGCTGCGAGACTTTGATCACGCTCACAAATCACTTTGAGCTGCTGGGTGGCAGGCACTGGCGAGGAATGAAGGGCTAATCTAGTTCCCAAGGAAAGGGCTATGGGAGGGTTTCACATAATGATGAGGGTGGTTTTGTTCGGTTTTGGGGTTTTTTTTATAGGAAGTGAGACCATTTCGCTGGAGTTTTGCTGAAGCACGAAAAACTGCATTAGCTGATTTTAATCGAGTTTCTGCCGTGTTCCTCTCCACGTCTTGCAGAGCTACAGAAGGCTCTCTGGGAAATATACCAGACCATTCAAGTCAGGAGTGGTTTTCTCCTGCCATTTACAGGGACACTGTTAATTGTTTTGAGTTACAGATTTTATTTCCTTTGCTTTTCTGCTGCTTGCAAATTCTACAGCCCTCCGTTGTGCCCAGTTACAAGGTAAAGGGGATGGTGGTGAAGACAGCTGAAATAGCAGGATGACAGGCATATGGGGGGCCCAGGCATGGATAGTTGGAGGTGCTGCAGGTCAGAGTTAGGGGACGACAGCAGATCTATATGGGGAACAGGACTAGAATAGCAGGGGCTGTCACAGTTTAGCGTTGGGCATGTAGAAATGCCTATGAGACAGGTGCTGGGGGAATCCCAGGGCAGGGAGAACAGGAGGCCAGAACTAGAGTGCAGTGGCACAGCTGTGGCGAGGACAAGACTGGAGTAGCAGTGGGGGGCTGCACTGCAGGAGTGAGGTGTTCAGTACAGCGCCCCAGGCGTGAGTGTAGCATAGTGACTCAGTACACAGGGGCTGTAGAGAGCCCAGGAGTAATGTGCGATAGCAGAGCAGTGCGGGGCGAATAGCAAAGTGCTGCAGCCTTAAGCCAGCTCGCCTTGTCCTAAGCTTCAACCCAGACCAGATGAAGGGATCCAGACTCCAGGCTGCACCTGGCCCCGGCCAGAGGGGTCATGCGGGGGAACTCAGATACCCAGGCCTTTGTGCATGTTCTTTCCTGTCCCAGTCGCCGCTAGGGGATGCTACATTGCCCCCAGAGGAGACTGTCCTAATAGCCCGGCTATTCCCAGGCACAAAAGATGGCACAGTGGGGAGAAAAGCATGGGCCCCGGAATCAGCAGCTGCTGGGGCAAGACTGTAGTAGGGTCCCCAATGAGCAGCGCTGTCGGGGAATATCAGACCAGACTTGGTGGCAGAGACAGGGCTGCTGACATCTGAGCCGTTAGGGAGGGGAAGTAGCTGGGAGGAGTGACAGGGGAAAGAGGAATCTAGGAGGGGAGGAGGAGAGACTGCAAAGGGGAAATGTTAGTTCATTGCCAGCCATCATGCCCTGGTATCAGTGAGGCCCCTGGCATGGCCTCAGAGTGGGCGAGTGGCATCTTCCCAGTTGAAATTAAGACACCTCTGGTTTCACAGAGCGTGAAGCAGCCTCCCTGACAAAAGGCTTCTTCCAGCTGGACCTTGGGTCAGCAAGGTTCATGTGCCGAGCAACTGATTAATTACACCACCTGTGGGGGCGGATTATTCCAGCTGTTCCGCAGCAAAGGCTCCCCTGAAGGGTTGCATAGCTTTACTATGGCCAAGCTGGCCACAGAAGCCAGGAGTCTGGGCTCCCAGTACATGCTGTGGGCTGCTAAATGACTGCAGCGTTCCACTCCAGAAAACGCTGCCTTTTGATGCCATCATTTTTATGGGTGGGCAATTGTCCTGCTGCAGCCAGGTCTCCGGGTAACGGATGTTGCTTCAGGGGCCACAAAACTACAAGCACTGAGCCCAGCAGGGGTGTGCTTCGTTTGATATATTCATGATCAGCAGTTTTAGAGGGGTCGGACTTGCACATCAGGTTTCTTGGCAGAGCTCCAGCATGCCCCAGGCCTCTCAGGTTTATCAGCTGTCTAGAGATGAAGAAAGATTCCATTGAGGGACTAGTGATTAGAGCAGGGAGTTCTGTTCCCAGCTCTTGGGTGGAGTGTGGAGCAGAAGGAATAGGTGCCAGCACTTCTGGGTTATGCCACTGAGTTGGTGTGTGACCTGGAGCATGTCACTGAACCTGTTGGGACTCAGTTTCCCCATTTGTAAAATGGCTATATCAATATCTACTTCCCAACGGTGCTATGAAGTTTAGTTCGTTATCTGAGAACCTTGGATAAAAGGCCCTCTCTAATTACAGTCTGATGAATAACAATGCTTGGTTATCCTCTTCAGTGCTGCCTGCCTGATGCTATTATCAATAATAAGATTGCACTGGGCAGGGAACTGGGAGCCAGAAACTCCCAAGGCCTAATACCACTTCCCACACCAATTCCCCCCTTGCAGCCTCTGTGTGCCTCAGTTTCCCTATCTTCACCAAGGGGATATTAATACCTACACCTCAGGACTGTGGTGAGGAATAGTTATGGGGAGCTGAGCTTTGGAGAGAGGGGAGTGAGGTTCATAGATTTTAAGATCAGAAGGAACCATTAAATCATCTTGTCTGACCTCCTGCATAACACAGGTCAGACTTAGAAGAATTTCACCCAGTTCCCCCTGTATTGAGCCCGATAACTTGTGTTTGATTAAAGCATCTTCCAGAAAGGCATCTAGTGTTGATTTGAAGACATCAAGAGACGGAGAATCTACTGCTTCCCTTGGGAGTTTGTTCCGATGGTCAGTCACCCTCAGTGAAAAATCTGTGCCTTGTTTCTAATTTGAATTTGTCTGGCTTTAGCTTCCAGCCATCGGTTCTTGTTCAGCCTTGCTCCACTAGATCAAAGAGCCTTTTAATAGCCGGTAGTTTCTCCCCATGAAGGTACGTATATGCCATAAGCAGGTCACCTCCCAATCTGCCTTCTGCTAAATTAAACCAATTGACCTCTTCACGTCTCTCAGCGTGAGGCATCTCTGGTTCTCAACTCATTTTCATGGCTCTTTTCCACACCCCTTCCAGTCTTGTAACATCCTTTTTAAAATGTGGACACCAAAACTGGATGCAGGTTTCCAGTGTCAGTCTCACCAGTGCTGTATTCAAAGGTAAAATCCCCTCCTTGATACTACTCGCTACTCCCCTGTTTATACACCCAAGCATCGCCTTTGCCTGGTTTGCCCCAGCATCCAACTGAGAGCTCCTGTTGGTTCGAGATCTGGATGCAGATTTTGTTCCTTGGGGCCTGTCTACACAATCCTTGTCATCCTCACCCGCTAACCCCATCTCTCCGTGCTCTGTGGCTGCAGGAAGACAACCATAGCTACTATGTGTCGCGGTTCTATGGGCCAGGAGAGGCACGCACCAAAGAGCTCTGGATCGACGTGGCAGAAGCCAACAGGAGCCAAGTGAAAGTCCATGGGATCCTGTCCAACATGCACAGGCAGGCCTCGGTGAGCCCCCTCCCTCTGCTTAGCTGCTGCCATCCCTGCATCGGGCATCCGCCACAGTGCCATGCCAGTGACCCAAGAATGTTTCCCCAGCAGCTTCTCTCTTTTCAGGGATTTCCTGACCTGGGGCACTAGCACCTTGGCCGGAGCTGTGGTGATCTCCCCACAGCTCCCTGTGCCTGCATGGGAGAGACAGGCTAGAGACAAGCTTTGCCTGTCGGGTTATCAGGAGAGATGTAGGTGAGCGCAGCCTGTGCTCCAACTGGACTCCAGTTCAGGTGTTTCTCCACCTCCCAGGGGCCGCCCCTGGAGCCCATTCCGAATGGGCAGATGAATCCATTTCTGGCATTTCTCCTCCCAGCAAGGGCTGTGCCCAGAGTCTATGCCAGATGGGCATGGATACCCCGGGCAGGGTGCAGCGTGTCTTCGAAGGAAAGTACACTGCCCTCCAGTGCTGTCTGCCCCTGCACCCCCCTCTGCTTTAACCCATCTCCCTGGGAGCAGCACCACCTGCCCCTCCCAGACGCCCATGGTCACACGTGGCACTTCCCAGTGTGGCTCCCACACTGATGCTGTCGTCCCTGTCTGTCTTCCACAGAGAGTCATCCTGTCCTTCGACTTCCCCTTCTATGGCCATCACCTGCGGCAGATCACCATAGCAACAGGAGGTGAGTGAGGCCTCGTGAGGCCACATGTACTTGGCTTGCCTGGGTGTGCTGACAGGCAGCATCAGCTGGAGAGGCAGTGTTGCCTAGTGGGGTGACATGGGTGTCTCTAACCAGCCTCCCCTCCCACATCCTAATCCCAGCTTTGCCACTGATGCGTGGGATGGCCTTGGGCAAGTCTCTTCTGCTCTCTGTGCCTCAATTTACCCCACTGTAGAATGGAGCTCACTCCCACATCACAGGGGCTTCTGAGGTCAAGTCCATCTTCTCTAATTAGTGCTGAATGGTATCATGACACATGAGCCAGAACCTGGGATCCAAACTGCCCAGGTCCAGGGTACTTCAGTTCACGCCCAGCTCTAGTCAAGGGCAGTGGTGGGGGGACATCGGGGGTAAGGGGGTGGGGGAGAAGCTGGTAACGGGTGTCCTGGGGCAGTAGAGTGGGGATGGGGGTAGAAGCTGGTAGCGGGTGTCCTAGGGCAGTGGGGTGGGGGTGAGGGGATGGGCACATAAATTGCCTTCCCTTGCTGTCGTTCCAGGTTTCATCTTCATGGGGGATGTCATTCACCGCATGCTCACGGCCACCCAATACATTGCACCCCTGATGGCCAACTTCAACCCCAGCTACTCCCGCAACTCCACCGTCAAGTACTTCGACAACGGTGAGCCACTTCCCCTGGCCTGCTAGGCCCTTTGCACAGCCCCGCTGCCACACACAATGCACAGAGCCCCCTGGGGACCTTGGCTGCTTCTCGGCACCTGCACCAGGAATTCCGAGATCATTGGGCAGCGCTCATCCCTGCAAGGCAGGGGCGAGGAACCAGCTGAATCAGCAGCCAGGAGTGTCCAGGGGGCAAGGTGCTGAGAACATACCGTTCAGGGCCTGGTACTGCTTTGGCCTCTGGCATCTCAACTGGGTACACAAACAGTGCTGCATGGAGGACCTCAGAAACAGGCCTGACTTGGGAATTCACATAAGTGCTGAATTTATGTCTCTGTGTGTCGTGTGTGCCTCTGAGTGACATGTCTGTCCATGGGATGTATCTGTCTGTGTCCCTCTATGTGCGATGTGTGTGACACGTATCCTTGTGTGCGTGATGTATCACATGTGGCCTGGGGGGAGTGTGTCTCTGCTTGTGTGCGGGCTCAGAGGATTAGCAGCAGAGCTGGTATATCTGATAGCGCTGGGTGCAGCTTAGGATGTTTATTTGGAGCTCAGTCCTGCATCTGCTGAAAAACATGTGCTCCAGACTTCAGGAGAGGAGGATCTGGAGTGTCTCATGTGGCAAAAGAAAGGGCCATCTCCTCCGTACCATTGAGATAAGGGAGTAAAAACTGGATCATCACATCCCAAATGACTCACATGAGTTCCAGGAACTTTTGGCTGTGGCCAAATCAGTTGTGCAACAGTGAGCTTGCATGTGTGTGGTGCATTGCCGGCAGCGGGGAGAGGTGAGGGTCTGTGGCTGGAGCTGGTGGGTGTGGTTGTGGGACAAGATAATATCTTTTATTGGACTAGCTTCTGTTAGTGAGAGAGCAGAGCTTCCGAGCCAAGCAGAGCTCTTCTTCCCTCTGGGAAATATACTCAGTCACTGCTAAATACAAAGTGTAACAGATTGTTTAGCATAAGTAGTTAACATGCATTTCAAGGGACCATTCAAGGTGAAGTGGCCAGTTAACAGATTCAGGCTGTGTGAAGTTTGGTTGTGGCTGTGGGCTGGGTTTTTTTGTGTGCAAATGGGGAGTGTGTGTGACTGTTGCAGCTGCTGCGCTGTGTGGGGTGTAATGTATGTGACTGCAGCCAGGTTGTCACAGCGAGTACACCGGCTCTGCAAGTGCCTATGGGATGGTCGTTGCAGATGTGCACAGGGAATTAAATTGACCCCTGCAATCTCCCCTGCTGCTCTCTGCTCCACTGTGTGGTCTCCTCTCTCCCCCAGGGACGGTGTTTGTGGTGCAGTGGGACAAGGTCTATCTTCATGGGAAGGAGGACATTGGCAGCTTCACGTTCCAGGCTGCTCTGCACAGCGAAGGGAGAATCGTCTTTGGGTACAAGGAGGTGAGTGGGACCAGCTGCTTGGGGCATGGTTATTGCAGGTGTTGTAACACCGGTGGGCAGATGGGGCGGGGAGAGTGGGAGACAGAACCTAAACCCCACCAAGGAAAGACAAAGGAGGAGTCCCTGGCCCTCTCATTCCAATGGCTTAGCTGCCCCCATGCTGAAAACAGTCACTGCATCCTCAGGTCAGGGCCACCCAGAGGGGGGGGCAAGTGGGGCAATTTGCCCCAGGCCCCGCAGGGGCCCCCACGAGAATGTCGGAGGCTCCCCCCCGCCTCCACCTTCCCCCATCCCCTGGCGCCTCAGCGCGCCGCGTCCGGGAGCGGCCCTGGACAGCGCTGCAGCAGTGTGGCCCGGGCAGGGCCTGAGGTCCTCCCGCTCGGAGCCGCGTGGTAAGGGGGCGGGGTTGCGAGCTCCGGCGGGCCGAGCAGCAGGAGCTCCTGGACGTGGCTCGCTGAGGCTCTGGGAGAGGGGGGAGGTGGGGGTAAGCAGCATGGTAAGCCCCTCTGAGACGGTCACCCCCTGACCCCATCCCCCCACAGCCCTGATCCCCAGCTCCGAGCCTAGCCCCTCTGAGCCGGGCACCCCCCGACCCAGAGCCCAGCTCCCCACCCAGCCCTGGGCAAGAGTAGCGCCACCCCCAGGCAGCGACAGCCCATTGGCACCAACCATCACCCAGCGACAGCCCATTATGTAATTGCAAATGTATACATACCATTAAAGCATTTAATGTTTTTAAATAATGTATTTTGTGTATTTTCAAATTATTAAAAATTAATTTTTGAATGTATTTCACTGGTTATTTTTTACATTTCCAAATACATGTTACTATAGTATTGCAACTTTTTTTTATGGAAGGGGCCCCCGAAATTGCTTTGCCTCTGGCCCCCTGAATCCTCTGGCCGGCCCTGCCTCAGGTGATGCTGGGCTCAGTGAGCACAGGGAAGGTCTCTCCAACCCAGGCGCATCTTCAAGCAGAGGCGAGATGGCGCATGTGGGATAGGATGAGGGGGTCTGCTGGGGAAGTGAATGGGGCAGGATTAAGGGGGTGAGGGGTTGGGAATAGAGTAGGAGGTATGGGGGAGCCGGGAGGGCTGGAATTGGAGTGGGAGGCATGGGAGGGAGCAAAGGACATGCTGGGAGGGGGAAAGCATAGCAGGGAGAATGGCTGTCTTCCTTCTCCACAGCAGGGCCAGGTTAGGGCAAACCTCTGTGAGAAAGGGGGGTCTGTACGTATAACCCACTGGTCAGTGTGTGTTATGTGACTCCCCACCCCGGGCTTGACTATGAGTCTGGAACATCTCCACCCACAGAGCCTGGCTCTTTCACTGACGCTAGAGACTCATGCACCTAGCTCAGGAGTTTGCCAGTTCAGTCCCTGCTGTTGTTAACCCAGAGGGCGGCTCGTCACATGCGCTCCTAATGTCCTGTATGCAGTGCCTGGGCCGACTATGCTTGTTATTCCCAAGGGGGTTGACTGAGCCTTGGAAGGCCTGGCCGATGGGCCTAGGGCACCTCCAAACACACACGGGCAAACCCAGGCTAGGCATGGCCCAGGCTGGTCTAAAACAGCAGCCTCAAAACTGCTTCTGGGATGTAAGGGAAATAGGAGGGGAGAAGACTCAGTGGAGCATCAGCTAAGCCATTTCATTGCTCTTCACTCAGCTGCTTCCCCTTGAGAGACGCATCCTGAGCCCACAGCCTGGGGGGAACCCCAAGTTTTCATGGCCCCTTCTCTCTCCCCGTTGCAGATCCCCATGTCAGTCCTGGAGATCAGCGACACGCAGCACCCCGTCAAAGCTGGCCTGTCTGATGCCTTCATGCTCCTCAACCCTTCCCCTGACGTTCCCGGTGAGTCTCTGCTGGTGGGGCTGCATTTGCTGACTCGATGGCAAGAAATGGGGGAGGATGGAAGATGTGGAGTGGGGCTGATCACTCACCCATTGGAGTCCCATTGGCCCTGTGCCCACAGCACATGACTCTCAGATGCTAGCACCCCAAGGGCCTCGCTGCTGCAAGAGGAGAACTTTCCTCCTTCATATGATCAAGAAAGAGAATCGACTGGCTTTGCACTCTATATGTGCCATATTGCATGTGAGCTGACTGCACAGTCTGTGTTGCCTGCATGTTGTCACATGTGCTGTCTGTGTTGCATGCATGTGTTCACATGTGCTGTGTGTTGCCTGTACCTATTGTGCTAGCTGCATGTGGTTGCAGTATACATGTTGCATGCATGTTGTCATGTGTTGTGTGAACCTGTCAATGCAGTGTGTGTGTGTGTGTGTGTGTAAAAGGCTGTTTCAGCCTCTCTCTCATCTTTCTCTCTTGTAATGAGAAACTTGACCACACTCTCCCTGTGTCCCTGGGAAGGTTGTGCTGCACCCGCTGCGGTTGCTGTTGCTTATTTATGGAACTGGCCATCTGGCCCTCATTTATTACCCGTTTAAAACATCAACAGGCCTGCAGCATGCCTCTCCTGCCTCCTGCCTGCCCCCAGCTAGGTTCACACTGCACATTGGGACCATGCCCCTGCCTTCAAGGCCCCCAGGCTGGTGTGGACCTAGCAGGGATGGGAGGGGCAGTGTGGAGCTGGAAGGAGGTGGTGGAAGAGAAGCATTGTGCCATGCTCATCCAAGAGTCTCCAAGCTCTGTACGTACAGTGAATATGAGCCAGGCACACAGTTGAAGGGAGGGTCAGCCACAAGCCCAGAGAGGTAAAGTGACTTGGCCGAGGTCACACAGAGTCAGTGGCAGAGCGAGGGAGAGAACCCAAGAGTCCTGGGTTCTGGATCCCCCTGCTCTGGCTGCTAGACTGAGGCAAGGGGCGGCGAAAAGGCAGAGTGAGGGGACCAGGGGACAAGCAGCACTGGAAGTGTGTTGGGATAGGAAACAGGGGGCTGGGGAGCCCAGAGCAGGTGCCTCCTGCAAAGGGGAGATATGGGTGTGGGGGAGGCTTGGCCTCATGAGTCGTTGTGCCCAGGTTTCCTGAGAACGATGCAGAACCAGATCATGTTGGTTTCAGGAGTTTGTAGGTGTCGGGGAAGATGGAGACAGGACAGACAGCTCCAAACTCCTCCCAGTGTGAAGCAGAGAGAACATGGAGGAGGAGGACACCCCTTCTCCCTCCACCAGCACTCCTTCTCTGCCCTCTCTCCCAGCATCCCTCTCTTCCCCACTCCTCTCCCAGCATCTGCATACTGTTATCTCCTGCAGTGATGGTCCTGGGGCTCAGCTGCCAACCTTAGCATTTCAGCTAGGAATTTGCATACAAAGCCACTCCCCACACCAGGGGTTCGGGGACCCTTCCCCATCCCTGACTCGATTCCCAGGATGAGCCCAGGTTCTTTGAGTCCCTTCACCACCCCACAGGTCAGCACCCAAGCCCATGTGGGTTGGGGAACGGGGAGCAGGTGGGGGCTTGTGCCTCCGTCTGATGCGGCCCCTTGCTGTTGCAGAGTCTCGCCGCAGGACGATCTATGAGTACCACCGCGTGGAGCTGGACACCAGCAAGGTCACTAGCGTGTCGGCTGTGGAGTTCACCCCACTGTCCAGTGAGTCATACGCTGTCTACTGCATGTCTGCTAGCCAACTCTTTTGGTTACAGGCACAGGCCTATATTTTGGGGTTGAAGATCCCGGATTTGATGCCTGCTGACCTCTGTGCTTATGGAGCTGCAGTTGCTGCCTGGATTCGGTCCCACCCCATAGCAATTGCCAAATGTGTAGCACCATTGGGGCTGCTTTGTAGCAGAGATGTGGAGCGGATGGCAGCAAGGCTGCCGGGGTGTGGGAATGGGTGAAGGGGTAAATCTGGGGGCACCAATAACACACCCTCTGACTAGTTTTGCAGTCCTGAAGTGAGAACAACAGACACAACACCCCCTGCTACTCCAATCGCTGGGGACCCCAGCCCATCAGCACTGTTGATGCCTGTCCATCTCAGTTTGCAGCACCCCTGCTATTCTCATTCCAGCCGGGCCAGTCACACCAGTTTGTGTTGGCAGCGTGACTGGGACAGACCTCCACAAGATCTGAGACCCAGCAGCTTAGGGCCATGTCTACAGTAGGAATGTTTTGCCGATACAGCCTTATTGCTCTCCTGGTGTGCATGCAGCTTTTGCTCGTATAGCTTATTCCAGCTCTCTCCTTAGCAAGCTAAACTGGTACAAGCTCAGTTTTGCCAGTATAACTACATCTACGTCAGGGGCCTTTGCAAGTAAGGCTGTGTTGGTCAGGGATCCCACCTCTTCACACCCCTGACCGACACAACTATGCTGTAGTGTAGACATGGATTCAGTGTGCCTGTGATGCAAATCTGTATTTGAACGCCAGCTCTGGAGAGAAGGGAAAGAAAGGCTAGTGTATGAAGCAACTCCTCTTCCATGCCATATGGTTTCCCCGCCCTTGCAGATAACGATTCTAAGCATTGCAGTCTAGTTCCCGAGATCCTTTTAAAGCAAGGTGGAGAGCGCTCCTCAAACAAATAACCAGCCCTCCCCCTGTGGTATTCACAAACGATCCTGTTAAATAGATTCATTTGGCAGGCAAGGACCAAGGACACTCACGCACAAGAAGGGTTGTCATGCAGTACATAAATACCAGGCAGAGAATAAACCTGTCCTGAGTATGCCAAGGTTATGCATTTAAACAGCATCCCTTGGGTATTTTATAACCATCTTAACAGCAGGCAGGGCTACTGCAAAGCAGATCATAAATAAGGATTCTGTTATTTAAAAAAAAAAAAATCCTAAGACTAGCTGCTTTGTTTTCCCCTGGCAGCTGGGGGAGTTGAGAGCTGATGGGAAAGTACTAGATTCCCTCCTGGAGATGTGAGTTTCAGTCCTATGTAGGCCACAAGTGGAATGAGTGTGGCAGGGCTGTGACACTTGTCTCCACTGCCATGTAAGTTCATGTTCTCTGTTAAGAAGAAGACCAGGACTGGAATAGCTGAGTGTGGGGGTGGGGTTGGAGGCCAGAATTGTGGGGTATCAGAGGAGTGTAGGGCAGGGAGCCTAGGGCTGGGATAGCAGGGGAGCTGTGGGTCAGAATTGAGAGGCTTTGGCAGAGCTGTGAGTGTGGGGAGCCCAGGGCTGGAGTAGCAGTGGGGCTGGCAGTTAGGACGGAGGTGCTCTGGGAGAGGTATGTGGGGCTCAGAAGAGGATGAATGCAGAGCCAAATGTGTGCTTGGTGCTGTAAAGTATTAAACCAAGGTTAAACTCTGGACTGTGCCATGATGCGATGGATGGATGGGCCTCCCAGAGGCGGCCTTGTTAAAACTCTGCAGCCAAAGGGAAGGCTGGGATGCTTTACCAGCTTCTGATAGAAGATGGATGCTGTTAAACCATCCTTCCCAGAGACGATGACAAGTGAATGACTCTCTCAACAACCAAAGTTTAATTGGTTTGTGTTCCCTCCCTCCTTGGCTCTGTGTCTAAATAGGAAACGGCATAGGCCTGGGATCGGTTTTATCTCAGGCTAAGTTGGGTAGGAGTCCCTTGCTGAAATATCATCCCATTCCTGCTAGGAAGATGCTGACTTGATTTCCAAGCTCATGGCAGCCTGAAGTCAGCGCAAAGGCTCATCTGTCAACGGTCTCCTTTGGCCATGCCCCCTCCCAGCTTTGACTATATGCTCCCTTGTAACCGATCCGCCTGATGATAGTGTGTTGCTGGCGCATTTCTTCTTTTTCTTGCAGCCTGTCTCCAGCATCAGAGCTGTGACGCGTGCGTGACTTCGGAGCTGACTTTCAACTGCAGCTGGTGTCATGTCCTGCAGAGGTAGCTCAGATGGGTTTCCTCTCTGGGTCCTAGTTGTGCTCGCGCTTCCACAGCTGGAAGAGAAAGTTGCAACCTTGGGCCTAATCTAAACTGAGACCTGTAACAGTGTCAGCATCTTTTTAGAGTTTGTACATGGCTCTTGTTAGGAAGGTGCTAATGTGGTCCAAATCTTAAGGGTAAGAGATGACTTGATCACAGTCTACAAGTACTTGACATTTCTGATAGTAGAGGCCTCTTTAATCTGGCAGACAAAGGCAGGAGATCCAATGGCCAGAAGCTGAAGTTAGACAAGTTCAGACTAGAAATAAGATGCATATTTTTGACAGTGACTGTAATTAACCATTGGGATGACTTACCTAGGACCCTGGTTGATTCCCCATCACTTGAAGTTTTTAAATCAAGACTGGATATCTTTCTGAAAGGTCTGTTCTTGCTCAACCAGAAGTTATGAGCTGAATGCAGGATTCACTGGGTGAGGTTCTCTGGCCTGTTTTATACAGGAGGGCAGACTAGCGGATCAGAATATCTATTAATCTTGGGCTGTGTCTATGCTGGAAACACTACCCCATTTGATGTGAGATGTCCATTAGGGCAGTCCCCCTTCTTTCTCTCCCCCTTCCATGAGCTAGTATTGCAAACAATTGTCCTGCTAGTGTGTTTAGGAGCAACTGAATCTAGCACAAAGTACAGAGGTCCTGAGAGCCTGCAACTCTCATTGGTTTCAGTTGGATTTATGGGTGCTAGGTACTTCTGGAAATCTGGCCTTAGTAGTGCTCAGTTGAGGAAAAATACATGCCATTTATGGACTGGGGAGGAGGTCAGTGGAGGAATCTGAGAGGGCTGACTGAAAGGCCAGCCCCTACTTTTTTCCTGTCTGCTCTTCATTAGCAGGATACCAGCCTGGAGTCAAATATTGTCTCTTTCTGCTGTCCGCCTTCTCCTTTCAGTGGTGTCCCAATCCAGGGTGGCTTCCACAGTGCTGGACTGTTGGCCTCTAACTCTGCCATGGGCCTAAGCAACCCCACGGATCTGACACCCCGAAGCAACTGGGATGGGCTTGGAATCCTAACCTGGATCCAGAGCCAAACTGGACCCCTGGATCCAACCCCACCCAGCTCTCCATCTGGACTTTGTGGCTCCAGCCCATCTCCAGTATAGATTAGCTGAGAGCAACGTGTGAGAAAGGAATTCAGCCTGGGGGAGGAAGGGGTGGGGGCTGCCCATCACAAAAAAACGCCCCACCGCCTTAACTGGCACCGACAGGGCCCCTTGCTGGCAGCTTCAGCAGGCATGACTAGGAGTGAATGCAGAGCTCCCAGCTCTACTGCATGAGGCAGTTCTGCCTGCCGGTCCTGCTGCTCTGCAGCCCAGGCGGCCTTCTGTGGACAGGGGCTGCCGTCTTCCTGGCCCTTCCCTGTTTTTAAGAACAGGCTAGACAAACTCCTGCCAAGGATGGGCTATACTTGATCCTGCCTCAGCACGGGGAGTGGGCTGGATTAGATGACCTCTCAGATTTCCTTCCAGACCTACATTTCTTTGATTCCACACAGCAGAGAGAGGCCAGTGAGAGAAGGAGGGGAGCTTCCCAGGGCTAACTTTAGGTTTCAGATGGAGGGACATGTGGAGGGTGAATGGGTCATGGAGGCTGAACTCCCCTCTGGTCCTTACAGTTGTGGGCCAAGGGTCCCCTTGGGTCAGGAGTGAGGCATGTTGATGGGGGAACCTGCCTGTCACCGCTGTGCCCATCCTGAGGGTAAATAGCGGACTCCAGTCTCCAGAGTGGTCAGCGTGGATCCTCCAGCATCTGGGGTGGGGGGGGTGTGACTTTGGGCTCTGCCTGCCATCCCAGGATTTAAATAGGGCGTCTCCTTTCGCCAGCATGGTGATAAGGAGCATGCAGCAGTTTAATGAGGTTTCAGTGAAATAGGATGTATTTTGAGCTGCTGGCAGGGGAGGGGACCTAGTAACACAGATCCACTGCTTCCATGTAGTGATGTTCAAGGAGATGCCCGGCTGCTCAGGGACAGCATTCCCTCTGGCACCCTCTTCTTCTCCACTCCCAATAGCGCCCTAGATAGGAGGTGGCTCTGTCCTGCCTCCCTGGCGGAGAGGGGCTGACTGGGATAGGACTCCCCAGGAAGCTGTGTTCCTCCTTTCTGCCTCTGCTTTATATCAAAGTCCTCCAGGACTCATGCTCCTGTCTTTTCTCCCCTTTGTGCAACAGCTCCATCTCCAGGCACAAGCGAACCTGTGTGACACAGCTGGGGCAGCGAATGGCCCTGACCCCCTCCCTCAAGCTAGCATACTAGGCAGGCATCAGTCCTAAATTCATTGCCTCCCGCTGGGCTCAGGCTGAAGCATAACCCATGGCCATGGGGTTTTCTTCTGAAATGACCATCACCCAGTCAGTGGCTTCAGAGGAGAAAATCTTCTGTTATTACCAGCGGGAGAGATGGGTGAAGCTGGTTGTAAAAACAAAACCCAAACTAAGGCAGATCAGGTCAGGGTCCTGGCTGGTCTGAAACACTGATGCTCATGGCAATCCTTTTGCAGCCCATCTCTAATTATTGTTGCAGGCAACTCTGGTCTTCCAACCCCCAGTTCACTGAAGCTCGGTTGTTCTATTATTATTTGTATTACAGCAACACCTAGAAGCCCTGGTTGAGACACATTTCTCCCCAGGACCATACATGCATATTGGCCCGCTAAGAGCTTACAATCTAAATAGACAAGACAGTCAAAGGCTGGGAGAAATGTGGGGAAGCTGAAGCATGGAAAGATTTAGGGGTGGGATTGTCGAGAGGACCTAAGCTAGTTGGCCACTATCTCACTGACTTCCAAAAGGGACTCATCCTCTTTGAAAGATCCCACCTGCTGTGACTTGCCCACCATCACACAGGAAGCTGGTAGCACATCTGAGAATTGAACTGTGTCACCTAAGTCCTAGTTTAGTGCTTTAACCACAAGACCATGCTGCTTTTTCGTCTGTCCCTTGGCTAGGACAGATTGAATCTTTGCTCTTGCTGAGCTCCTAATTTCCACGGGAGCAACATTTCAGCACGGTGGATCTTAGGAACTCTGTGGGACCTGAATTCCCCAGAGGCCCCCTTCTGCTCAGCTTGCTTGTAGTTGGGTGGGTGCCTTGTATTGGCTGAGCCCTTGATTCACCCTTCGGTGATCCCCTGAAACCTTCCTAAGGTCAGAGTTCTGCTCAGTTCCCTCTGGTTTTGCAGAGATTTCTCAAACTGGTGTTTTCTTGGTGCTGTATAGTATTATTATTATTATTATATGTTGCTTTTCCTGTGCAGATGTTGCTGGAAAAAACACACTGTGGAGTTCATGGCCTTTCCCTGGCAGAGTCCAGAGGATGGAAATTCAAACTCACTATGTATATATCTATATCTATAGTCCTACTTCTCTGCCTCTCTCTGTCTTCCACAAAGAGGAAAGTTTGGGTCCTTCCAGCACAGCTGTGTTGGAATCCCAATGTCCATGGGGACCCCCTTCTATCTGATCTTTCCAGTTGTCTGCAGTTGGCTCATTTCGGATTGTATTTGTCCAATTATCTATACATGGTGCCCGTCGTGGTAGCATCTGGGATTCTCACACTGATTACCAACATACATGTGAGATAAGCAATGCCACCCACATAAGGTGGCCACATGACCATTACTGCTTGAACCCTGGCTGCCTTTGCTAGCTGTGTCTAGAAGAGAATGCATCCATCACTGAGTAACATCCCTTCTCTCCGTAGATGCTCCAGTGGGTTTGACCGATACCGTGAGGAGTGGCTGTTACATGGCTGTGGCCAAGAGGTAAGATCGAGGGGAGGGTTATTTCCCTTGGGCTGACAGTGGGATGATGTCAGTGGCCCCCAGCTTCCCAGAAAAGGTGGATTCGGTTCACAGGTTACTCTACCTCTCTCTCTTATGGTGAGAGATTTGGCTGCCTCTGGAATTCCCACTAGGACAATTGGTTTTCAGACCTGTTTGTAGCCATTTGGCTCCTGAGACAGAGAAAGGGTTGAGTTGCATGACACAGAACAAAGGAAAAGAGATTCAGACAATGGCATATGTCCCATCCCTCCAGAGATGAAGACTCATTATGAGCTCTGCATGGTCCATAAGAACATAAAGACTGCCATTCTGGAACAGACCAATGGTCCATCTAGTCTGGTATCGTCCTTCCCTGCTGCACTAGAAACAGTGATCCATTTTGTTCAGTATCTCACCTCCCTGCCTTAGAGGAATGATCGATGACCCATGTAATCTGGTATCCCACCTTCTTGCTATACTGGAAGACACCAGTAGTCCTTCTAATCTGGTGTCCTGTCTCTGGCATTGGCCAATGCTGGATGCTTCAGAGAAAGGTGTAAAAGCCTCCATAAAGCACCTGAAGGTGCAATCCCATTGGGGAGATTTCTTCCTGATCCTCTGGAGCATGATTATTATCCACCCTGAAGCATGAAGATGTTTAGCCCTTGCAGTTTTAATCCTAGCTAGTATAATTATCTCTAAACTGCGTGAATGAATCTGTTTGCCTCCGAAAGATCAGCTCTGGTGATACTTCTTGTTGGTTTCCCCCTTCCTGACACCCCCAAAGTCACTGCTTTGTGCCGAGTTTACTGACTGGGTTGATTTAGGCACAAAGAGGTCCTCTTGCTGGAAGATTGCTGGGAATAGTAGCCTTTCTCCATTTGTCTTTTCAGTCAGACGAGAGGACCTGTGAGGATTGGGCAGAGAGCGACCACTACTCACTGTCCCCAAACAGCCCCTTCACGTCATTTGATGAAGATGTCACTACCTCCTCTCTTTTCATTGGAAGCCTCACCACAGAAGGTACCAGCATCTGGGAATAGGGTGAACAACTGGGGTAGGGGAGGCTAGCCCAGGGCTAAAGGGAAAGCAGTATCAGTGCTCTCCGGGCACATTGCCCCAAATGTCTGCCCCGGAGAGATCTTTCTCTCCAAGGCCTAGTGAAATGAAGTCATATCCAAGAGAATGTAGTTAACATTTCTGGCTACCCAATCCTATGGCTCGAGGCACAAGGAGAGGAGGAGTGGGGCAGAGAAAAGGAAGATGAGACTAGAGAGGGGAGCAATTCAGCATGATCTAGAAGGTAGCGTAGGTGAGACCTCCCCGTGGAGGGGAATTCACAGCTGCATTGCAGCCGCCTTGCACTGATGGCATAAGGTGACTACAGAGCAGCCATAAGGCTCTCCTATCATGAATAACCCCTGTGTGAAGGGGCAGCCAGGCACAGAAAGCTGGTGTAACATGAAGCATTTGATAGGGCTGGAAAAAAGTGCAAGTTATGCTAGACTCATCTCTGAACATGGCCCAGCTTCTCTAGACATGGAGCCACAGAGTTCCTCACTGTCTCGATCCAAGCGTTCTCCTAGTTTGGGGACTGTTTGGGTCTGGGGCTTTGATTTAGACTCTTCTCCAAAACCTCCCCTTGGTGTAACCCACAAGACCACAGTGTGGGTCTTTGTCTCCTTCTAACGACTGGTCCATAAAAAAGGTTAAGGACCCTGTTAGACTTTATCCTTTAGCTCAAGCAGTAGAGATCCCCTGTTCGATCCCCACTGATGACCCATGGCTGGCGGTGCCATCACATTGTGGGTAATAAACCCATAGGCATGTGCATTACCTTCTGGTACAAGAATGGAATTCTCTCTGGTATAAGAAGCCCCAAGTAAAGACCCAGAGTCCTTTGGGACACCCCTGTTCTATTGTCTGCTAATCCTATTAACACATGGGCCGTGTCCTCCCGTCCTAGTGGCAGGTATCACTTCAATTTCACTGTTTAATAGTCCCTCATGCAAAACGCTAATTAGAATAAATAGAAAGGAGCATGAGTAATTGTCCTTGAGCAATGGAGGATGGGGGCGTGGAGAGTGCGTGGCTGACGGATCAACTTTGAAAAGAGCAATTAAGGAAAGGGGGGAAAAACACCACCACTGAGATGATTTTCCAACTCACGGTTGAGTCTTGGAAGAAGAACAAGAGGCTTTTTGTGACACATTCAAGCATGAGATTAATTTGTAATCTTGGACGGAAACAAGCAGGCAGCTGTGTGAAGCAGCAAATTTTATCTGGAGAAGCAAAGCAAAACAAGACCCACCCCTCTGCATCTTCCCCACCCAGCCTGGCTTTGCTCAGTGGAGACGTATGTGAATGCAGCTAACTAGCTGGCCTTCTGTCATTTATTTCAGCGCCTGGGGTAGACAGAATCCAAGCTAAGCAGCAAAGAAATCTGGGCCAGGATTTTTGCTGGACTGTCTCATAGATGCTCATGTCAGACAGGGAGGTCAATGGTAATTGGGACAAAATACAACATGGTTTTATAAAAGGTAGATCGTGCCAAACCAACCTGATCTCCTTCTTTGAGACGGTAACAGATTTTTTAGACAAAGGAAATGCAGTGGATCTAATTTACCTTGATTTCAGTAAGGCATTTGATACGGTTCCACATGGGGAATTATTAGCTAAATTGGAAAAGATGGGGATCAATATGAAAATTGAAAGGCGGATAAGGACCTGGTTAAAGGGGAGACTACAACGGGTCATACTGAAAGGTAAACTGTCAGGCTAGAAGGAGGTTACTAGTAGAGTTCCTCAGGGATTGGTTTTGGGACCAATCTTATTTAATCTTTTTATTACTGACCTTGGCACAAAAAGTGGGAATGTGCTAATAAAGTTTGCAGATGACACAAAGCTGGGAGGTCTTGCTAATACAGAGAAGGACCGGGATATCATACAGGAAGATCTGGATGACCTTGTAAACTGGAGTAATAGTAATAGGATGAAATTTAATAGTGAAAAGTGCAAGGTCATGCATTTAGGGATTAATAACAAGAATTTTGGTTATAAATTGGGGACACATCAGTTGGAAGTAACAGAGGAGGAGAAGGATCTCGGAGTATTGGTTGATCACAGGATGACTATGAGCCGCCAAAGTGATATGGCCGTTAAAAAAAGCTAATGCGGTCTTGGGATGCATCAGGCGAGGTATTTCCAGTAAAGATAAGGAGGTGTTAGTACCATTATACAAGGCACTGGTGAGACCTCATCTGGAATATTGTGTGCAGTTCTGGTCTCCCATGTTTAAGAAGGATGAATTCAAACTGGAACAGGTACAGAGGAGGGCCACTAGGATGATCCGAGGAATGGAAAACCTGTCTTATGAAAGGAGACTCAAAGAGCTTGGCTTGTTTAGCCTAACCAAAAGAAGGCTGAGGGGAGATATGATTGCTCTTTATAAATATATCAGAGGGATAAATATCAGGGAGGGAGAGGAATTATTTAAGCTTAGTACCAATGTGGACACAAGAACAAATGGATATAAACTGGACATTAGGAAGTTTAGACTTGAAATTAGATGAAGGTTTCTAACCATTAGAGGAGTGAAGTTCTGGAACAGCCTTCCAAGGGGAGTAGTGGGGGCAAAAGACATATCTGGCTTCAAGACTAAGCTTGATAAGTTTATGGAGGGGATGGTATGATGGGATAGCCTAATTTTGGCAATTAATTGATCTTTGATTATTAGCAGTAAATATGCCCAATGGCCTGTGATGGGATGTTAGATGGGGTGGGATCTGAGTTACTACAGAGAATTCTTTCCTGGGTGCTGGCTGGTGAGCAGGGCCGGCTCTGGCTTTTTGGCTGCCCCAAGCAAAAAAAATACCGCCTCCTACAAGCTGCCGCCCCAAGCACCAGCTTGCTCGGCTGGTGCCTGGAGCCGGCCCTGCTGGTGAGTCTTGCCCACATGCTCAGGGTTTAACTGATCACCATATTTGGGGTCGGGAAGGAATTTTCCTCCAGGGCAGATTGGCAGAGGCCCTGGAGGTTTTTCGCCTTCCTCTGCAGCGTGGGGCACGGGTCACTTGTAACAGGGCAATACAGAGAGGCATGTTTTAGGGGTGGAATTCTATATGGGGTGCAGTGGTGTACAGAATGAAGAAGCCCATAAGGATCTACTAACTTTCCTACCCTTTTCTTGCTTTTGTTTCCCTTTTACAGATGACACAAAGCTGAATCAGTATGCAGGAGGGGATGGTAAGTCCTTAACCTTCTCATCACCCAGTCAGATTCTTCCTAAGGGGAATGTGTTATGTGAAATCAAATGCACTGGTTAGTTATGTGAAGTGTTGTTGCCACGTCAGTCCCAGGATATTGGAGAGACAAAGGTGGGTGAGGTAGTATCTTTTTTTGGACCAACTTCTGTTGGTCCAAGAAAAGATATTACCTCATCCACCTTGTTCTCTGGCTAGTTATAATAAATCAAAGGAGTGGGCAAGAAAACCCCAGATTTAAAGAGATGCAAGCGAGATCAGAATCCGGTTATCCTCACCTGGGTTACTAATACTACTTTGGGATGGTAAAAACTGAGAGAATTGGAACAATCTGATTATCCCTGAAGCTGTTTGTCTGTATTTGTCTATTTCTCAGCCCTGGCAAATAACTAGGCTGATCAGTTTTCACTTTCTATATAATCCATTTCACTCTCTAGTCCCCATGCATTCCCACAGGTGAGTTGCCTTTGGGTTTCCTCAACAGTTCAGGAGAATGTTTAAATCTTAATATTGTAAAGCAGCTCTGCTATTAGTCCAGCTCTGATTCTCTCTCTGTTTCCTTTATGCCAGTGGTTCATCTCCCGATGTCTAGGTTATCATAGTGCTGTTATGACTGGGGTCTGAGGACTGTCACAATGCTTCTTGCTGTGATGTATAGTTCACAGCCAGTGCTGTGGCACCAGCATCCCTAGACATTTGTGGAAGGTGTATATGTAAACCACAAGTCCATCCCACTTATGCTAAAGTTGCTCATAGAGGTTAATGATAAAATCCCACTGACTATCCTAGGTGCAGGATTGGGCCCTCTGTAAGCACAAAGCCTTTGAAATCTGAGACCTTCTCAATTTCAGCCAAATTGCTTCTTGAACGTCTGGTAATGTCAATACTAATCTGTGCTGGAATCACCCTCCATGGCTCTGCTCCCTTCTCCCCTCTGTGCGATTGAATATTCATGGCTAAGAAATGAAAGGGACTGTGGGCAAGATATGCTAAGGACACCAGGCAGCATATGGCTAATGGGTTTCCATCAGAATGAGCATTTTGGTACATGAGGAATATAGATTGAGGGAGCTGTTGCTCATTCCTCTCTCCAGCCAAATACTGCCATCCTCTGAAAGGGAGCCACTCCCCCCACTCCATGGGGGGGACAGTTTGCTTCATCTGAATTATTTTAGTGTTAAAAAACACAAGAGCAGGATGTGGAGAATGTATTGCAAGCATCACTGTAATAAGTGAATTGGCTGCAGGTGAGTCACACACACAGCACAGCTGGAGTCATGGGCCTCTACCAGTTGAGCTAGAAGAGATCTCCTTGATAGTCACAGTAGCTCACTTCTGTTCTCTATGAGCCAGCCACATGCTTGGCTTTGCAAAGACAGCAGCACTGGGGGAACTGTGTCTGGCTTTCCTTTCCAACTCGCTGCCACCACTATGCACAGGACAGTCAAGAGGTGTATCCCATGTAACTGAGTAGGCCTGACAAATGTAATCACCAATGGGCACTGGTATGCACATCACTGTATCATTGTTGAAGATGAATACTAGTGTGGCCGAAGTCTTCTCTCCTCACTGCCGCGCCGCTGTAAGCTCTAAGTGGCTGTAGTGTAGCCACTCTAAGCCGACAGGAGAGAGCTCTCCCATTGATTTAATTAATCCACCCCCAGTGAGCAGCGGTAGCTATGTCAGCAGGAGAAGCTCTCCTGCCAACACAGCACTGTCCACACCAGCGCTTAGGTCGGTGTAACTTATGTCACTCAGCGGGGTGGCTTATTCACACCCCTGAGCGACATAAGTTATCCCGGTTATCCAAGTTATCCAACAGTAGTGTGGACAAAGCCTAAGTCTCTCCCCTTGTTCCCAGTTCTGTGTGCTTTCTCTGACTCTCAGTGATCCCAGCCATTCTCCCTGCATTCCCACCCTCTATCATGATCCCCTTTTCAGGAGTGAAAAATGACCTTCCCACGAAGACAGGCGGAACCCCGATTCACACCGGGACCATCGTGGGGATAGTCCTGGCCGTCCTGCTCATTGCAGCCATTATTCTTCCTGTAATTTACATCAGCAGCCACCCCACCTCCAACGCTGCCTTGTTCTTCATTGAGGTGAGTGGACAGATCTCGTCCCAGACCGGCTCTCTCTTCCTTTGCTATCATCAACAGAGGTACAGTCACCTGAAATGAGGGAGACATGTCCCAGTCCCCCAGCTTTTTGCTGGCCTGTTGTATGAAGTCCTCTGCAGGACCCAGCAGGCTTGAGTACTGACTCAATGGACTCTGAGGGCCAGATCTTCAGCTGGAGTAAATCAGCATGGCTCCATTGACTTCAGTGGTGTTACACAGCTGAGGATCTGGCCTCTAAATCTATTTCCTTCTCTTTTGGGGGTGCCTAACCTCAGCATTCACATTGATTTGTGCAGCTGCCGCATGCTGAGCCATGCAGTTGGATGTACTGAGCCATGAATAAGAAAGAGACAGTTTACCTCTAGGTACAGCTGCCCTCAGGGAATCCTAAACTTCTGGAGCAGGGGAGGGAGTGTGTCTCTCTCTCACCTAGGACTTGGGAACCGACTATGCATTTAAAGTTACATTTTGTTGCAGTCTGAATCCTCTCAGCAGGCTTGATTCAGATATGTTTCAATTAAGCTTGCTGCCTTGCACTTATACTGCGTTTGGGGAAGCGGGGAGAGAGGAGCAGCAGGGGACCTTTGATATATTTCAAATCTATGTGTTTCTTTTCATGGTCCTACAGTCACAGCTAATCTTCAGCTTCCAGTTGTTGATGTCTAAAACACAGGTTCTTTCTCTTTCACTCACACACCCAGCTTTTCTCTTTCACTCTCTCATAACCTTTCTCTTTCACTCATTCACACACAGTCACAGACTTTCACATGCTCACCCACAGTTACTCACACTTTATTTCTCTCTTTTGCACTCTCTCTGACACAAATGCTCAAAACACACACAGATTCCAGACCAAGTGCTCAGCTGGACTGGAGCTGTAACAAAGGCGAGATTGCTTCCTTTTGAGTTGGGTTTTGGAGATTAAAACTGATGGGCTTTAATAATAGATGCCGTTCTATCCTCCGAGATGTAACTGATGGTGTGAATGTTTTAAATGCAGATTTTTCATTTCCAAATAATCAGGGGCTCTGATGTTCTCTCTCTCTCTCTCTCTGCTGTTTGCAAATGATTCCTTGGCTTTCACAGACACCTGGGGCAGTCAGGAGTGGGTTAATTAAAAGCATGGGATCTATTTTGGGGGAGGTGAGCAACAGGAGGCTTCCAGCCTTTCTCCTGATAGCCCTTGTTATTCCTCAATCTGTCTCTTTCCTGTGATGTCTTGTGGCCCCTTTTACCATAGTAGCTGAGTGCCTCACAATCGTTTAATATATTTATCCTCACAACTCCCCCCATGAAGCAGGGCAGTGCTATTATCCACATTGTACAGACAGGGAACTGAGCCATAGAGAGGCTAAGACCCAGATCCTCAAAGGGATTTAGGCTCCTGACTTCTATTGATTTCAATGGGCGATAGGAGCCTAAATACCTTTTTGGATCTGGGTCTACGTAACTTGTGCAAATGTCACACAGGAAATCTGTGGCAGAGTAGGGAATTGAACTGGGTATTCCCGAGTCCAAGGCTAGTGCTCTAACCATTGAACTGTCCTTCCTTTCTGAAGGACCTGAGGCCTGGTTTCACCAAAGGCCTCATTTCCTCTCTCGCCTCACTTTAATCCTGTTAAGTGGTTAATTCATTTGGAGTTAGCCTTTTAGGCAATAGTGTTAGCCTACTGGACTGTAGTGATGTGACACTAGATTAAAGCCTGGTCTACACTTAAATTAGGTTGACCTAAGTATGTTTTCACACCCCTGAGCACAGCAGTTAAGCTGGTCTAACCCTAGTTTAGGTATGGCTAGGTCAGTGGAGGAATTCTTCTGTTGACCTAGCTACCACTGCTCAGGGAGGTGGATGACCTACATTGATGGGAAAACCCCTTCTGTCGATGGAGGAAGCATCTACGCTACGGGGCTACAGCATTGCAGTGCTGAAGCTGTGCTGCTGTTTCTCCCGTAGCTTAGACGTGGCCTCCGCTTTTCCTGTAATAGTGTTCCAGCACTGAGGAATATGAATACAATGAAACCTGTCCTAAGCAGGGCCGGCTCCAGCTTTTTTGCTGCCCCAAGCGGTGAAGAAAAAAAAAGATAAAGCTGCGATCGGCGGCACTTCAGCGGCAGCTCTACCGCGCCGCTTCATTCTTTGGCGGCAATTTGGCGGCCGGTCCTTCCCTCCGAGAGGGATTGAGGGACTCGCCGCCGAATTGCCACTGAAGACCCAGACGTGCTTCCCCTTTCCATTGGCTGCCCCAAGCACCTGCTTTCTGCGCTGGTGCCTGGAGCCGGCCCTGGTCCTAAGTGATCGCAGATCTACACAAGTCAGCTGGTTAATGAAAGTGGGTCTTCTCCTAGAGAAGGAGGGTACTCCGTGACATATGGAATGGTCTCTTACGGCAGGAGGTTGCCTTTTTAATAAGGAAGGGTTCTTGTACAGGTTAATTGCTGTTGTTTCAGGTCTGGGTTTCAAACTTCCCAGCATGCCCCAAATTAAAGCCTCTTCCTTAGCTTTTAATGCACCTGTGTCTTTGTCCACAGCGGAGACCACACCACTGGCCAGCCATGAAGTTCCGAAACCACACCAACCACACAACGTACTCTGAGGTGGAACCTGCTGGCCATGAGAAGGAGGGCTTTGTGGAAGCAGAACAGTGCTGAGCACATTTCTTTTCCTTCCCCGCCCCCGCAACCTCCCTTGTCTTCAGGGTTAGAGTCTCCCGTTATTCTATTGCAAACGCTCTCCTCTGGAAAGGAACAGGAACCGGAGGAAAAAGACCCAATGGAGCATTGAAAAAAAATGAATCAGGGCAATGCAAGGATGCGACTGTGCAGGACTCCTCTGGGAACAGCAGAGCCTGAAGCAGAGGCAGTGCATTATGGCCTGCAGTTTGGTGCCAGAGCCCTGGGGGGTGTCAGTAGGGAAAGCTGCAGTCGAGTTAGGGGTCTTTTGTGTGGTGTTGACTTCTTCCCTCCCACCTCAGGCATCTAAGAGGAGCAGTTCCCAATCTGGGCCGCATCCTTTCCTCCTCCACTCATCATCCCACCCCACTGCTTTGAACCCTACCCCTCTCTCCTTCAAGCTAATATATCTCCCCCCGTCCAGGGAGCAAAGCAGATCTGGCCTGTACTAAGGCTCATGCCCTGTAAAGTGGCACTTCTGCAATCATCTGTCCTTTCTGGTCAATCACATTATTTTGCTGATGCCCCTGAGGGAGATGTGGGGGTGGGTGAGAGACCTCAGATCCCTTCCTCCAAACCCAGGTCCTCTTCTACTCTCATCACAGCCGCCAAACCAGATCAGATTACAATGGGAGAGGTGGGGAAAGAGCATTATGGAAAATGTTATTCTCCCAGAGCTAAAACCTGAAGTAAACTCAAGCAAATTTTTCACTGAAGACAATGGAAGTTTCACCTTAGTGAGGACAGAGATCTAGAGTTTTAACTCAGTTGCACTGTCATAAATCCAGAGTAACTCTATTGGAATCAATGCATCTAAAGCCTGATCCAAAGTCCATTGCAGTCAATGGGAGTCTTTCAATTTACTTCAGTTGGGTTTAGATGAGGCCCCTACTGAGGATTTTCACTGGTATCACATTCTGGCCCAGAGTAAGGACTTTAGCATTAGACCTCTAGAGGTTTTCTTTTTCTTATCCTTTGCGATCAGAACCAAAGACTAGTCTACAGAAAATAAAGGCTTTATCCTGCTCCCTTTGAAGCCAGTTGAATAACTCCCATTGACTCTAACTGGAGCAGGAGTGGGCCCAAAATTAAGGAAAGACAGACACCCAAACAGACTCCAAAAGCTGGTGTGGAGTGCTATTTGCATTCCTAGAAGAAACAGGGTGAGTTTGTTGTGTTGTTTTTACATGGTCCTTGTCTATTTATTCTGATGTCATGTTTGGTGCATATTTTATCTACTGGCTGGTTCAGCTGTCACTGGCGGTGATTACTGCCAAAGGCAGGGTCTGTCTAATTAATGTTTTCTGTCTCATGGGCTGAATTTATATAGCCATTAAGGATAAATATGGATGCTGGGTGGCATTTAGACCCTGACTTATACTTCTTCAGACTTAGCCACTAGGGAAGCTTTTCCTGCATCTGATTATGTCATGAAGACACCAAAATTCTCAAATAGGGTAAGTCAGGCAGAACCATGCCAAGTTTTTATGGGCCATCAGCCCAGACATTCTCTCTCCAGGGATATTTAGAAGATAAACTTTAGCTCCAAGCAGGATCTTGAGCTAGAAGGTTGATTTCTCTCCTCTTGCCCTCAGTGGAATACGGTTAAAGGAACATTGTCATGTAGTGTATACCCCAAATCTGGCCTTCTTTAAAATGGTTACAATCTGGTAGGGGATTTCCCCTGGACTTTCAGTCTCTTTATAAAATAATCACATTTTTTTCACCTGTTAGGGGTATACAGAATATTAACTGGCAAAGAGAAGGTCAGTTGGATACTCCTGTTTACCTGTCTCATAATACAAGAGGACATCCAGTGACTGCGAAAGGCTCCAAATGGAAAGCAAATATACTTTACACAATGTATAATTAACCCATGTAACTCATTGCCACAAAAATTATTGCAGCCAAGATCTTAGTAGGGTTCAAAAGAGGATTAGACATTTAGATGGAGAATTAAAACATGCAAAATTGTGTTAAGTAGGATAAAAATGTATAAGTTATATAATAAACTGTCATGCTTCAGGGCATAAACCAAAGGCCTGTAGTCTGAATGCCTGTGGTCAGGAAGAAACTTTCCTTATGGGCAGTTATTTCATAGTAGCCCACTAAGCAGTTTCTTCCATTCAGGCATCTGATACTGGGTACTGTCAGAGACCGGATATCACATTAATCATTAAATGAACAGCCAGTATTATCTAGTAAGGCAATGTTCCTAATTTCCCAGCAGTGAACAAAAAAATTTCATTATTGGTTATGCTATGACCATGGTTTCTGGTTTTCATCGTTTTAATATTTGTGATTTTTATGTTAATTTTTAGGTAAATGTATGGCTAATTTTCAAGGAGCAAAAAGTTTTATTCAGTGTTAAAAATATGGTTCTCCTTGAACTATAGGAAAAAACCAGACCCTTGCAGAGCTCCACTTTGCTGAGCACGACTTCTCAGCGACACTGGAATGCTTGGGGTTTCCATAAATAATTGTCAAAACGGCAAACATTGTAAATGTTAGGAATTTATCCAAATTGAATTTTAAATTTTTCTTTGGTAGGTTTTGATAAGTTTTAACCTAAAATTGTCAAGCCCTGTCTCTGACTTTACAATACTTCATTTGAGGAGAGAGGATCTACTGTGTAACCATACGGAGATCATTCTCTATGGTCAGCTGAGAGACAGTGCAGTGTGTTAGCACCTGATGCCTCCTCTTCCGCTCTTTCTCCTAGAAGGGGACTGAACTGGAGTGCAATTCTCCGTTATTCACCCCTTCACCTAGCTATTGTGGGATCCTGTGTCAATGTTCAGAGAGAGCAGAGATGCAGTATAATGTGCCAGTACCAGCTGCCTCCTCCTTTATCCCCTAGAGACAGATGTGAGCAGACTCTGTACTTTCTAAGCCAACATCACCTAGTTGTTGTGGTTGGATCCAGAGTCACAAGTGGACCACAGAGGGGCTAAAGAAGGAAATCACCAACACAGAGAAAACAGTGTGCTGTGGATAGGGTGACCAGACAGCAAATGTGAAAAATCAGGATAGGGGGTGGGGAGTAATAGGAGCCTATATAAGAAAAAGACCCAAAAATCGGGACTGTCCCTATAAAATTGGGACATCTGGTCACCCTAGCTGTGGAATCCTGATGATTTGAACTCCTGTTATCCGAACCTCCCTTTCTATGTCTGCCTGAGGACGAATCCTTCTCTATTGACTGCCAATTATCTGAACTCCAATTTATTCCAACATATTTGGTATCACCCAGGCAGTTCAGCTAGCTAAGATTTTTCTGGACAACTCAGAATTAACCCTTGAAGTGTTAAAACAATGTGAGTTCCCAGGGGCATGTGCTTCCCTGCATTTCTTTGGAACCTTGGGCTTCTCTACACTACATGTTATGTTGGTATAACTTACATCACTCAGGGGTGTGAATAACCCCCCACCCCCTGCCCCGTGAGGGACATAAGTTGGTGTGGACAGCGCTGTTGTCAGTGGGAGAAGCCAACATAGCTAATGCCTCTTGTGGAGGTATTTTTATTATGCCAGAGAGATTGCTCTCTCCCGTTGGCATAGAGAGTCTTCACCAGATGTGTTACAGTGGCAAAGCTGCATCGGCTAGCCCTTAGTGTCAAGTGAGGCCATTTGGCCCGAGTCCATGTAAAAGCCCCTACATTGCCCATGCTTCATGTGCCCATAAGGCACAGTTAGGCGGCAGCATTGATTTCAGAATTAAATGCTGATTGGTAAAATATAGGAGCATGAGTGTGGGATGGAAGAAAACAAAGGATCCCAGGCATTCTTCGGTAGTGAGGTCTGGCTCTGGGAGCTCTAAGACCACTTTGGGTCAGTGGAATCAATAGGGATCAACCTTTCAGCATGCAGGATCTCTAGTTTTCGTTGCATGTGGCTTCACAGTGGAACAGCTCTGTATCCTACTCTACAGGGCAGTGGTGGTGATGATGTTAAAGGGAGGAAGGAGAAATAAATGTGAAGGATTCTCACTGCCAACCTACAAGTGCTGCACCATCGTTCAAAGAAATGGAGCTGGGACCAAGTCGGCTATCAACGTAACTCAGCTGATTTGGAGATGCAGGCTAATCCTGCCATTCTCATGTGCAAAGTTATAGGAAGGAATGCCAGCTGTGTGCCTAGAAGCACCTGGGTGAAGAAGGTCTTTATATCACCTGGCTTCTATAGCCATGTCCTGAAGTTTCAGTTTAGATCTGGGGTGAACACTTTGGCTGGACTTCCTCCGAAGCAAACTGTATAATGTACATGTGTATATTGACCTGTGTATTTTATAGCTATAAAATGGGCTAGGGCTGTTAGCTGTGCTCAGTCCATTGCTCTGCTGGTTACAGCAAGATACAAAATACAACCAACCACTTATGCCATTCCCAATGTGTCTTTTTAAGGACAGCATCCTTGCAGTTTGTGGCAACTGTTGATCATGTTGTTAGAGTGTAGCGGTGCTGCTTGTACTGAAATGGAGAACAACATCAGGGCATATATTAACTGACCACTTCTCTGTGTGTTCAGCAGTTGGGAAAATATACAATAGGCTTTATTAAAGACAAACTAAACAAGGGCTTGTTTCTGCTCCAGTTGAAATCAGTGGCCAAACCCCCTTTTATTTCAATGGGAGCAGGACCTGGCTCCAAAATATTTTCTGTCTTAGTAACTAACTGCCTACTTTCCACATACTTGAATTTACAGCACAATTGGACTATTTGTGGGGACTAAAGGCACTTTAGCTGTCTTTTAATGCAATGTATTTACTATTGATTATCTGCATGGAATACAATGTTAATACTCAACAAAAAAACTTTTTGGACTGCTTTGTTTTCAAAATAAAAAGGGCAAAGGATTGTTGGCAATGTTATGCAAACTTCTAAGCATAATGGAAATAGTATTTTATTTATGTCTTGTGCATTGTTTAATGGACACTATCAGAATAATAGGCATATAAGTATATTTTTAAAGATTTCCTTTTCTGTGTTACTAATAGCATATTAGATTATTAAAACAGAAATAATTTTCAAAAACATGGGGTGAGATTCTGATCTTATTTACCAGAGTAACTCCACTATCTTCAATGGAACGACGCCTGATTTACACCAACGTAACTGAGATCTGAATCAATCCTATACTTTTATTTTCATTATGTTGTTCATTAATCTTATTTAGATTTTGCAGGTTATTCAGCTTGGACAATGAAATTAGGCAGGTCAGTTTCACTTTCTTGGTCTCTGGCACTAGTACCAAGGTACTTTATAAATGCAAAATAGTTTATTTTTTTATATATGAAAAGATCACTGAGGCCTTCAGGAATCCCATGGTTTACCCCAGTGCCCTTCTTGTACGGGGAAGGTATAAACAGGGAAGAATTATATCATGGACATATTGTCAGCACCTTAGCTATGGTGTCGAAAGGCCAGTGCTGCAATTAGCAACAGTGGGCAACAGATTAATTCTATCGAGAATTTCACTGTGATCGCTTTTATATATATATTGTTCTCAGAATGGTAATGGATACAAACAGCAAGTATTTCCCTCAGGCATCCTCAAGGTATATTGCCACAGCTGGATTTTAACCCTTTGAATGCTTGAACTTTCCAATTGGATAAAGAGACAGATCGGGGTGTGAGAGTTTATATGCCCCCCCCTCAAAAATGTGTGTGTATGAAAATAAAACTCTTCAATGAATCTTTATGTTTATGCTAATAGTCTGTCTGTCTATAGCACTTTCCATCCAACAATCAGAAAGCACTGTAATTAATGGATTAAGCTTCACAACATCTCTGGGAAGTAGATATTAGTCCCGTTTTACAGATATATAAACTGAGGCATGGGGAGTCCACAACAGAGGAAGGATGGTCTTTTGGTTAAAGCACTGGCGGTCATGGGATGAGTCCTTACTGATGCCCCTTGGATGTATATGATGATCTGTTTGATCCCATGCACTATTTTTTCAGGTATTTTTCTAAATGATATGCTGTAGTGCAAGCACAGTTTGGGCATGAAGCAGAAATCCTATGGCCTCTTATGCAAAAGGTCAGATAAGATGATCACAGTGGTCCCTTCTGGCTTTAAAATCCATGAATTACTGGACTGGAACTCAGAAGATTCAGATTTAACTCCTGACTCTGCCACAGACTGGCTTCATGACCTTGGGCCAGTCACTGAATCTCTCTGTCCCTCACTTCCTCCATCTATAAAATTGGGATAATTATCCTCCTTTACTCCTAACCTCCAGGAAGAATTAACCACTACCTTCTGTGCCCCCAAATCTGCTGGGTGTATTTGCTGCTAATGCAACCTATGTACTCCTAAGTTAAAACTCAAAGCCAGGATCCAGGGTAGCTATCAGCATCTCTGCCAGGTGAGTTGATGGAAAATCTCATGTACAACTCCTTTTTCTGCACCCCTAACTAATTTGGCTGAGCTGTAAAACCAGAGGTGCCCTGAGAATCATCAGACTTAGAGATGGCAAAGACACCAACCCAGTGCAGACTTGTTCCCTACATTGTCCAGTTTCAGGCTTTGTCCGTTCTGGTTTCAAGTGTCTCACGCAGTGAGGCTTCCACAGCCTGGAAGAGGCTCTTTAAGCTTCTCTCTGTAGTGAACAGCACATGAGGACAGATAAGAGGGAGGAATCTGGTAGTGTGGTGGGTTGATAATTATCATCTCATCCTCCAGAAAAGCTTGACTAACCAGTTGAGTCTAGAGGAGCAGAAAACACCTGCATACCTCCCTTTAGCTATATCAAGCAAAGAGGCTCAATGCACTAAACTTCACCTTCTCCCACCCCTTTCTCATTACAAAGGGATGAGGAAGAAATTCTGAGTCCATTTCACATGTTGGAAATTTTCCAAAGGCTCAGTTTTGGGGGAAGTGGGGATGGAATGTATTCCGTTTGGTAAGTAGGCACCAGATTTCCTTTCTCTTGAAACTGACCTAAATTACACAGATCCCACCTCCTTCTCAACTTGTGCTAAAAGTCATAACAATAAGTAAGCAGTTTTGTTATTTTTGAAAACCCAATAAAAACCTAGACATTTTGGCAGGATGCATGTTAAGCCTTTTTCCTCTGCACAAAAATCCATCTCAGGGTTGCTTTGATAAGAAAAAAAGCGCATTCATATTCTTTCTTTTTAAAAAAAAAAGCAATGAAAAGAAAAGAGCAGGTTTGCTGTTCTTTTCAGAATAATAGTAGGTTTCATGCTCCCTGACAGGCTGCATGCTAATACACTCTGGCTTCCCGGTGCCTGCTGCTAAGGGTTAGTTCAATGACTCTACTTGGCTGTGGAGGGATTTGTAACTCTGTCACCCTACAGGCCTACAGAATAATAAGAAAACCTGCAGTGAGAATTTCCCACTTTCTCCATGCTTCCCCCTACCCTTGGCTGAAGGAGATGGAGGTGCCAGACAGTCCACCAAGGAATGAAAATATATCAAAGCTCTCGCTGTTGGCAGAAAAAGTAAGTGATGCCTGGTGATTCCTGATGGAACCAATAATAGAGCATGAGTTTGCACTCAATCCTCCAAGACACAGTCTGTGCCACAGGCTTTAGAAATGGAGACAGGCAGATACTCAAAATTAGGCACAAATAGTAGAGCAGGAACCTTGAAACAGTAGTTGGGTAATTTCTTTAATATTTATGACATTCCTTGTTATTTTACTCTCTTGCTTCAACATTTCTAGTATCAAGACCTTACCAGAGGCCAGATTCTCTTCTCACTATTGGCTTACTTCTCTGGAGCTGTGCTGTGGTAATGTTGTGGAGAATCTGCATCTAGCTGTGTGTGGGATTGAGATTAACTTTGGTCTATAATGAATAGGGAGCCTACTGTTCAAGTTGAGAGACATGAGTGTATGATTGGAGATGGTGGAATATGTTTAATTGTTAAGAAGGTACAAGATAATTTCCTCCTCCCATTGTTATCTACATACCAAGAAATCCTTCAGGAACTCAGCTTTTTCTAAATCTCTAGAAAAATGAAATCCTACTCCCCTAAAGCAAGAAGATCTGTGTCCCAATAATTGTAGGATCTGGTGTTTTTCAGTTAAAAGGAAATATTCAAAATAGGATGCTTTCCCACAAACCTGTCTCTCTCCCCTCCCCTTCCATTGGAAAAAGTAAGATAATTAACAATTATCTTTATGGTTATTACATTTCTATAGCATCTTTCATTCAGAAGAATACCAAAATACACTACAAATGTTAGATATACAGAAATCATTGAAATGCACCAAACTCTGATGTGGAACATGGTAACTGCTTCATTGTGTACAGCAGCATTAGACAATAATTTAGGATAGGAGTAAAGAAAAACTGCAAGTTCAGGGGGGATTTAGGTACACAAAATGTAATTCTACAAATTGGAATTTGATAAGGATCTTAAGGGATAGAACTCCTACTTTTGCAAAAAATGCCATGGTACATTTAATCACTATGTTGTCAGACCCTTAGTTTTATATCTCCATCCAAAGATCTGCAACCACAAGGTTTCCTAGCTAAGTTTTGTGTTAACTTTCTGTAATGTCCTAGAGACAAAATCTCCAGCCTCCTGGCCAGAACTTTGGAAGAAACAAAGAGAGACTGCTGCTGAGAGATCCTTCCCCAGTTTATTGCAGTGCTGCTCGGATAACTCATGCAGTGCAGACATGATCTGTAAAGCTCATAGTTACATATCACACTGTCAAATCTAAGTGCGTTGATAGATGGAGCTCCTACTGAATCACCAGCAACGTTGCCTGCAGAAACAAGATTTTCCTTGGAGATGTGTCATCCACAATGACCAGGCCTACCAACCTGCCTAACTTGGGCAGTGAATAAGACCACAGGCCAAGATGGTATTGGCTGCAGTAAACTTCCTATCCTTTGAGAAGCTTCCGATGGCCTGAACAGGTGATTATCTCCATGTGGTGCTGACAGGTTCCTACATCTTAAAAAGCATCAGAGAAGAAAACAGCATCTGTTACGCTTTAGCGGTCTTGCTTAGCTCTTCAGAAATCCAGAGGAATTTGATCTGAGAGGCTAATGAAGTCATCCAGGTCTTTCTTGTAGCAATGACTATTTTTCTGTAAAGCTGAAGGATGGAATGGGTCTGCTTGTGCTGCTGGAGATTGAAAAATATGCCTTTATTCTACTAGGGAAGGAGTAGACTGGAAAAGCCGGCTCCTCCGCTGGCATTTATTCATTTTATTGGAGCTGTGCTGATCTGGACTCAGCCCAGAATGTCCAGTGAGGATGTATAACACCAGAGGGCACAAGAAGAGGACTTTTCACAAGCCTGCACCACCTTCCTGTTTATCTGACCAACGCTCTTCCCTGCCTTGTGTCTTTCAGTCTCCCATTTCCTCCACTGAAATAACTTAGTTAGAGATGGGGACTAAGGTTTCCTGGATTCTGTGCCCAACTTTGCCACTTATCTGCTGCATGACCTTGAGGAAGTCACTTCACCTCTCTCTGCTTCACTCTGTATCTTATCTGCTTCCCAGGGAGTGTTTGAGACTCTGTGATCCAATGTATCCAAAGCATTTTGAGATCCTCAGATGAAAGGAACTGCAAAAGGACAAAGTATTATTAATATCTAATACTGTAACTCTGATCAGCTTCAGGAAAGAGGTGGGGGAGACCATTAATTCCATTTCTGCTTTCCTTTAGACTAGGTCTCTCTTCTGCTCTGGTGCCAAGAGGATTGAAGGAAACGGGGAAACACCTTAATTGCCTGCATGCTGGTGAACATCCCATTATGTCCTTCAGAAACTTTGAGCTTCCATGGCGCTTCAAAAGAATACCACTCTGTTCTGCTGCTGCAGTGAGGACCAGCAGCAAATGGATTAATGCAGCACTACAAAAGTGAGATTGGGAACACTATAGCAAGGGTTAACCTGACAGAATGATTTCAGTGTGAGCCCTGCACTGTGGGACCAAGTGGATCCTCAAATAAAGAATTAATGCTTAGTCCTTTCCTCTAATTACTTTGTGCTTAAGTTTCAATGATCTTTCATTCCTCCTACTGCATCTGATTCATGTTTTCCTTGTTTCAGTATAGAAGAGAAAAAGGGAAAGTATGGTATGGAATTTCAGCTATTAGAATACACCAGGATTCCGTCTCTCTTTCTTTGAGCACCATATCAGGACTTGGCTCATGTTCTCTTTGAGAGCTAGGCCAGAACCTGGGTTCTGTGGGCTCCCACCACTCCCTCTTAGATCTGAGCCATACGTCTGATTGCCTGTACATACATTGGAGGCACTGCCTGTATAGAAATTCTGATTAACCAGAACATAGTGGTTTGATCCTGAGATCTCATTAAGGTGATCGTATGATACAAAATATCACCTTAATTTGTTCCACATGCTAATAGAATGAATAGCAGAGCTGGTGCAGACACAATCTTAAGGCTTCTTGTAGATTTTTGTTGTTTCATAAAAAGCTTTAAACAGCTCTGTTCAAGTGTAAATGAAAAGATACATCTGAGCGGTTTAACAGCATCCCAGATTTCCATTTAAATCTCAGGAGAAAACAAGTGTTTGGCAAATGAGGGAGAATTTTTACTTAAACAGAGTTAAAATAAGCATTGAAGAACCTTTACTGCCTCGCTAAGCCTCTGTGTGGAGTGCCATGAAATTAGGTATGTACTGCATTCTTTCTTCCATGTATTATCATTATTATTTATTTTCATTGTGGTGGAGCCCACAATGAACTGGGTGCTGTGTGCATATGTAGGAAGATACTAGTCATGCCACCTATCATGATTTTATTGTGAGTCTCACCATATTTGGTATTTTTCTTAAAGCCCCAACTCCTGGTGTCAAGAGACCATAAGAGAATCTCAGCTTTCTAGCTTTCTGTTACTATGTAGCTTTCTAACTATTCATTACGTTTAGAGCCCTTAGCTGGGGCAAAAAATTTAAAAACATGATGTGAGTGTACCTTAAAGAAGGGAAATAAAAAGAACACTTTTTAAAAAATCTCATAATCTTGAAGACATGACTTTTGGGGGGGGCTGACTCATGATTTTTGACTGCTTGGGGTTGGCAATATTGTCCCTGTCCCCAAAAGAGGTCACAATCTAAGAAGTTTCAGAGTAGCAGCTGTGTTAGTCTGTATCCACAAAAAGAACAGGAGTACTTGTGGCACCTTAGAGACTAACAAATTTATTGGAGCAAAAGCTTTCGTGGGCTACAGCCCACTTCTTCGGATGCATAGAATGGAACATATATTGAGGAGATATATATACACATACAGAGAGCATGAAAAGGTGGGAGTTGTCTTACCAACTCTGAGAGGCCAATTAAGTAAGAGAAAAAAACTTTTGAGTGATAATCAAGATAATCTAAGAAGTGTTAATGCTCACAGGCGCAAGCCAAATCTGGGATGAAGAGGGGTAGAATCTATGGCCATAGAAACACTTCCCCTGCAAAAAAAAATAATAATAATAATAAAAAAGCTACCATTTGCTAATTTGACCCATGCGATGCAGATTAACTAGACTGCACATTAGTTTAATTGAACCTATAATCATTTGGGTTAGAAGGGACCCCTTGTGGCTCCTCTAGTTCATCATCCTGTATTATAGAAGCCTGACTTTCTTTACTCCTACACCATCCCTGACTGATTGGGTGACAGCTGTTAATTCCTGTTCTTGCAGGTATAGACCCATGCTAGTTGCTTTAAACCTATTTGCTGCTACTGTAGCAAGGTTCTAGCATGTTTTCCCTGAACAGTATGAACATATAAATATTTTTAGTTTTTGAGAACTGTGCAATCTTAATGGTGCTAAATATTTAGGCCCTGTCTCCACTGTCCTTGCAGCAGAGTTTAATAACCATGCTTAAATAAGGTTGCAGCTACCCTATGTTTCCAGTGGATGCAAGGCATCTAACCTGCTTAGGTATTTTTGAAAATCCCAATAGGCACCTATCTGTATCTTTAGGCACCTAAATATCTTTGAAAATCTGGCTCCATGTGTCTATCCCAGACTTTTCACTTAAAACTTCCCCCTATTGATAGCACCGGTGCAGCTCCACTAGTAGTAGGAAAGTGGGAGAACTATGTTAGACATCTTGCTGGTATAATAATAAAAAATAATAGTGTAGATGGCGCAATATAGAGTAGAAATATAAGGTCACTCGTGTGCAGCATGAAATATTTAACACTCCAGTAGAACATAGACTGTTCTGTCAAGTAACTTGCATGACAGAGGGTAGCATGGGTTGCTGTAATAAAATCATATGACCAGCAAATGTTTAGTATTTTTAATTATTTTAATGACCTCAAACTGTACCTTTGCTTATAATATTATATATAATGACTGTACTTTGTTTTCCTTAGCAACTTTCATCCAATTATCTCAAAGCAGTTTACAAACATTAACTAAGATTGCAGTGTGCCAAAGGAAGATATATATAAGAATCATCCCTTCCACCATGGGAATTCAGCTATCTCTGGGGTGGAACACAGTAATACAAAGGAACAATGCACATAAGTTTAGTACAGGAAGTGAAAAAAAAGTACTATATGCAATTGAAAGTGCAAGTGGAATTCTACCAGATGAAATTTAGTCAGAACACTAGGGTTAGCAGCCTCACTCTTGGGAAAAGAGCCATAGGGTATTTAATAAGCACAAGTGGTTAGTATGTTAACCAGGAGGGAGCTGGCTTGCTGACAGCAGAAGGCTTAATGAGGTCCCTGAACACAGCAGGTGGGAAAGGTCAAGCTGCAGAAATCCCTGAATCTTCCGATTCTTTACCTTCATTTGGGTCCTTCCTGCATTAATCTCCACTGCATCCCAAAGGAACACTCTCCATGCCCCATCAAGACACAGCAGTTTTATAGCCTCCTTTAGGGAGAGGGTTTGAAGTTCACACATTGTCTCTGGAAGACTCCACAGAGAGACCTCTGTAACAATCCTAGCTTTCAAATGTAAGATTTGCTTTTAAAGTACAAGTTGTCAAATCTGACTCAACTATATGGGCAGAGCATGCGGCAAAATATAAGAACAACTAATTGTTTTACACCAGGAGTTCTCAAACTGGGGGTCAGGACCCCTCAGGGGGTCACGAGGTTATTACATGGGGGGTCACGAGCTGTCAGCCTCCACCCCGAACCCCGCTTTGCCTCCAGCATTTATAATGGTGTTAAAGATATTTTAAAAAGTGTTTTTCATTTATAACGGGGGTCACACTCAGAGGCTTGGTATGTGAAAGGGGTCACCAGTACAAAAGTTTGAGAACCACTGTTTTACATTATCCAGGTTTCAGAGTATCAGCCGTGTTAGTCTGTATCCACAAAAAGAACTAACTAAATTTGTTAGTCTCTAAGGTGCCACAAGTACTCCTGTTCTTTTTACATTATCCAGTTTATCTATGCAGCAAAATTCCTACAGCACAGTCGCATCATCATGGCATTCCCATTCTGTAGAGTCTGATCATTCTCTGCACTAGACAGCTGTCAGAGGCCATGACGCTTGGGTTTGTTTTTAGCGTTTGTTTTGTGTTTCACTTTCTAGGAAGAAAAACGAAATAAAACAAACAAACAAAAAACGCCTGACTTTACAAAGGCTATTTGTGAAAGATCTATTAAATCTACTGCAGCCCTCTACTGCCATCTCCTGGAGACTTTTGTGAGAGCACCACCAGGTGGTGTACCAAAGGGTTCAGTTGCCCCCCCTTGGAAAAATCAGTTAATAGTGAGTTACAGTACATTGGAAGCTAAAGTTGCTGCTGGAAAGAACATTGTTTTTAAGGTTCATTTTCTCAATGATCTTGACCTAATTACCACTCATATTAAGAGTGGCCACTTGTCCTGTTTTTCTGGGACTGTTCAGTGTTACGTATCAACAGTGTGATTTTTTTTACAGTGTAAGGACTGTGTGGCAACTTATTACTTCTCATGGTGGCACAACTTCCATTGGAAATATTCCGGGTTGGTGTTGTGCAATGCCTTTGGTGAACAAGACCACAACGTTGCTTCAGTACACAGATTTTGTGTTGTGGCACGGTGACTTTGTGTCATGACATCTTTGCATCACAATATTGTCCGTGGATCGCAGCACAATTAATTTGTGTTGCGACTTCATGAACTTGTATCACAACATTGTGCCTTGACATCATGGTGCAAGAATTTTGCACAACGACAGTGTGACCTTATCTCACAGACCGTTATGTTATGTCACTACAGACTGACTTTGCATGGTGTAGCGTTCTTCTCTAACAGAGCAAAAACTTTGCCATAGTACATAATGGCCTAGAGTCGTAGGGCAATAACTTTGTACAACAATACTGATGCTGTGATGTGATAACCCTGCATTCATTAAAAGGTGATGGTGTGCCTCTGACCTGGGGATATTTTGCGGACAGGGTGACCTTGCATCTATGACGCACTGATAGTTTATGGTGTCCTGGTGACCTAGTGCTTGCAAGATGATGATGCCCTGTGGTACCACGGCAACTCTGCAACCATAATATGGTGCTACCCCGTGGTGCCCTGGTGAATGTGTGCCTGTGACACGGTGAGAACCACAGGTATGGCACGGTGGTGCCACAGCAAACTCTCTCATGTGACACAGTGATATCTTGTGTTGCCGTGAAAGCCACGCAGATATAACATGGTACTCCCCTGTGGTGCCACAGCAACCCCACACCCGTGACACAGTGCTGTCTTTTGGTGCCCATGGCAACCGGGTGTCCTTAAGATGCTGCTGCCTTGTGGTGCCATGGTGAGCTCGCGCCCTTGACACGGTGACACCCTTTGCTGCCATGGCCACCGTGCACCTGTCACATGGAGCTGCCTTAGGGTGCCATGGCGACTGGGGCGCCAGCTCAGGATAAAGCTGAGTAGACGTGTGTGTGGTAACCAATATGGCAGAAGCTTAGTCAAGCTGAGACGGGGGGTCACCACAGGCATGAGGGGCTCCCAGCCTCCCCCTCCTGCTGGGGTCACTGCCCCTCCCTCAGCGAGCGGTTCTATCTGAAAGGGAAGAGGGAGGGGACAGAGGGAGCCTACCCCCTCATTAATTATTCATAAGAGGGGCAGGGATTCCACAGTAAATAACCAGGGAGGGCGGTGGTTCTGGGTTAGAGCTCGAATTGAAGGGCGGGGGAGGGATTGTTAATTATTCATAAAGGGGGCGTGCCCGAGCTGGCGGGAGCTGCCTGTCTCGAGCCTGTAGCCTCCCCTCGCCCTCCTCCTTTCGCTTAGGGCTGAAGGGCAAAAAAAAAAAAAAAAAAAAGGCGGGAAACCTGAGGCGATTTAAAAACACTAATAAAGCAGCTGAAAAACCATTTAAGTAATTACCACTGGAATAAAATGTTCGATTTCTGTGGTAATTTCCTGCCTCCAAAAGTCTACATTTGCTACTTTTCCGCCCCTCCCTCCCCATTTCCATGAATTAATTCACTTATCAAATTATCTTATCAATTGTTGCTGGAATGAAAATATTTTTTATTTCTGTCGTAATTCTATGTAGTTCTATTCTGCACCTCCACCCCTGTATAAACACACAGTTCTTTTCCCCCGAGGAAAACTATTAAAGCCTTCCCCTCAAAGCAAATGTGGTAAATTTTAAAAAAAATCCCACATACAATATATACTCTTTCATGAAGTTTGAGAAATTTCAGCTAATTCAATGCAATTTCTTTTTTGTTTAGGCAAAGTCGGTGCCCTTATAAATCCAGACAGCAGAGTCTGAGCTCACCCATCTCACCCCACCCTCAGAGGAATTTCCCTAGGGGTGAAACAGGGTTTAGATCTGGTCTGTATCAACTGGATATATGTTTATTTGGAGGTATCACACTTTAAAAAAATCTATTATCATTGATGTGTGGCAGGTTTTGGAGCGGGAGTGCACAGAATGGGGGTCAAAATGTGACCCATAGGGTCATATCATCCGGCCCAAGGGTTAATTACAGCCCACGGTGTTTATTAAGTGAGGCCCAAGGTACAAATGTGGCCCAAGAGGTTCTGAAGTGCAGCCCAATGGTCACACCAGCCAACGGAGTCATGAAATGCAGACCAAGGGCTTGTGGTGACCCACAATGCAGCCAAAAGGCCAAACATGACCCATGGTTTCACACAGTGCTGCCGAAGGGGCAAACATAACTTGTGTGATAACAAGCAGATGTTAGCATCCCTTCCCTGGGATTGCAGCATGGATCAAAGCACAGACACTTTGGGGTGAAGTCAAAAAAGCAATGCCTTCTAGCAGGAAGACACAAATAAGAGCTAATGTTAGGATTATCACGGGCATTTATTTTTTAATCTGTAATGTTATGTATGTTTGTTAATTTAGATGGCTTTGGGACTGATTCTCATTTATACTAAGGCCTTTTTACACCACTCTAACAGTGAGAAGCATCCTTAAAGTGGGAACAAATCATACTGCATTTCATCCACTTTAAGGCACTGCCAATCTGGTGTGAATGAGAATCAGGTCCTTTTAATGGCAAATTAGGTGCAGCCCATGGATGGCTGGCATGCTGCCACTTCAGTCCTCTGTGTCACAAAGTTTGATCACCCCTGCGTCAGAAGCTCTCATGTTTTTAAGTGTGTGTGAAGGGAACTGGAGAGAGAATTCCTATTTATGTTCTTGGTGATTCATTTATTTATTTGTGAAATGCCTAGGGAGGAAAAAAGACAAAACCCTGAAGCTGCTGTTTGAGGTAAATAGCTGTTGGTATTATATACTTAGCAAAATGATAATGCAAACCCCAGAAAAATTTAAATGATTAGGAAAAAGATGTATTCATTGGATGAAAATATATGGACTGTTTATAAACAGAAAAGAGTATAGAAGGAACGTTGACTGTTGATGGCTTCTGTCTGCCCTATAAATAAATAATTATATACAGAATAAATAAAAGAAAATCACTGTTATTAATTATTATAATTAATTTGATTTTATATGCTTAACATTTACATTTCCCTCTTCCAGTCTTGATTAGCAGTTCTCCAGACAGGAGGGATCCACACAGAGGTTGTTGAGGGCTGCACAAAATTGCTAAGTGAAATCAGTCTTGTCATGTTTTCGCTGATCTCCCTGAGAAATGGCTCTAAAATGTGGCCCATAACGTAAAACTTCTGTCACATGCTCAGTTTTTCTTTAAATTGCCCGGACTCTGCTCCCAATGAAAATAAGGGAGTTTTACCATTGACTTTAATGGGAGCAGTGTTCAGTGCTTTTGAAAATCCCACTCATCGTGGTTAAGTGGCTGCTTCTGCACATAATATTTCTGCAGGCTCTGGATGAGATTTTCAAAAGCACATACCGTGTTTCCCCGAAAGTAAGACATCCCCCGAAAATAAGACCTACTTCCAGTTTTGCCTCTCGCTGTAATATAAGGCATCCCCCGAAAATAAGACCTCCCCTATAATAAGGCCACCCCGGAATATAAGGCCCCGAAGCTCCAGGAAAAATAAGACCTCCCCTGAAAATAAGACCTAGCGCATCTTTGGGAGCAAAAATTAATATAAGACACTGTCTTATTTTCGGGGAAACAGGGTAGTAGTGCTCTAAACGCCTATTGACTTCAGAGAAGCAGAGTTAGACCAGCACTGACTGCTTTCAAACAAATAAACAAAAAACACCCTCAGATTGTAACTCTATTTCTAACGTACGAATCAGCAAAATGTATTGGACTTAGCCAGCCTTGAAAGAGTTTTAGTGGTGAAGAGAGTTATATTTTTCTTTTACTAAAACAGGCCTTTAACTGCCTTTATGTACAGAGTAAGACTTTTTATTGCCCCACACCTGCAGTTGTCTGTAAAAAAACTCTCACTGACTTTAAATGTGGATTTCTATGCTTTTCAAAGGTGCTGTTACATACATCTATGATGTTACTTAAATGAATATTTTTGTTGTTTTTACAAGTATCAAATTCATTTGCTCTCCCTGGTTGCTTAAGTAGTCTAAAATTGAATAAAACGCTGTAATTTTAAAAGTCATTAAATTTGCTCACAAGCCATGTGAAAAGTTAAGCTATGGATTTTTTCAGCTAGCATGAATTATCTCATAACTAATTTAAAGATGCCTGTTATAAAGTGTAATTCCCTTTCATGAACAACTGAAAAATGAATTGAAACATTGTCCTGGGCACAGAGGAGAAAATACTATTCATTCAAACATGTTTGTAATGCTTTAATTAAATGGTCCATAATTTTTTGAGTTCATTCAATATACAGTTCTTGCATTGGGATTGTGATAATTCACTATGTTATGTAAAATGGTTCAGTGAATATGTGTTAGAGAAATGTGCCTTGTTTGCTTGATGTTTTCAAATTGTTCTTTGCTTAAGTAAATGTAACCTGTCGACTGACTAAGGTGCATCAGTACATTTTCAACCCTTCAAACAATGAGCATAATTGAGAGGAGAAAGGAGTCCACTTGTGGTGTTACCACTGTTGCTAACACTTACAATTTTATTCCAAGTCTTGCAACATTTGGTGATTGTCTGAAAGCCCCAGTTGCTGGAATCAAGAGATTGCATGAGAATCTTAGCTTTAATTTTAAAAAAGAAGTTATTAGCCCTCATGGTTACAGAGAAAAGCTTGAAAATATTAAGTGTGTCCCCCTTAAAGGCTCAGAAACCAGAAGGCAAATATAAGAACACAATGTTTTTTGTTTTTTTAAAATATTCTCATAATTTTACAGACAATCTTATGTGTTATGGGGGGCTTGTCTCATGATTTCTGTAAATCTTGAGGATGGTAATACTGTGCTACATTACAATATTTGCACATTCTGTGCTGTGATATTTGTCATTATCAGGAATTAAGCTATACCTCAGTTTAAATACTGCAGGGAAAGTGATATCTTGATGCCTACTTACATTCATAGAATATCAGGGTTGGAAGGGACCTTAGGAGGTCATCTCTGGTCCAACCCCCTGCTCAAAGCAGGACCAATCCCCAGACAGATTTTTATCCTAGTTCCCTAAATGGCCCCCTCAAGGATTGAATTTACAACGCTGGTTTTAGCAGGCTAATGCGCAAACCACTGAGCTATCCCTCCCCCCAATACCAAATCTTAATTTTTATTGTCGTGTACAAGAATACATACAAGTAGAGTGCCTCAGACAGACAAGAGACATACAAATCCTTTGAATGGCCTCCTTAATTTTTAATGTTCTGTTACATGGTTAAAGTAACATGGAAGGGTAAAGTACTAGAAGGATATTGACTTATTTATAATAGCTCCTTAATATATTTTGTGGCATTTCATATACTTCCTACACTTTTATTTTTTCTCTTAATTATCTTTCAAACCTCCTGAGGCCCTCCCTGTCCCAATACTGGTCACTGCTATCGCCACCCCCCTCTCCACTTATAACTTCTAATCGGGATACTTTCTTCCCCCAGACACTGAATTACAAAGCAAAAATAATTTCCCATACACACACACAACACGTATACATTCTCTCTTTTTGTGCTATATGGGGGAAAAAAGAGTGGTTTTACTGATTATACTGGAAAGAAAGGAAATATAGAACAGGAAACTATAAATATGGATTTTGGAGTGTATTGATGTAATTTTGTTACATTTAAAGTAAAACTGTACCTTCCTACCCATGCAGTAAAACTTTCATATTCCATTACCATATCACTCAATCACTTATTTCATTTTATCTCCCTCATGGGTTTAATTTCCTTCCCTATATGCCTTCTGTTTTTTCTCTGCAGGAAAAATTTATGGGACTAGTAGAAGGATGACATCCACTATAAGTACCAGCTTCACCTTGATTCCCAACCAGAAATACAGGCGCAGTAGCCGTCGCTCCAAACCATTCTGCAACACTGTGGACACAGATTCCGAGTCACTGTCAACGCTCGGGAATTTCAAAGCACTGCCATTAGAGATCTTTCAGATGGTCTTGAAATATCTCTCAGGTGAGGAACTGAGAGAAATTATGTTACTGCCCATAAATGAAAACGATCACATGCAAAAATCCCATTTAGTAAAAACGCCAAGTTTGAGGCCTATGGGCCTTGCTCAATAATGGTTCACCTTACTACAAATTGAAGGGATTTTCATTAGGTTTGTTCATACTCAGCTTGGGTTCCTGAAGAGCCTCATCACACACACACCAAGAAAAAAAAAAAAGAATGAGAGTACTCAGGGAGCTCTTTGAAGTTCTTCTGCCCACCGTATATAAAGATGACAATTTAACGGATATATGCAAAATCCTGAATGACCATAATTTGTTGGCAAAGGAATTTACAGTAATGACATTGTCTCTTACTTCTTTCTGAAGTCTCTTGGCCTGCTTGTACTGAGATGTATAGTAAAGTTCTTGACTACTGAGCAGTTGTGTTTTTGCAATAAAGGTTTACAGGTATACTGGGTTTTGCTTTTTCAGTGAAGGATATCAGCATGCTAAGCATGGTGTCGAAAGCCGTCAGCAACCGCCTTATTAATTACATCTCAACCTCATCAGGAAACAGAAGGCTTTTACTGCAAGATTTTCATAACCTTGAGATATCTGGCAAGAGAGAAGGATCCTGTGTATTAGAACACTACAGATCTCTAGGTGACCTTTATAATAAGAATGGTAACAATTAGGAGAGAACTAAAATCAATTAAAGAGCTTCTACTGTGATATTTAGTGATTGATAGCAGATTAAAATGGTGAAAATGTTTTCTGAAGTGTATAGGTGTTTGTGACCCTCATTGAGGCTGAAATTCATCCTTGTGCGAAGGACCAGCAACAAGGCGCATACCTACTTAAGTCTCAATTAAACTTTATGCATTGCGTGTATTTCATCATGAAATAATTCTTTCAACATCTCTTAATATACTTTTAATCAGCAATAATAATAATACATACATTATATAAGTATAGACAAAAATAGCATATCTTTTGCTTCTTCCTTATTTAATTTTTAAAGAATATAAAAGGGCAAGTGAAATATAAAAGGGCAAGGTGAGTGGATCTCTCATGAGAATGAGAATGAAATAGAAAGTATTTCACCTCTATATCAATGCTCAAATCCCACCTAGTTCTGGAGTGATCAAGAATCATTACCATCAAAGGCCTGACAGTCTATGTGAAGTGAATTGGCAATCTCATTCCAGTTCCTAGATCGGAAGTAAACTTGTCACAAAAAGCACCATGACAACTGCCACTGATTAACATTCTCCTTGGCAGCCTTATATCAGAGCTCAAAGACTGAAGTGGGCCTGATGAGTAAACTTTCCTCTCACCCTTAGGTCAGGGTGGAGATACAATGTGAGAATCGTGCTGTTGCTGCCCAGGCTGTACTCTTAGTTTCACCCGCGCAACTATATCCTGGCACAGCAAAAAATAAATATAGGTCAAAATAATGTGACCAGTGAGTAGCACTGCATATTTTCATATAAAAAAATCATTATTTTCTTTTTAACTTTTGCACTAAATTACTACTGAATCTTGGCAGCCAAATTCCCCTTAATCTTCCTCGCCTTCAATCAAAAGCAATGCAGTCTTTCTTCTCTTATGCCACTTGGACTGTATCATTTCTCTCCCTCCCCCCATTCATTGTAATCCTTTCTCTAAAAGAGAAACAAATGAAATTGCAATTTGAACAATATTGATATAAGCCTCCTTAACTGATAAGGTCTCATAATTAAATTGATCCTGACAGTAAAACAAAATTATGTCAAGGTTATATTCAGGAGCTAACTTTAAATTAAGAGATTCCCAAATTAAAGGAATAATGTCAAAGTTAATTAGGCCAAACATGAGTTCCCTTCAAATTTACATGGATTGTTTACAATATCTTACTGATAACTTCAGTGTTTATTTGTTTTAGTTTTAAAATGAAATCTGATTAACTAAATATTATGCCAAAAAATAAAGTCAGCACTGTTTTGTACATTGTAATAACAAACTTTGTATTAGAAAAGACAACTGTTATTTAACTACCGCTGTATGAACTCATCATTATAATAAGCATAGTCATTTAAACATGACATACCTAGATATTTGCACTGATTTTCATATTTTATCATCTACTAAATGTAAGGGCCCAATCCTGCTCCCATTAAAGTCAATGCCAAAATTCACTTCAATAGGAGCAAGACGGCTCTAAGGATAAAATTCACTTCTGTGTAGAGAGCCAGCACAAGGCTTATACACTGCATTAATCTCACTTAAACCCACAGAGTGAAATCCTGGCTACGTTAAAGTCAATGGCAAAAATTGCCATGGGCTTCAATGGGACCAGGATTTTTCACCCTCCAGGCTTAAATTGGACTTGAGTAACACATAATTTTTGTGCTGCCCCTCTGCACAGGCGCAAATTTCACCATATGAAAGCAGGCCCAAACCTTTGCACTGGTAATAAAAAAGTTATCCCCAGGTTGACGACTGTACTCATGTTTGCAGATATATTGTGAAAGACATTCATCTACTCTTTAGGGGTCTGATTACAAACCTATTGAAGTCAATGGAAAGTTGATTCTTTGGGATTTTGGATCAGATACCAGACTGATAAAGAAAATTATGTCTGCCATTTAAGAATGTTAACAACATACTTCCAGATTGGGAAAAAAGAGTCCATTCAAAATCACAGGAAGTGTATAATACACTTTTTGACATCACAGAAATAACATGTTAACCCAGGAGATGAGCAACTTAGAAAACATTTGAGTACTCTTCTGTAGATTTCTTGCATTATTAACAAACAAGATATATGTGGTGTTCTACCAGATGTTTTTGAGGGGAAAGATTTTTAACCCATTTGCTTTCCATTGGCTTAGAAAAATTGTTGCTTAACAAACAGCTGTTCTGCACTATAATGTATTCAAGCCCTTTGTATCCTAAGTTCTTCTAGCTTTGAATCTCATGTAGAAGAAAAAAAAAATTCTACTGCCTATGTTTTATATTAACACAGTTCAGAATAACTTTTCTGTTTGACAATGTGGTTGGCTTAAAAGATTTTTGGAAGCTCAGCTTTCGATGGTGTAAATAGAAAACTAGTGCATCTTCAAATGTTACTTATTGTGCCTCTCTTAACGGAAATATTTTTAACAGCTGTAATTCAAAAACCAAAATAATAATTTTTCAGGGCTGTGACTCACATGGAGTTTAAAACAACGTAGTAAACAAATTATGTCATGAGAGCCTTGCACACTCCCTATCAGGCTTTCTGACATAAAAGGCATCTCTATTACAGAGGCTAGCATACCCTTTTACAATGCACAGTTCACCATAGGTGCTGGAACTAAGGGTGCAGGGGGTGCTGCAGCACCCCCTGGCTTGAAGTAGTTTCTATTATATACAGGGCTTATAGTTTGGCTCCCTTCTCCCCACTCTAAAAATTGTTCCAGCACCCCTGCAGCAAATTGTAATGTACCACTTTCTTTTCTTGCAGAAATAGTATGGTACTGTATTGCTTGTGCAGTGTATTCTTCAACTAGTCCAATTATTTTCATCATTTGAACGATTATGTATGTGTTTCTATTCACAGGTTTGTTGCTTAAAAGATGTACACTACTGCTGCCCACAAAAGACAGGCTAAAGTACATACACAAGATACTCTCAGAAGTAAGCTCACACTCATTGCTCTGTACTGAAGACTTCTAGAATCTTGTTTTGAACTATCACTTGCACCTATATTAATGTTTCAATTTAAAAAATGCTGTTAATGTAATGATTTAAATTAATTCATTTATTTATTGACCTATCTGTAATGCTCATCAGTGTAATATCATGAATTTACTAACTTGGAATCAGTCTCTTGTTGGTTAAAAATCTTCCTTGGATATTTCAAATCTTTGGTACCTGAAATTAGGTCCCTAAATCCATATTTAGGCATTTAAATAAGTGATCTGATTTTTCAGAGATGCTGATCCCCTAAAGCTTTAGACTGAAGTCAGTGTGAGCTGTGGGTGTTCAGAACTATGTCTAACTTTAGGCACCCACTGTTTGAAAAATATGGCCTAGGTGTAGGATTTTCAAAAATATCTAAAGGAGTTAGTTGCCCAACTCCTAGTGAAAGTCAGTGAGTTAGGTGCCTAATTCCTTCACATGTTTTTAAAACCCCACTCTTAGTGAGTATAATCTTCTATATAACTATGATTTTTATGTTTAATTTTTAAAACAGATCACCCAGTGCAAATAATATTTGCCACTTTGTAACAGAATGAGCATAGGTTGAAATTCAGCCCCGTGAAGAGATCCTACAGAAGGTCTATATTCCACTTAAATTCTGCTTAGAGGGCAAAGTGGTGCATAATGCCTTGGGCAGGCTCTCTGCACATGGTAAATTTTAACCATAATTAATTCAAAACATTATGTTACCAAACTGTATTAGTTTCTCGAGGGGGAAATGATTATACATAGCAACAGACATTATTAATAAAATATCACATCTGTCTGAAGATTCTAAGGTGGTCTGTGTGAAAGTTCCCAGAGGACCAATGGCCACATCATAAAAAACATCCCTAATTGGCAACCTTGTTGGGTGTCTCAGCAGAGATGCAAGGGTTGAGTGAATGTAGTGTAGAGAAAGCCCCTTGGGTCAGTGTTGTGGTAGATTAACTGTGTGGGAAAGCTTCAAGCGCAGAAGTGAGTTTATTGCCAATTAAGCTACATTGATGAAATGAGGCAACAATGTTTTGTCTTTGCAGGTTTCCTGTTTTAAACTCAGTGGTTGCCCAAGCCCGTTGCATTGCTTGGGATTACAATGCTATGGAGTGTTTTTACAGGTATAGTGTATTTTTCAGAGAAGAAGAAGGCAGGTATCATTAATATAAAAGAAACCAAAGTTTGCCTTTTTAAAAATCTATCAATGCTGAAATACTCAGTCTTTTTAAAAGAGTGCAAATAAACATCATCATCATCCAACTTAGTTATACTTTGAGAAGCAGTGGGCTGAAACTGCTTTGCAAGACATTTCAAAGTTTAACATGGCTTTCAGGTCCCAAACAATGCATTTATTCAGTACCACAGTTCTTTCTGGCTCTTAAAATAGTTAACGCTAAAAAATGTATCAGTCTGGATCTTATTATTAGTCAGTCTGGATTTTAATTTTAATTAGCAGTTTATTACCAAAGAAGAATACATAGGGGGCCATTTCACTACATTACTTCAAACATCAAATTCACAACACCCTAAACAGGGATTCTCTGATTTAAAGGCAACTGGCCCAAGGTCTGTAATTAAATGGAGGAATTGTGCTAGCTATTTGGGATGCAAAGAAAGCAATGACAAATCTGTTAGTTCAGCAATCAACACTGTATTTACTATAATGACTACCAAGATTGCAAACATGCTGTAAGGGACTGAGGATAGGACTTCTTTAACACTAATTGGGGAAGGTATTTCATTGTCAGATGGATAGGATCACCATTATGGGTTGCTTTAGTTGAGAGCTGCTTTGTCTAATCACCTGAAAAAAGCTTGTAATCTTTGTTGAAGCACAAGCATTTTCTGAACATTTTAAATGAAGCTAAATTGTGTTTTAGAAGAACTTACGTGTTCAGACACTTCTGGAAATATATCATATTAAAGTAGCTTATTAATAACAAAGATACTGTTCAGAAATGTGTCGTTGTCTGTTTTATTCCCTGCCATGGCTAACTATTATAGATAATTATTTGCACCAGGATATTTATGCTCTTAGCAACTGTTTTCCTGCTTATTCACATCCAAGGTTCACAAATTATCTCTTTGGCCAGAAGGTGCAGCCCCAAATACAGTTCAGAATTGTGAGCTACACAAGGACCCAGAAACCCCTTTGGTATAAGTTAGAGCAGCCTGCAGGGCAGTTGAAGCTGATGGTGGCTTTCCCACAGCCCCAAAGGCCTGCTATGAAAGCTTGCACTCTAGGCACCACCCTTTCTGCTCATTTTCTGACACCATTGGGGACAGGGGCTCTATGGGTTTGTGTGTGGTGTGTAGGGCTGCTTATGTCAGACTTATGGTGACCCTGCAATGAGGGAATTCCTCAGGGGCCATTTCACCTTCTTTATGTCACTGGAGTTCCATGAAGGGGCAGCAGCAAGGGCAGAACCTTCCTCCTCCTATTTTTGGTGGAATTGTCATGATTTGCTGCTGTGAGAATGTCTATGATATAATGGCTACTGATATCAGCTACATCTGTAGATATCTAGAGAAATTCCATTGATCTGTGAGATTAGTGTCTAGCCCAGTGTTTCTAAACTACTGTCATCTGTTTATTTTTGTTTTGTTTTTTTGAACCACTGTATTACTGCCCGGAGTGTCATAAAGCCGTGTCTGAGGGCCTTACAAAACAAAGGCGCTCCTATGTACATCTTTGATTTTCCTTTTAGATTTAGCAAATTCCTGTTACACAAACTTTTTGCTTACACGATTATTTTCTGATTTCAGTGTTGTATAGATAGGGCCCTAGGTTTTTTTTTTTTAATAATATTTTTCACTTTGCAAGAAGTCCATTTTGAAAGACAAGGATGAAGATGAAAATAATACACAGTAGTTCAGATGCACCAGTCTCCACTATGTAAATGTGTCCTCTCCATAAATACAGAAAAATTGATCATACATATATGACTATAATAACAAGCATTGTGATTTAATTCTATTTATCTGTCCTTCATTTGGTGTCGTCAGACCCTGACTGCAGGCTGGGATGAGCTAGAATGCCATCGTGTTTTTAACTTCCTCTGTGAGCTGAGCAATCTACCCCGCAAAGTACAGACAGTTGTCAGCAGCAAACCAGGTGAATACCTGAAACAAAAATGTCCTGGAAAATACAAATGATGATAATAAGAGTCTGTCATGGCAGCTATATCATCCTTTTGCTGTGAGTTCCGGAAATGGATTCAGATTATTACAGAGGAGATGCACCCCAGACTCAAGGATGGTTTGTGCCACATGATCCCTGCAGTACCTGATCCTTTCTTGATCCATATTTATGATGCTTTAGTTGCAGAAATGACAGAAAATGAATGCTCTGATGCTGGTAACATGCTTGCATATAGCTGAAGGAAATCAGCACTATTAACTGAATTTAGTTGTTTTCTGATGAAAACAAGCAATTGACTTTTATCTTTGGCATGTTCTGTGTGGTGAAGTTTATCTCTTTGAGACGCAATTGATTTTGTTGGATCTTATCATTTCCATATGAAATGTATGTAAAATTTACATGCAGTGAACCTAATTCTCCACTGCATTACACCAACACCAGTGCAATCAATGGAGTTACACCAGCTTAAAACTGAAGTGGTGCAGTAGAAAATCAGGACCAATATTTTAAGCATATCCTGAAGCATCGCTCTAAAACCAAATTCTCCAGAAATTCTCCGGCACAGTACTCCATATATCACTGGAAATGTTCACATGAGGCCTCCTGCATAAGCGGTTGTAGAAGGCAAGCATGCAATCAACTGCTTCTATTTACTCCTTTTGGCACCATATAATAGACTCACAGGCAGAAAGAAGCACAGCAAAAGTAAAAAATAACGGCGTGCCCCTGAAACAGAGCATGAGATGTGGCAGAGAAAACATTGTGCAGGCAGGTAGAATTAGTGGTTTGAAGCAGTGCAGTGTGTCTGTTAGACTAAAGCAGTCATGAGATAGTTACAGTTCAGAATTTCAGGACCTTGTGATCTCAGTTACTACAATTTGACACTAACTCAATGGGAGTTATGCATCTAGAATCTTAAAAATCCCACTAGGCACCTACCTACATCTGTAGGAGCCTAAATACCTTTAAAAATCTAGCCCTATGTGCCCGTATAGCCTAAAAACCTTTCTCCCTCTCACTCCCCATATTTATAAACCTGTTGAAATCACCAAAGTGTAATGCCTGATGGATTTATAATGTACAAATTCTCTTGTCCTAGGAAGTGCCCGAAAGCTGGAATTACGGATAAGGTTATTCTGTCGCAGTGTCCTGCTAAATCACTGGATTCATCGAAGTGATTCTGCATTTTGGCTGACTCGTATCTTAAAACCGTGGCCAATGGTTAATCAAGCCCGGCTGTTGTACATCATTTTTGGGCCAGTCTCCTCTCTAAATGGTGAGTAAATTTAACATGATAGACCAGAATTTCTCCCTTAGAAAACAGGCTGTCTCACAGCCTGTGTAAATAAATGGGCTTTCAGGGGACCAATGTAAGGGTTGTATGGAATGGATTCCCCCTCAGTCAAGAGGTAGGGCTGTATATCCTGGAATGGCTGTGTGGACACTACTATAGACCATAAGTTGTAGTAGAAGCAACAAACTCTTTACTCATCATTGTGAGCTTTTGGGCCAAAGCATACACACAAGTTGTGAACCCATTATTCCCTCTTCTGGTACTCCCCTGCACACCTCACAACAGCTCTTCCGGATTCCTATGGAGAGAGTTGCCATGGATCTTTTCAGCAGTATGCAGAGAACTGTGGGGTGCTGTGTAGTTTCTCTGCTTTCTAGCTCCATGTATGGCAGAAACGCAATGGTACACTTTGTTATGGGCCTTCCCATAGGCCAGGAAGATTTCACACCCGGAGGAAAAGCACTTGTGTTTATTGCATTTCACTTTAGAAGGGAACATTTACCTCTATGCAGATTTATTCCTAATAAAATTACTCTTTTTCAAAGATTTGACACACTCAGTTCATATTAATTTTGGCAGCACTTAAGCTTCCAGGTAATTGCTTGGACACACTACTGAGAATGCTTAACAATGGAGCTGATTACTCCTGATTTATACCAGTGTGAGAGGGGAATCAAGCCAATTAACCTCAGTGATGTCACACAGAACATTTTAGCCATTTCCCAATACTTTTTTGTTTTGCTCCAGCTGTAGCTACATTACTGTAAACTCTTGAAGACAGAAACTCTGACTTTACTTACCAGTGTATGGCCATGCACTCCTATGATGTTACCTACAGGTCTGATTTTTCACAAGTTCTGAGCACACACAAATTCTACTGAAATCAAAGAGAGCAGCACCACCTCTGAAAACCAGGCCCTTTATAAATAATGAAGTATAACTTTAGAACAATTGACCCCTTACCTGTTTAACATGGAGCTTTTTAAAATGGTTTATATTACAGTTCAAGTGAAGAAACAAACTGTGTTTTCCCTCTCTATTTGCCTATACTTGTGATGTGAAGGTAGCTTTAGCACTGAACCACAAGCATGTGTATCACGCTCTGAAATCAATTCTCTTTTTCTCACTTAAATATTAATTCTGTGTTTCCTTAAAGCATCCAGTGATTCTGATTCATGTTACAATCTACACTGTCCCTTCTGCCACAAGTGAGATGAAATAAAAAGCACTTGTACAAATAGGGATTTATGCTTTTGCCTGAATCACCTTTTCTTTTTCCAAGCCAGGCTTTGAGGTCCCAGTATAGGTCTTCTTCGTTTAGCAAACTACATTGTCACTTAGTAGTGATTGTGATTAATGTTACCTAGGACATGTGGTTTGGCAGAAAATGATAGAAGGACCAACAGATGAGACCAGTTTAAAGGGTCTAGCTGATGCTATTAAACTACTGTATGACACAGAAGCTAAAGAGTGGACAGCAGATGATGTTATCAGTCTTGTGGATGAATTGTCAGGTATATTTTTGCCTTTATCATAGACTCATAGGATTATATAATCATGTCCTCTCAGACTAAAGAGATATGTGTCAGATAGTAAAAAACTGAAGCACATTGGGAATCTGAGTACCCCCTAATCCCTTGCAGTAGCTGTACTATACTGGAAGGTCAATAAAACTGGAGGTTATGCAGTAGTCAGAGATGGAAGAGACCAATTCTGCTTATAAACCAAAGCCTTTTTTCCCAAAAGTGAAACATTTTAAGTAATAACATATGAAAAACTTCAAAAATAAGTGTTCTATCATCATGTTCAAGGGACACTGTCACACAGTTCAGGTCCAAAATTTAGGTTTTGTTCAAAACAAAGTTTTACTAAACTTTATATTAGTAGCAAAGAGTCCTGTGGCACCTTATAGACTAACAGACGTACAGGAGCATGAGCATGTCATGCATCCGAAGAAGTAGGTATTCACCCACGAAAGCTCATGCTCCTATATGTCTGTTAGTCTATAAGGTGCCACAGGACTCTTTGCTGCTTTTACAGATCCAGACTAACACGGGTGCCCCTTTGATACTTTATATTAATAGATATGTTTTCATGATTTTTTTTGTTAAATGTCAAGAAAAATCCATTTTTGTTTGACTTGAACCATTTTTCCTATAGCATTTGTACCCTGGGCATTCTTATTCTTGGGGTTGAGAACCAAAAAGTGACAGTAATTAGAAATGAGGGAAACTGTCTAATGTATTTCCATTATCCAAGCTGTCAAATACAAAAATAAACAAAAAAGATAAATAGGAAAAAGTACACTAGATTTTTTTTCAAATCTAATGCATGGTGGTTATTAATAATCCTAATAAAGACAACTTTGGTTATCCCCAGAACTGATCCCATCCCATTGACTTTAATGTTAATGGTATTTGGATATTAACTGCTTGGTGTGCCATTTATTGGCAACCTTTTGGAAGAGAGGTTCCACTTGTAATGAATTTGCTGGCTCGGAGTCCGCAGCCTGGAGAGCTCAGGGAGAGGTACCATGCAGTCCCATGGGTCCCCAGTGCTCCCTGTGGAAAGCCCCAGCTGCAGGCAGGCTTGCAGGGCTGTAGCCAGGGAAGGAAAGCACTGGGATGTGCTGAGCCTGGGCCACCAGTGCCAGGTCAGGACACAACCTGGAAGGTGCAGAGAGAGGTTCTGTGCAGCCCCATAGACCCCGAGTGCCCTCTCTCTTGGCTGCAGGGACTCTAATTGGGGCTTCCCATTGGGCAAGGATGCTGGCACCACAGCCCATTACCTCCTGTGTGGGCAGCAGGTTCTCGGTCACGGGGCTGCCCCTGCTATTGTCTCAGGCAAGGGCCATCTGCTTATTATTGGGAACTTTTGGATAATGGAAGCTTTATGCTGGGAACCAATAAGTTGCTAATAACTGGTATCCACTGTAGTTTCGTTTTTAATACAGGTGAGGACAAATTTGTTTTTTTTAATATGGTTTTTTTTTTAAACCTCTTTAAATACAAAGTATGGTGGCCTTTACTGGGAAAGACGCTGGTCTCTGGAAAGGAATCCATTCCAAGGAATCCATGATTTCATAATTTGGTGGTTTTATTTTAAGTTTGGTTTGAGTTTGGAGAGATTGTATTATACATTTTATTATCATCAGCCTTAATACAAACAATCCCTATTGGCACCATAGTAACTCCATAGCTCCCAACTGTGCTGCAGGTGTGGTTGAATAGGCTTTCTTCTCAAACATGTTGGATGGCTGTCAAATGCAGTGATTCATAAATTCAAATACTTCCAGAATTTTGTTCAGATAATTTTCTTTTAGTTTAATTGTAACCTACATTTTAAAACTTTATATTTAACTAAATTATATTCAGTCTGTTGAATCATAGGTAATGAAAATCCTTTGTGTTTTATTATAAAAGTGGTTCCCCGGGAGTGGCTCATGGAGAATAATGCTCGCCTCCTCATCCTGAGTGGGAACAACATCTGCTTCACCTTCATGGCTAGTAAAGCTGTGAATGGGCGGGCTGTTGAGCTGGCCAGGCTAGTGGTCTTTCTGGCTTTGGTGAGTAGCACCGAATAGAATGTTTCCTGGCATTTTGCCACTAAATCTGCAACTCTGCTTTCCCAGGTCTGGGGCCGGAGTCTCCTTCCACTTACACTAGTGCAGCGGTTCTCAAACTGTGGATCGGGACCCTCTTTTAATGGGATCGCCAGGGCTGGCTTAGATTTGCTGGGGTCAAAGCCCAAGTCCGAAGACTTCAGCCCTGGGTGGCAGGGCTCAGATTACAGGTCCCCCTGCCTGGGGCTGAAGCCCTTGAGCTTTGGCTTTGCCCCCACCCACCCGGGGTAGTGGGGCTTGGGCGGGCTCAGGCTTTGGTTCCCCGTCCTGTCATAATTTTTGCTGTCAGAAGGGGGTCATTGTGCAATGAAGTTTGAGAACCCCTGCACTAGTGTAAAGCGAGAGTAACTACATTGAAATCAATGGGCCTGGTTCTCTTTTTCCCTAAGGGCCCCTGTACACTGCTTGAAGGTAGCAGCTCTGTCCCTAGGGAAAAATTCTTCCAGCATAAGGTGGGAATGGAGTTCTCCCACCTTCATAGTACTGATAGAACAGCTCTGCAACAGCACCCTCTTCCCTAGGCCCTGGAATAGATTCCAGAGTAGGACTGAAGTTGACTGTATTATGGGATAGTGTCTTAATTGTCTACTATGAATTTTAATACTTCAACTTGTTTTGTTTTTTACCTCACCACCATCCTGGGCACGTCTTATAATATTTCTTGTATGTTCTAGGTCTGTGAGAAGGACTTGTACTGCATGGATTGGGCAGTAAAAATGATGCAGAAAGTCTGCAAGGTTTTCAGCACTCCAGGCGAAAGGAATAACTTCCTGCAGAGTGTGGAGAATGCATTTGCTCACATGATCATGGACATGCTACAGTCAGTAATGTCTGGTGAGTATCTATGCCTGTCTGCAACAGGTGAGCCCTTTCAATGGGACATGCTCACTAGCCAAGACTCCACCAGCGAAGGGGATGGGAGCTCCTGTATCATCACAACTTCAGCCAGGCCCCCTTCTTAGCCAGCCAGAGCTACCCTGGAATGGGATTCATCGGAAAAGATGGGCTAGTCTTTTTATAATTCTAATGCCCTGTTGGCTGATTGTTTTGTCATGTGGATTGGGTTATTTTCAGCTGATTTTGTAAAGTGTGTGTGTGTGTGTGTGTGTGTGTGTGTGTGTGTGTGTGTGTGTATAGATTATGCTAGAGTGCTTAGTGGTACAGCATTAGGAGAGAGACTTTTTGTAGGAAGAAATAAATATGCAAGTGTTGTTCAGTGATAATATATTCAACCATAGGTACTCAAAATATGTAACTACATCCAGAGGGTGGGAGTGAAATCTGTATACTTACACTAAGAGACTCCTAGTGGTTTAGATGATGAAACTGATTTCTTTTTTTTTTTTAAACACATGACAAAAGTTTTATATCACTTATTTGACCCATTTAAATCAGAGGTGCCCAAACTTTGCCCAAAGGATGGACACACTTTTATCTTGTCAGATGATAAGAAGCACCTAATTTGCATAAATTCTGACTAATTGCAGATACCCTTTCCTTCTGCAAGATACAGGTTTGAAG
>NW_020664544.1:3973354-4039208 GCF_002925995.2 Terrapene triunguis
TTTGTTTATTTGTTTGAAAGCAGTCAGTGCTGGTCTAACTCTGCTTCTCTGAAGTCAATAGGCGTTTAGAGCACTACTACCCTGTTTCCCCGAAAATAAGACAGTGTCTTATATTAATTTTTGCTCCCAAAGATGCGCTAGGTCTTATTTTCAGGGGAGGTCTTATTTTTCCTGGAGCTTCGGGGCCTTATATTCCGGGGTGGCCTTATTATAGGGGAGGTCTTATTTTCGGGGGATGCCTTATATTACAGCGAGAGGCAAAACTGGAAGTAGGTCTTATTTTCGGGGGATGTCTTATTTTCGGGGAAACAGGGTAGCTTTTGGTAGTGACCTTGCATGCTGTGCTTTGGTGAATTATTGTGTGCATCTGACATAGGGGATCCCTGTTAAACTCTATCCCCTGCCCTCTGCCAGTTGGCGTCAAGAGGTACCTGGGTCATACTTGGCCTCTGCTAAGATACTAAGTAGTTTCTGAGATCGTCTCCCTACAAATGAGCCCTTTATTTTCATTAGCTATTTTTAATGTTTCCCTTCTGGTGCTTAGGAGATCATGATGAAGAAGACAGCAGCTTTTTGAATTTGTTCCACCTTGTGAATGCACAAGCTAACTTCCATAAGGAAATTCTGTATCTGACCATGAGAAGCACCTCTACCTAAATACTTCAAATCTCAGGCTTTTAGAGAATACTACAGTGATTCAGATAGGTGGCCTTTTTCTCCATTTATTTTCTCACACATAAAAAACAGTGTCCACCTACCTTTTAAATTCACTCTCCAGCAGCTGCTTGCAAAGTTTTAGCAGCTACAAAAATAGAAAAGATAATAACCAGTTAAATCTGGAGGTGTAACCTTTGCAGAAGCAGCAGGAGGCTGACTGGACATGCTAGTGAAATGCAAAGCAGAAGAATTACTTAAATCTATGAAGACCTATTGAGGCATCTCTAAGGAACTACAGCACAGTCTGTGCCATACACTTGTCTAAGCCTGTATGTCAGGATGTGCTGAAGAGTCTATCTGTGGCATTCCATGGTTTGGCTGTTACGGGCGGGAATACACACTGCATTCTTCTCCCACTGTGTATGTTTGGATACAAAATAAAAATGACATGGTGTTAATATTTGATGTACATCCACAAATTAAAGAATGTTATCTTAGTTCAGAACAGAAAATATTTTGCTCTTTTAATGTTGTTTTCTCTTTGGAATCCATTAAGACAAAACCAATGTAATGAGAAAGGCATGGCCAGGTTTCTCCAGTTCAGCTCACACCTGGGTGTCTATAATTCACTCTTACATTCTTAGCTTCAGAACTAGATATCCTGCATGGATTGTGCATTAAGTTTCAGCACAGAAGGAGACAGTCTCTGGAAAGAGTCCTAGTTTTTTAAGGAAGGCAAAAACTAGTATTTTTACAGCACATGCCTTTCAGCCATAAAGCAGAAGAAACTTCAAAATGTACCTTTGTGCTAAATATAATAACTGGACAGTTAAAAAAATTATATATGTCTCTGGAACTCTGCAAAGTTGAAGGATGTTTAAGGCATGTAGACATTCTAAGATCACTGTTTTTTATTAAAGTACACAGATATGTATCCTATTTACAAAAAGTTTTATATTTATGGTACATAGCTTTAAAAATTGAAAATATTTAATATGTGCTAACAGTATTTCATTTTGGATTATTTACATGATGGTTATTTTCTTCATATTATTAAAATACCTTTTCCCCCTCATCTGAAATATTTCCAAATTATTTAAATATGTGCCAAATTTTGCCATTTGAGACAGCTGTTCATCTCCAAGAGGCAGATCCGCAGCTGGCATAAATTGTGGAAGCTGACAATTAACACCAGCTGAAAATCTGCACCTAATTGATTTCAATGGTAATGAGCTGATAACAACTCCTGATGTTTTCTATTTTAAAAGTTTTTTTTTTTTTAAACATATCCAAGGATAGAATTTGGCTGCATGTATGGGTGGGAGTGGAAGGTAAATTTTTTGCTAACATTCACCTAGAAACTTAATTGTGCACCAATAGATGTCAGAGATGAAACCATTCATTTAAAAACAAAATATGAAACATACTGGTTTGTTAATATTGTTTTTAAAATCCATGTTCTGGATTTTAAACAAGTGTTTTAAAACACATTTTTGTTCTGTCTCTCACTTTTATGTGTAATAATTATTGACCTATTTTAAAATAAAATACAGAATAATGGGAAGGATCTGTAAAGTCATTGTGATGCTTTGTGCTGTAGCATAGTGAAAAAGATGCAATTATAAATGTGACAACACAAACATGTTGTAGGTCTTACACCAGTATATGCCAATTCTAGAGACCCATGAGTGAACCAGACCCCTAAGTGAAAACACAACAGCAATAAATTGCAGCAAATCACTAAGAATGGCATAAGAATGCAGCTATGCAAGAAAGTGGGGCCCTTAGATTTGATAGCAGCAACATATGATAAGAAATACTGACTTCACCAATATTAGTCCACTCTCTTAGCAAATCTTCAAGGACTTTAAGTTTATGGGTGTGCCAGCTTGAAATGTTACAATGTTCCCGGTGTGACAGGTTGGATCACAAAAACCCCCTTGGGAGCTGCCACCCGATGTGCAAAGACTACCCCTGCTTCTGTTTTCCCTGCCAGCTCAGGACTCCAGCACCCTGTCTTGCTGAGCCAGACACTCCCGTCTGCTCCAACACAGACCAGGGTCTGAATCACTTGCCCCAAAGCTGCAAGTTTACCTGAAAACAGCTCACAGAAGTGTGCTTGTCATTAGCACTCAGATGCCCAACTCCCAATGGGGTCTAAACCCAAATAAATCCATTTTACCCTGCATAAAGCTTATGCAGGGCAAACTCATCAATTGTTCGCCCTCTATAACACTAATAGAGAGATATGCACAGTTGTTTGCTCCCCCAGGTATTAATACATACTCTGAGTAAATTACTAAATAAAAAGTGATTTTATTAAATACAGAAAATAGGATTTAAGTGGTTCCAAGTAGTAACAGACAGAACAAAGTAAGTCACCAAGCAAAATAAAATAAAATGTGCAAATCTATGTCTAATCAAGCTAAATACAGATAATCTCACCCTCAGAGATGCTTCAGTAAGTTTTTCTCAGACTGGACACCTTCCAGGCCTGGGCACAATTCTTTCCCCTGGTACAGCTCTTGTTCCAGCTCAGGTGATAGCTAGGGGATTCTTCATGATGACTCCTCTCTCCCTTTGTTCTCTTCCACCCCTTTATATATCTTTTGCATAAGGCAGGAACCCTTTGTCCCTCTGGGTTTCCACCCCCCCTGGAAAAGCACCAGGTTAAAGATGGATTCCAGTTCAGGTGACATGATCACATGTCACTGCAAGACTTCATTGCCCACTTGCCAGCACACACATATACAGGAAGACTAACAGGTAAACACAGCCATCTGCAGACAATGGTCCTGGTTAATGGGAGTCATCAAGATTCCAAACCATCATTAATGGCCCACACTTTACATAATTACAATAGGCCCTCAGAGTTATGTTTTATATTTCTAGTTTTAGATACAAGAGTGGTACATTTCTACAAATAGGATGATCACACTCAGTAGATTATGAGCTTTGTAATGATACCTTACAAGAGACCTTTTGCACGAAGCATATCCCAGTTGCATTATATTCACTTATTATCAAATCTTTATAAAACTATCCCAGTTACATTATATTCACTTCTTATCATGTTTTTATAAAACCATATAGACTGCACAACGTCACACCTGGCATTATGATGATTAGTTGCTGCTTTTTAATAGATACAATAGCTCAGCGAGTGTTTGGCATTAGTTTCAATTTCTTGGTGCTCCAGCCCTTCCTTCCGGAAGGAGATTTTCCTTTGCAAACAACTGAAGTTCACACCTCTTGTCCTCAAACAGGACTTCCCAAATAGGTTTGTTTAAACTGAAAAACAGTCCAGCACAGCCAGATTTGTAGCCAGACAGTCTTGTGTCAGGATCCCATTAGATCTCCCAAATTTATTATTATTAACCATGTTTATTAGGGTAGTGCCTTCAGGCCTACCAAGAATGGGCCCTATTGTGCTAGGCACTGTACAAACACATAGCAGTAGGTGGCCCTGCCCCAGAGAACTTACAATCTAAATAGACAAGACAGACACAGAGTAGGGGAAGGGGCATCATTACACTGATTAAGTCAATAATCAAATGGGAGACTGAGGAAAACCCAGTGTGCTAAAGGAATTGGTGATGATGATGACGACAATTCAGGAGTTGGCACTTTTTCTTCTGAGTTAGTACTGAACTGGTGTTCCCTATGATGTTAAAGGGGCACTGAGCTCCTAGAAATGCTCGATGAAATCTTGGCCCCATTGAAGTCAATGGCAAAATTCCCATTAACTACAATGCAATCAAGAGTTCACCCTGAATCTGTTTGTATAGGAAAAGACAACACTTCTTATCACTAAAGATCACCTAGTAGTTCTTGAAAGAGTAGGGATATTAGTCCTGATATCATGGCTAAATTTCATCCTGGGCAATTAGATTTCTCCTACATAAAACTCCCCCTGCAGTTTCAATTGGATAAGGGATTCGTCATTTCCCATCTTCAGCTGTTGTGTGGTGTTGGCAGTGCCTTGTTAAACAGCTGCCACATTCCACTGCTGAATTAGTTGCATTTGGGATATGGCTAAAGTGATTGTTATGCATAGTTGGTTAGGTTGCTGAAATCCTTTGGGAAAGAAAGCATTTATGGAAGGATATAATTAGTGTCCCTGGTTTTACACCCAGCTGAGGCGCCATTCCACACATTCCTTGCTGCTCGCTCTGTCTTTATCACTTTAGATTGTTGACATCAGATATACAGACTCATGAAACTGAGGTTATTGAACATTTTATTTATATTCAAGAGTTGCTTCCCATAACATTTAGAGTTTCCATTTTAACTGCTTTGTGGGGGAGGAGAGAAGGGTTAGGTTCCTCATTTTGGGTGTCTCACCCTTTTTAAAGCCCTGACTGTGACTCACAATTGGGTCCTGGCAGTGGCATGCTGTGTAATGCAGTTTGGGCTGAAGCAGATGCACTGGAGAACATCAATTTGGATCCACCGGCAAAGATATACGCACTGTTCTTCTCCCTCGGGAAACTTTGTACTGACAGGAAATTGTACTATGTCAAGTACTCAGCTGGCAATGATTACATAAAGATGGGACTTATGGTTAACATTTTTTTGTAGAAAGTCTTGTCAACAGATATCAAATAATTCTTGCCACTTGTACCCCAAAAGTGCTTATATAAGCCACAAACACTTCAATTCAGAGTAAATTTCCTCCTAATTATAATGGTGTCACGTGAGTTAAGGATGCATCAAGCTTTTTTCCATTACAAAACTTCTATTTCCAGGAGTGTATTGCTTCCCAGCAAGAATTAACTGCAGGGGGAGACCAGCCATAGAAAAATCTTACCTTCTAGGAGGGTTGTTTTCATTATACAATACAATCTGAAATAAACATTACATGTGATGCTTATTACACAGTAGTGGATGACGAAGTCTTTCATGTTGTGGGTTTGCATTCCATTTTTAACTCTAGAAAACGGTTTGCATTTGTCCAAAACAAAAAGGGTCTGTTATAATCCAGTGTGTGGACTAGCAGTCTGGAGGGTGAGGAAGAATTAAACGTGACTGCAGTGGTCAGGCCAGTGCTCAAGTGGATATGGTATGTCTGCACTGCTCACTGCTACTGAGTCAACAACAGGAAAGGGCCTATGGGTATTTTTTCCTATAATTCAAGCACTGGGAATGGGCCGAGCTTTGTGGAAGTGGCCACGAATATGGACTGTCCAGATGGTCCAAGATGGGCACCAAGAGTGGCCGCTTTTTAAAATCTTGTCCCTGGTGTTTTGGCCTCTTGTTTCTTTCCCACCCATTCCCCACTCCAGACCCCTCCTGGTCCTGCAGACTGGAAATAATACATAGAGACAGTGGGTTGATTCAGGATCATGTTGGCCTACAGGGAAATTTCCCAAAAGGCCCCAGAGCCTCTCACTCAAACCTCTCCAAGCAGTTGTAAATTAAGCTCTGACCTCCCATTGATCTAACTCCTGGCTGCGTGCAGTAGGTGGTTTGGACACACAACTCGCATTGAGAGAGGGGGTTTAGAACCCTCCTCCCAGTGGCTTTATTTGGAGCTATGGGGGCCCCCCACCCTCAAAACAGATGGGCCCATGGTATCATGGGGATTGGTCCTGCTTTGAGCAGGGGGTTGGACTAGATGACCTCCTGAGGTCCCTTCCAACCCTGATATTCTATGATTCAATGATCACTCACATCTCCCCGAACAGGCTTGGAGTATGAGTTGCTGGCTAACTAGCCATTTCTGAGGCTAATCTGTGTTCTGGTTGTTGCTCCCTCCATATAAACTGGGCACTCAGATTAGTGGCAGAAATGTGTTTAAAAGCATTTTTCAAACACAGGCTCAGCACCATCTGTCTTGATGAATTGGTCCAAAAGGTCCCTTGCATCTTTCTTATGCATAGGGATTTTCCTTTATAGTCCTTGTCCAAAATTCCTGCTCCCATTCCTGAAGTGTTCTAGCTAGTTGCCACCCTCCACCCCAGAAGTAGCTGCATTTTAGCAATACCCAGTGATAAGCAGTGGGTGATCAGTGAAAATGAAAGGTGACGTGTCTGAATAAGATACTATTGTGATATTCAGATTTTGCTCTCATTTTGTGTTGTTTTCTTAGCTTTTTATTTTTTTTTAATTAAAATATATATATACTTTCTAAAACTAAAAAACAGCAGGTACTTTTCCTAAGGAGGGGGGATATCTATGTGGCCACAGAACAATGAACTTAATACCAGCATGGCAAACAAAACAACACACTTCTCCATAGTGAGGTTTCATTATCGCTCCCTCTCTCTCTCTCTGTCCATTCTTGAGGCCGGGTTGCTTTGTATTTGCTCTTCAAATGCATTACAGCTCAGACATTCTGTCAAGGGCATTTATAAGTCTTGACATCTGCACTGTCCAATGGCTGCTCTTCCTGGGGTTTTCCTCTCTCCAGCTGCTGGGGAAGCGGGTTGCTTGCAAAGAGTTAACTCTTTCTCCTGATGGCTCTGGCATTGTTGCTGCTGCTGCTGAGGATAAGGTGACACTTGTCTGACCCAGGCCTGAGAGCTGCAGAAACCCCAAACATGTTTACGGATGGGAAAACTGCACGTATATAAACACAAGTGACAAAAGGCATCAGATTTTTTATCAACTGGGCAGCGAAGTGGGAACGTGGGAGCTGTTGCTAAAATGATGAGCGAGAGCGCCAGATATTGCAAAACACCCATCTGCCTCCATTCAAAGCATGCGACCAGACTCGCTTATTTTATCTATAACTAACATTATATTTTACTTCTTTCTCAGTGGGACCAGAAATCGCTAGCGCACACAGCATGGTTATTAAAGGCAGCGGAAAGCCCTTGATTTGCTTGGGAGTAACTGATAGAGCTGGAGGAAAAAGATAATAGATTATATATATTTAACTATTCTAAGCAGCTTGATTAAACAAAAAGGTGTCTCTCTCCCCCCACATCAGCTACTGTGCAGGAAACGGCTGCTGTGATGCCAGCAGCATGTCTGGGTCAGAAAGCCTGGGAGCGCGCTGGCTGAAAACAAGAGCATTGCAAACAAAACTAACCATCACCTTATTCCCCAGCAATTAAAATAGGTTTGGAGCAAATCCTCACCTGGACGATGCTTTGATTGGCAGGCTGGCTGGCTGCTGTCCTTCATCCTTCCCCGGCACTGCTGTTGGAGCTCCTAGAGCAGGTAGATGATGTAGGAGAGGATCACCAGGCCGATGATGGCAAAAAACATTAAGATGAAAATATCCAGCATGGTGGATGTGGCGGAGGCAGGGGCACAGGCTGCCTGTTTGGACTGCAGGGGCGGGAGAGCCTGAGCCGCAGATGCTACTGCAGTGAGGGAGGCAGGCAAGGTGGCTGTAATGGCAGAGACAAGGACTAGCCCAGATCTCGTTCCCCAACCCCCACAGTATTTCCCTCCTCTCCCAGCCGGAGGACAGGGAGCCATGCCCAGGACAGAGTGAGGATGCCCGATTAGACTGAGCTATAGCTTTTCATCAAGGACGACAGCAGAGTTTAAAAAAAATGAAAAGGAGGGGTGGGGGTGGAGAGCAAAGGTTCAAACTGGGGAGGAGCCCCCCAGGTTCCTAAGGATCTGACTGTACACAAAGGGGCTCAGCCCGCAGCTGAGCTAGCAGTAGTAATTTACCTCCAGGAAGAGTTGCTTTGCCACCCGCTGTTTCAAACAGACCAAGCGCCAGGCTGCAGCTGGTTCAGAGGAGGCCGAGCTAAATGGATGTGTTGCTGCTAATATTTGCAGCTATGGGCCCTGGCTGGGCAGAGTCACAGGCAGGAGCGAGGAAATGGGACAGCCCATTCGGGGCTGATTTTGTTATGGCTCAGACGTTTATTACTATCGGTCACGTTGTGGGGCTCACTTATAAACCCCGGTCATCACTGCAGTATGTCTGGATAGTTTGGTGCCGTTCAGGGCATCCCAATGGAGGCCTGAGGTGCCCTGTTAAGGCATCACCATTGAACATGGGGCTTGCTGTGTGTTTGCATGGCTGGCTGTAGAGAGAGAGTGATGATGAGGCAAGCCCCAGGACAGCCCCTGGTTGCCTTCCTAGAGCCAGGGGGGACGGGCTATTTAACTGGGGATGTGGCCTTGCTTTCTGCCTATGAAATGGTAAATGGGTTCTTAGCTCCTACACACATGCACTGAGCCCTGGGGAAGGGTGAGATATAGAATTATTAAAGTAGGACCTAGAGGCACCAACTGAGAACAAGGCCCCATTGCACTAAATGCTGCTCAGGCACGTCATGAGATACAGAATTAGCTAAGTTCCTGGAGGATATGTCCATCAGTGGCTATTAGCCAAGATAGTCAGGGATGCAGCCCTATGCTCTGGGTGTCCCTAAACCTCTGACTGCTAGAAGCTGGAACTGGACAACAGGGGTTAGATCACTCAATAAATCACCCCGTTCTGTTCACAGCCTCTGAAGCATCTAGCACTGGCCACTGTCAGAAGACAGGATACTGGGCTAGATGGACCGGTGGTCTGCTCCAGTCTGACCAGTCTTATGTTCTTATGTCCCAAAGAGCTTACACGCACATCTCCAGGAGGGAAACTGAGGCACGGAGATTTAAGTGATTGCCCAAGGTCACACAGGGAGTCTGTGACAGAAGGAAGAATGGAACCCACATCTTCAGAGTCTACTGGCCACAGGAGTACACTCCCTCTCAGTGACTCACACAGAGTACGTCTACGTGGCAAGCAGAAACCTGCAGCATTTCAGAGCCTGGATCTACAGACTAGGGCTAGTGCGACAGTGCTAAAAACAGCTGTGAAGCTATTCTGAGCCTAAACCTTTACACAGCTATTTTCAGCACGGTCGCACAAGCCCTAGTCTGTAGATCCAGGCTCTGAGACTCGTGGCCGCAGGTTTCCACTTGGGGTGGAGACATCACTGGTGGGTTCCAGTAAATCAGCTGTAGAACTGGGAGCCAGGGCTCTTGACTCCCAGGTTGGTGCCTTTCTCTTGGCATGACAAGCAAAGCCATTTTGATGCAGTGACATGGAACCAGTTTAAAGGGGACCTGCAAAACTTTTCCTTCTTCGGAGTCTAACGCAGCTGCTCTCTGCAGATCCACTGCTACTTGCTTTAATTTCACTAGAACACCCATTTTCATGGGAGGGAGTTAAAAGTAATGGTGACCTTTTCTCCCTCACGTAGATCCACGTAATATTCCTCTCTTTCTCTCCTTTCAGGGGGACTTTCTACTCCTAAATCTTTCAGGTATCCTTGAAAATCCCACCTTGCATGGCTCCAACAGCCAAAGTGAAACAGTAGCCATCTGCTTTCTGACAATAGGATTTAGTCACCAACTGAACGAATGATGGGCTACTTACGAGGTATTCAAAGTTCAAGTATGACCAGGTACACTGGAATGGGAGTTTTCCCCTCTATAGGAAAAGGTCTCCCATTTGACCAATTAACTTGATGTCTGCAGCAACTGATAATTGCTACAGAGAGGGCATAGAAAGCCAGGAGGTTTTGCCAAATGTTTTACCTTGCTAAACTCACCGACTTCTATCGCCCTCATGACAATGGTATCTGAGAACCTCGTTCGGAGATTTATCCTCCCCTCTGTGCAGAAGGGAGGTATTTCCCCATTCTGCAGAGGTGTTGAAGGCACAGAGGTTAACGAACAGATATACGGGAGACCAGATCTCCTATGGGGTACAATGGGAGCTACCAGACACGTAGTGCTGTGGAGCTCTGAAAATTGGGGCCAGGCAGCTAAAGGTTTGGTGTAGGGCCCAGATCCTCAAGAGATGTTTAGGTTTGTAACCAATTTCAGTGGAACCTAAATACCTGTAAAGGATCAGGTCCTAAGCGAGATGCCTACAGTCACACAGGGAGTCCATAGCGGAGCTGGGAATGAAACCCAGGTCTCTGAAAGCCCAGGCAAGTGTTCTAAGCACAACCATTCTCCTCTATAGCAGGGACAGAAGTGGCTCTGAGCTAGGCAGGTAGCTATTAGGAATAGACTAGAAGCGTGGCTGTTGATTTAGCTCCCAATAGACTTCACTGGGCACCACATTGCGCCCATGAAGTCACGTCACTGCAAAGTTTTTTTTTTTTTAAATATCCAAAAACTGATTCAAAATTAATTTCCTTTGTTACTTGCCCTCCCTCTTCCAGCACAGCTGTTTAAATAAAGCCAGAGGAAAATTAAAAACACAATTAAAACCATAGAAGTCAGCAGGTAAAAATTATATTTTTATTTTAAATTTGAATAAACCCGGAAGAGGATTTGTTGGTTTGTTCCATTGAATGGTTCAGTTAAAAAGGCCAAATAAATTTCATTGTCTGGGGGGCGTTCAGGCCCATCGGAAGAAATATACAGACAAAAAAACCCACCAATAATAAAAAAAAAAAAAAAGATCTAAACCCGGCACTGAAATGCAACTTGGAAAGCTAAGATGTAAGACTTGTTTGTTTAAAAACAAAAACACATGAATGAAATGGTTACAATGATGCAAATTTAGCTTTTCATCTTTTTTTTTTTTTTTTAAAGATTTTACTTATTTATTTTAAATACAGGTTTAGGTGCTTTTTCAGCTATGAAAAAAAGGCAAAAAAGTGCATAAGTCAGAGAGAAGGCAGAAATCAAGCAGTAAGATGTCTGTTTTCCATGGCAGAAGGGAAAAAAGGGGGGGGGGGAGGCAGGGGAAGGGGAGGATAGGGACAACAGTGTCAAGGTAGCATTAAAAAAGTTTTAGGCCAAAAACTTAAGTTTCCTGTGTTTTTATTTGGTCCATTAAAAAAGGTTTATTCACATTGTTACTTCCCCCCTCCCCAGACAACTGGCTCTAAGAACAGAGTATTAGTGATCAGGAATGTGCACCTCTCCATTCCCCCAGGTCTTGTGCTCACACGTTTCAGCACCACCAAGGATTTCAATTCCCTACAGCCCATCGCTGTCACTTCTATGCTCTGCCCAAGGCTGACTGCATCTCCTTTCACCCACGCCCCTCCCAAGTCTCCCACAAGCCCTTAGAGGAACAGGAAAGCTGGTTAAAAAACAGAAGGTTCACCATTATCCCCAGCCCTGCTACTAGCTGGCTCGTCCAGTGGGATGGAACAACCCTTTTAGTACAGTACATTGATCTGGGGACAGGAGACCAGAGACCCTCTTGCCCATACAAGCTTCAGCGCTATAGCAACTACCAGAGAGAGACTAGGAAGTGACAGGTTTCAGGGCTCGCTGCTACCCACCCCTTAGGCCCTCTCACTCCAACATTTCACCTTCAATTCAGGGTCCCTTAGGCATGGTTCTGCATCTCCATTGTGCTTCTGGAAGTGAAACAATGAGCACTTGAGAAAGAGGAGAGGCCGTGTGTGGAGTCCTCTTCCATATTTCAGGGGTGGCTTCCCCATTTTAAAAACCTAGCAGCCTGTTTCTCCCTTCCCCCGAAAGGGCAGCACCAAGGTAAGAGTGTACGGAGCAGAAGTGGAAGTGTACGGAGGGGTAAACCCGGAACAGTGCACTGGGATCAAGCAGAGGTCTCCAGTGTGCTCAGTGAGAAGGGGGCACCCATCAGGGAGACTCTTGAAACTGACATGCTGCTCAGCTTAGTCCCCACATTGCCTCTTAAAGCCAGATAGCAAAACTCAGTTAAAAATTACAAAACATTTAGCCAGGCCTGTCTGCTGAGAACTTACAGACCCCCTCACTGGATGCACCGTAAAGAGCCTCCCCTGTAATGCACCATCAGGTCAGACTCCCCTGGGATAATGAGGGCAGTCATGCTACATGGAATTCCAGTTGAGAGGGAGAAAGGCACCAGGGAGTGGGGGTCTCAGCATGCCAAGGCAGAGAGGGCAGCAGAGTTGATCCACTGGGGAAATGTGGGAGGATTCGCAGCTAGCTATTCTCAATGCCCAACTTCCTTCACCAAGGACAACATAGCACCATCTTCCCTGCATACAGATTTCCAGTTATAGTGGCCCCGGGGCCCAAAACATTGGGTTGGGTTGGGGATGTGCTTTGAAGTTTTGGTCCCTGATGCGATCCAAGCCAGCAGCAGCCTGGAACGTCTACCACCAGCCTGGACCCAGCGAGAATGCAGAGAAGGTGGGGGCGGAATGTATCTGTTCACTGCCCTTCCTGGTCCCTTTGCCACTGACCTTCCCCTCCGCGGAGAGAAGGCTGTAAACATCCCAGCTCAAACTGGAATGGAATTGGAACTAGGCTTGGCCCTGCTGCCCCTGGGAAAGGCACGGATGGAACTGGCTGGCTCCCTCTCCTCCTTCCAGCTGAGGGTTGGCTGACTGTTGTGTGAGGAGGTTTGTTCTACCTCCCTGCCCCCACCCTGCTCTCCAGAACCACAGTCCCAGTAGTGGCTCCCGCTGAGCAAGGCACATGTCAGTGCAAAGCAGAAACTAACTGGAACTTGGTAGAGCCAGTCCCTGGTCTTTGCCCCCCAAAAAACCCCAAGGCACCTCGTGCCTTTTTCACAACATCTCCGCCAACCACTCATGGGGCAGAATTTCTCCAATGGTCGGCTCAGTTCATTCATGGACAAAAGGATGAAAGCAGAGCTAGACTAAGCAGTCAGTGGCTCCAAACAGCCATAGGGGCAGGGGGTGGCGAGGGGGGCACTAGAGACTAGGAACCACGCCCCAGACCCTGCTCCACATGGCCACGCAGACAGCGAGTTTATCCAGCAGCGGGGATGGGACAGCGAGCAGTGACCCTGGCTGAAAGCTGCTGAGCGAGGTGAGACATAACCCTTCTATGCAAGAGATCAAAAGGAATTTGCTGCTGCAAAACGTAGAAGCTGATTGGAAGGCACATGAGCCCTTCCCCTCTACTGGAATGGTATTTGGTTCTAGAGGGGGTTCTGGGTATCGCTTTCCTCCGCACCCCCCATGGGGACTCCTGGATGACCATGGGGGAGGCAGGCCCTCTGCCCCTCCCCATAGCTCTTAAACACAAGCAGCTCATCCAGCCTCAAGCATAAGCAGCCCATGGGCCACTCCTCGCTCCCAGTGCGGCAGCAATCACCCCACAGAGCGTAGAGATGGTCCTGAGATGAAATGGCCCAATCCAGGGTCGCTCAAATGGTACGGCCAGGCCTGTGCGATGCGGCTTTCGAGAGCCCTACCCTGTTCGAAGGGCCACAGCCCCAAAGCCCCACTGCCTGCTGCTTCGGCCTCTGTCCCCCTCAGACCCTGGGGATCCCAGCACCTCTGCAGGCAATGACACAGCCCAAAAGTCTAGGAAAACGCTAGAGGAACAGAGCGAAAAAAGATTTTTAAAAAAAAAGGTTAAAAATTGATTGATCTTAGATTCTTTGGAACTAATATTTTTTGTTTAAGTTTGTGAAAAAATGGGAAGTGGGGGGGGGGGGGGGGAGAGAGAGAGAGAGAGAGAGAGAGAAATGTTTCCATTCAGTCTAACAGCGGCGATGAGGTGGGAGAGGCGACTGGGGATGGCCCAATGCAAGATCCCTGCAGACTTCCCTGGTGCCAGCTAAGCCCTCCCTCCAGTTGGGAGGTACTCCTGGCTCTAGAGAAGGGGATCCCCACTAACCCCCCATCCCCTAACTTGCTATTAAAGGGGACACCCCCTAGTCATTTGTCCCTTGCTGCCCCTCCAGCTGCCTGGCTTGGTCCCCAGCAGAGGTGAATGGGTTTGGTCCTATCAGATGGGTCAGCTGGGATCCTTTCTTAGCTCAGGATCGCAGCGATTCCAGTTGCTTCCCTCATATTCCCTGGGGATGCAGGGCATGCGCCTGGTAGCTAGGCCCCCACCCCTTCAGAAAGATGGGGGTGAAGGGCGAAGAGATTAGAGGAGGAAAGCTGCAATGTTGGGGCCAGCCCGAGCGGCCCCTGGACAGGTTTCCCACCTCGTCCCGACAGAGCTATAATAGCTACAAAACAAAGCTAAATTGGCAAGAGAAACCAGAGCCCGCTGCAGAGTACTGATGGGCCAGGGGTGCAGCTCTGATGGAGTAATGGCAGAACGCGGCGGAGAAGGGATGCTGGGCGAGAGAGACATGACAGGGGGCCTCGGGTGGGCTGGGTGCTTCGGGTGTTACTCCACGCCCCCTCGCCCACGGCTTAGATGGCCTCCACGTAGTTGGCAGGGAGCATGCCGGTGTCCCCCGTGCGCTCGACCGTGCCGTACATCCAGCCATCGTCGATCTGCTGCACGTTAATGATGGTGTCCCCATCCTGGAAGGAGACCTCGTCTTCGTCAGCAGCGTTGTAGTCATAGACTGCGCGGAACCGCTTCTGGGGGGCGGGGAGAAGAGGGTCAGCGGCACATAGGGGGCTCTAGCTCCCTCCCCTCCCCCCGCAGCCTGTTCATGGCAGCAGCCCCTGCTCTCCTTCCAGCCAGCAAAGCCCCCCCCCCAGAGCAGTTGAGCTTTCTATGGGGAAGAGCTTGCAATCAAGGGGAGTTGAGGGGCAATGAACTTTGAAGGAGCCACTCCTGGGCTCTGTAGCAATAGCGCCACTGGTCAGCGAGCTGCGGGGCTGGGCCCAGCTCCCAGCATGTCAGTGCAGGCCAGACACTGGGCTGGGGGGCTCAGGAGTCAGAGGGCAACCAAAAGGCAAAGTAACGGGAGACCAGGAGCATGAGCCCTGATAATGGCTGCAGTAGGGCAGCACGGGGGGTGGGGGGCCCCCCATCTACCTGACCCTCACCCCCACGCAAGAGGGTTTGCAGCAGCTGGGATAGGTTGCATGACTGGAGCAAAATGCTGACCTGCACTAGCGGCCACTACGGGGATCCCGCCAACGAGCGTCAGCGCTCGGTAGGTTAAGCGCTATTGCCGCCCTCTGGGCTATACTCACTCCTCCTCCTCCTCCTCCTCCTCCAGAAGGGGCATTACGCTGTGTAGAGGCCGGTGCTGCAGGCTCCTTGAAGCCATAGGACTGAGATGGAGGCTGCTGCTGCTGGTAGGCTGGGAAAGAAACAGTCCCGGTTAGTCGTGGCAAACTGCCGGAGTTTTGGGTTATGGAGACCCAGAGCCCTGCATCTCTCAGGGATGCTGCCCTTCTTTGTAACGAGCCTCACTCATAGCTGGGGTGGGGTGGGGGGGCCCTTTCAGGGGGAGCCACACGTGGGCAGACGTGTTGGGAAGAAGTTCTGCATCACTGGGCATGGACTTCAATAGCCCTACTGCAGCCAGAGAACTGAAACTTGGCCTCTTTGGGGCATCGGTGTCAGAAGATGAAGGTAGAAGGGGGAGGTTGTGCAGGAGACGCCGTGATCTGCGTAACCAGGGCTCCCCCCAGAGAGTGTTCAGAGCTCCTTACCAGGGCTGCTGGGCTGGACTTGAGGCGGTGGCTGATGCTGTTCCACAGGTCTCCTGTAGTTGGCACCATCCTGGGAGTTCCTGCGTTCCATCTCACCACCCTCGCCGCCACTTGGGCCCATCCTGCTCTTCTCAAACTCTTCATGGTACTTGATCTACAAGAAGAAATTTGGAATTAGAACAGTGCCAGGGGGCTCCTGGCCCAGATGGGAGCCTGTCCATGCCAGTCGCACAGGTCTGCCCCCGGTGAGCAGGTTTTAACCCATTAAGAGTGTTCCCCCCCCACAAAACCAGTTGCATCAGACCCATTAGCGCGGCACAGACCAGAGCCAGGACTTTTACAATCCCCAGGCAACAGCCCCAGCAAGACCTCACCTGGACCAAGCCTCCGTGAAATTTTCTAGGTGCACTGGGCGCTCCTCTCGTGTGCCAGACCCACAGCATGGTGCTGTGTGCTGCAGCTGGAGAGGCCATCTTTGTGGTCATCGATCCCACAGCCCTTTTCACAAGGGGGAGCTAGAATCCAGCCATGACATCCAGGCTATTTACGTTCTGCCCACCTAGCAGTTTCAATGGTGTAGCCCTCACTGCCTGTCCTGAAGGGTCACAGCACTAGCAGGATGTCAGACAGTTCTGTCCCAGCCCAGAGCTGCAGCCCAGCCAGTCCTACACGCTGCCTGAAAAAGACTGGGTTGGGACCGCACGAAAACTATTGCTGTTCACGTTCCAGTCCAGCAGGTGGCACTGCAGACTCTTGGCAATTCCAGAAACAACCCAGGTGGGGGGAAAGGAGTCAGGCATCCTAGTCCCCTCCGCCCAAGCTGGAGGGTTTAACAAACAGGGGAGGCAATGCCTCCCCCCCCATACACATACACTTGGTTTGGACAGATTCCTGGCAGGTGACATCCTTTTCCTCTTGCCGCCCAGCATCAGTTCCTCACCTTTGCTGCACTCTTCTAGGGCCCTCAGCTGAGGGGCCCATTTGTGCCACCCAGATCTTCACGGGAAAGGAGCTTTCCGGCCGTCTAGGCTGCTGGGACCCCGGCCAGTGTCGTCACTGTTCTTGTACTCCTCCCCCATCTGGCGCTAGCCACCTGCTGTCCCATCTTATGCATGGATTGTGAGCTCCTTGGAGCCCGGCTGCAGTGCCTACAAGGCCCGGGCATGGACCAGGACCCTTTGTGCTAGAGTTCGGCACTGTACCAACAGCGCCCCATCACCCAACAGTGCTCGAGCAGGCCTGCGGAGACGGCCGGGAAGGGGCAGCGATGAGGAACACTGCTAGGCCCAAGTCAGCTGATGAGCACCGCTGGACTCAGGGCTGGCTACTAGACCTCCCTCAAGGGAGGCCGGCCAGGCCCACGGGGCAAGGCCAAGGGGAAGGATGCCACAGGGATTATTCCAAGACTGCAGCTCTAAAAAACAGAGGTTGTAAATCCTCCCCACCCCTCTCCCGTCAGCACAATGCAGCTTTCTGGCCAGCTCAGCAATGCCTGGGGACAGGAAATGGACAGCGGTATCCCCTGGAGTGATAGTTGTGTGTAGGGAGGGTGTGTATGTGGGGGGGTGTATATAAAGTGTGCTATAGTGGAGCTGCCAACCACAGCCCCCCTGCTATTCCAGTCCCGGGCTCCCCCTGCAGCTCTGCCCCTGCACCTAGATTGTGATTTGCAGCAGCCCTGCCTCTTCGCATTACCAACAGCTTCTGTCTGAGGGTGACGGGTTAAGGCCAGGAACGCTCTGCTGTGGTTTATTTGGTTCCAGCTCATTTCCACTTGTGACCAAGGCAGGGTTTGGATCTAGGTCCTCGGAAGAAAGGCTAATGCAATAGCCACCTCGCACCAGCCTCTGCTGCGGCCCACTTCTCTCCAGTCCCCCCACCAGCCCTGTTCCTCACTGATGCTTTGCGAGGGAAGCACACGCGTGGAGGTGAGGACACCCTTTTCAGGCTGCCGCAGGCTCTCGGCATGGCTGCGGTTTACAACCCCTTACCATGGCAACGCCTCCAACAGTGGTGAGAAGCTACAAGCCTGCAGCATCCCCTGGGCAAGAGGCCTCAAATCTCCCTGGCCTGACACAGGCGGCTGAGGAACATCCACCCCCCACATCTGGCTCTGCTTTAGCTGTGTTCCTCGGAGGAGGAGACAGGGGCAGAGAACACGCACAGACCCATCTTCAGTACCCGGGCTCGCTGCTGCACAGGCAGGAAAGAGTCACAGTTACCAAGGCCCTTGGCCACTCCAGCTGCGTTTCCACCAATGTTCCAGGCTCAGTGGCTGTCATTTTTCGTGGGCCTCTAAGCAGAATGCAGGCAGGCGTGCCTGCAAGTGTTAGCTTCTCTCCCTCTCTGACCCCTGCTTGGTCTTGTGCTTCAAGTCAGGATAGTATTCAGTATGTGTGTTACAGTAGCACCTAGAAGCCCCAGTCAAGAACCAAAACCCCACTGTGCAGGATGCTGTACAAATAGTGCAGCTGTGATTGTAGCCACATTATAGGACAGCTTGAGCAGATCCCTGATGCTGTGGCAGCAAGTGCCAAGGGGGCTTTAAGGCAGAGAACAGGCCCCAAACCAACCCCAGACGTTGCCTTCACTCAGTTACATGGAGAGCCTGACACGTAGCCCCTACGTCCCGCAGCTCCGCTCAGAGCCCCACCCCAGCAGGTACAGCCCTCCCGGTCTCCTTCACACCTCTCCTGGGATCTCAGAACTGCTCCTTCAGCAGCTTGGCTTGGAGTTACTTAATTGACACTTAGGCCCTCCTCACACCAAGATTAGAACCATGCTTGAACACAGCGGGCAGGGGTGTAGCGCATGTCCCTAGCTGGTGCAAACAGCAGTTTCTCGGAGAACCACGTTAGCTGAACTGTTAACGACATAAGGGTATAGGCAGCTTGGATACCCATGGCGCCCTCATACAGTATGGGAAGCAGGGCTTTGAACTCTGCTAGCAGCAGCTGTCGCTAGACTAGAGCTGAGGGCTGTGTCGGCTCCCTCTGTCTTCGGGCTGCTCTGGGAAAATCCCTCGCTCCTGGCTTTGGCCTCCAAGGCACAGCAGCTCAGCCTCAGATTCCTGGAAGTGGGAATGCTCCCAAGCACCCAATTAGGGCCCCGCAGCTTGGCACTAAGGAGAAGCAGAGAGGCTGCTGTCCAGGAAATCAGAGGGCAATTACTCACTTCAAATGCTGCAGTATTTATAACAAAAAGTGAGACAAACAGAGGGGGTGGGAAGGGAATCCCAGCCGAGGATCTAAACAGAGGGCTACAGATTAGCTTCATCTCACCACACCTCCTCAATTAGGTTCCCCACATTAACACTTTGAATGCCAGCTCTCAGCCCACCAGAAGGAGCAGATTATCTAGCCACAGTCTGGAGATGTTTTGCAGTAAGGATTAGAGGAGGTCCCAGTTACCCATCATGGGTGCAAGAGCCCCCACACCACCCAGACAGCATATGGAGGACAGAGCCAGGGATGAGGCCACGTGCTAGGTGGCAGATTCTCAGTCAGACCAAGAGGGGCAGGGTTATTACCCTCTATTGTACTGAGACCCTGAACCAAGTCAGATGCTTCAGAGTGTCTCAATCAGCCCTCACTTGGCAGACAAGTATCCCGTAAGTGGGAGGCTGGTGCTACTTGGGTTTCCACCCCCGCAGTGATGCTGCATGTAGCCAGCCTTCTAACGGCACCGATGCTACAGGGTGGGAGCAAATATCACCAGCCCCAGTCAACTCCCTCCCCAAGTACTAAGCAAAGTGCTTAGTAGGTGTTTGGGCTTAAAAGCAAGGAGAGAAGCTGGCGCAAGACCAGGCCAGACCGAATCCTTGCTTCCAGGGCACCTACAGCCATTCCTGACCTGCAAAGGCCCCCTTGCTATTCCAGTCCTGAGCCTTTCCTGCTGATGTATGATCTGCTAGGAGCGAAGTTAAATCCCACCAAACCCATCTCCTCCCTCACGAGCCAAGGCAGATGTGAAACCAAGGTTCTACGAAGTGAAAGTTTAGCACATGGACCTTGAGGTATGTGTCGCCCTTCCCAACCTGTCACCACAGAGCCCCCCAAAACAAAGTCACATGTCAAGCGCTCTACCAGAGTTAGCCCTGGGGAGAGGAGGATCAGCATGAGGAGGAGAACGCTTACTGTGGCTAATGCGGTGTCTGTCCTACACCTCACTGAGGAAGTTCAGCTATGGGAAATCCTCCTAAATAGAGCTCTGAACAGTTAACAGAGCCAGGGAGATTGCTGGGAAGGAACCAACCGGAAGAAAGGAGAGGGCTATTGTATTTTCTAGAGGCAATAGTTAGCCCCCCTGCCAATTAAAGCAAGGGTGGCATGTTGCTACCTTCTGCCCAGTTTCAGGGACCTTCACGGTAGAGAAGAGACGTGACTTAACTGCAAGTGAAAGCAAAGACGACCACATCAAGCAGCCTGAAAACAGAGAGCCCACGAGAACCATGGGGTCCAGCTCCCAGACTTGCAGTCTCTCCAAGCTGGGCCTGGACCCCGTAGCCACAGCTGGAATTGCTGGTTGCACGACCCTGTCTCCCAGAACACTGGTGCAGGCAGTGCTGCAGGGGAGCGTCTGCATTTTAAAGCAGCGGTCTCCCTCGGCTAGTCTCGCTGCAGGTCTGTGCACAGTGTTGGGACAACACCAGCTGCAGTTCTTCTAAGTCACTGATGGATCTGAACTGATTGTAGCAAGGGACACGTCCTAGTGTAGACAAGAGCCCGGGGCCCACCCCTCAGCTGCACGTCCAACATCTCTCTACACTGTATGTAAACAGGGCAGGGGTGTTCAGGTCATTGGCAGAGCTACCTTAACCATCTATTACAAACGGGCAGAGTGCGCACACAGGCGTGGGTGGGGATCAACTGATCAAACAGAACCTCAGAGAAAGTATTTAATATTAAACGTTCTGTAGCAGACATGGGTAGTTTTCAAGGGTACACAAGTCCCCTTTTCAAAAGAGATTTAGGCTCAAGTCACTCTTGAAAGTGGCACTGGGGCACTCTTCAAAGTGTTACCCAACATGCTCTGGGCTAGTGGTCAGGTGACTCCGCATCCACCTGTCACACTGCAGCCCGTGAATCTAGCGAACCTCTACCCACCACCAATTAAACTGATTTTGGTCTAGAAATCAGAGGGGGTCCTAATCACAGGCTCTGCGGCCTAAGCAGGCTCAGAAGCCTAGCAGCAGATGCCACCAAGACGCACTGGTTGCGTACCACGCTCACAGCCTTCCATCTCCCACTGCAATCGGTTTCTGCTTCACTTTTGCTCAACGGCCCGTCAGGAGGGCAAAGGGTTAACGCCTGGGCGTGGGTGTAAATATTAATAGCTACTTGAGTTAATGAATACACAGGCAATGCGGAAGACACCTGCAGCCCATTTGTTGGCTGGTTAAATAGTTATTTGCTGCAGGACACAAAGCACAGGTGGGAGAGAAAGCCTGGTGCAGAGCTCTGCTTCTGGGTAGGGGAACTTCCCCGAGCAAAATAGTTTGCTCTATCTCCCTTCTCCTTAAGGGGGGTTGAAATCCTGACCCGAGGCAGCCATCACCTTGCTTACAAAGCCGTGCTGTTGAGTGGTCAGAGAATCAGGACTCTGGGTTCTATCACTCCCCGGCTAGAATACCTTCCACCAAGGGTGTCTGGGGCTGTCAAGGTTTGCCATGGACTGCTAGAGCCTCTGGAGAGAGGCACCACTCTATCAATTCATAGAGAAGCTTTGAAGTTTGAGGGGGAGAGGGCAGGGCAGAGAAGGGCATTTGTCATGAACATCTCCCCTCCCCCAGCAAGGTTAGGAGAAATAAATTCAACATGCTGGGGGCCAGGCACCTTGCAGCCCAGGTGCCCCCTCAGCTGCTAACACCTCGTAAGTCTTAGAGCTCTGCCTGCACTCCCGGGTGCTTTGTTCAGGGTCGGAGCGGGTGTTTGTATCTTTATTAAATAACTAATTTTATTGGCGGGCAGGAATGACGCTAGACAGCACAATGGGGAATCCTCCCAGCCCTGGGGGGGTGGGGAGGGAGGTGGGGGAGACAGACCAGGGAAAGTGAAAGCTAAAGGCCCAGTGCAGCGCTCCTGAAATCCACAGCAAAGCGCTTGAAGCAGCAGGAGCAGGACAGAGCCTCACCCCACATGGCAGCAGCGAGCCGCCCCATAGCACAGCCGGGCTCAGGGCTCCAGTGTAGTTCTTGTTCCTTGCTGTATTGATTGGAAGCTGCTGACCTGCCCCAAACAAAGCGATTGTTTCTGTTTAGCACTAGAGACAGCACCCCACACCTGCCCCAGCTGCACGGCAGGGGAGCAGGCTGCAGCGTCCATAAAGCACCTCACCTTGGTGAATGATTCCTCTGCAACCAGATGGCTGCTGGAAGTGCACTGGCCCAGGGTGGGGAGGGATAGACCTGCCCGTCAATCCCAGCTCCCCCCCAGCCCCCGGTTACGCTTTAGTGTTCCAAGGAGATAACGCTGCACCACTACATGCTGCCAAGGCTACCTGCTCTCTCCAGAGGGCTGCATCGTGCTCCTCTTCTCCCACTGGGAGTTTCACCCCTACCCCAGGGAAGATCCTCCACGTAAAATTCCTCTTGCCCCTTCCCAGGCTCATCCCTTCCCTTTCACAGTTGTAGGCTAAAGGGTTGTGTGGATTGGGGCTGGGGAGAATTGGTCTCACCTCAATCATGCAAGGGCACCTGGTTTAGCACTGCAAGCTGGAACCCTGCAGAGATCTTCACTAGCTCGCAGAAGATGCCATACAGGATCAGGGCAGGTGAACAATTTGGAAGCTTTGCCCCTCCCCTTCCCCTGGACATTTTCCTAAGTTGGTGCCAGACCAAGTTTGAATGGCTATCAGAAAAAGAGCAGCTGAAACCCGGCTGTGATGCTGTCCTCTGGGCACTGCTGCAGAAACTCTGCATCTGCTCTGTTCCCAGAGGGGGCCAGGGCACTCGTACATTCTTAGGGAGGAGTATCTCTAGCTACAGCTTTACCACCTGGATTACTGCTGGCAGAACCCACCCACCCACCCACCCACCCATGGTCTGCCCTCAACTTCCTACTGGAGGTGGTTATGGCGCAGGACAGGGGACTGCGCTTCCTGGCCAGGACCCCATCTGGCCACGCCATCTTTACCAACTGAGCTGGGGCAAGGCCACAGTCTTCCTAGCCCCTGGGCTACATTAACCTTTGGCAGTCCCCAGGTCATCCCTGGGACCTATTTCAGGCCGTACCCCTGGCTAAGGCAGACACAAGATCTGCCCCAACTTGGACCCCGCATGCCATGGCCACCAGGAGTATTATGGCAGCTGGAGAACAGCCCAGCATAGGAAGGAGAGGCTCTGGGCTCCATGGGTATTCTCCGGGGGCATTACAGTTGCTTTGCAGCCTCTTTGTGCTAGGCAAGGCCTAGGGCATCAGAGAGCCCCAAATCTCCAAAGAAAGGGAAGTGACTAAATGGCAGCAGGCTGTCAAGTGGAAAGTTAACAGGCAAGATCATGTGTGAAGCTACAGCACTGAGGGTTGGTTTTACTACCAGCATTCTGTGGATCCTGCCCTTGACCACACTAGTTTTGCAACAGCCTCAGTCTGATAAGAAAGTTAAATACACACAGGGCAGCAGCTAAAGGTTAGTTAACTCCATGTGTTCGGGAGGAAGCAGATAGTGTGTACCCCCCCTGCATCCCCCTCAAACCCTACAGGTGTGGGAGATCTCCCACTCCCCGCCGGAAGCAGGAGTGCCACCAACCCCAATGCACTCCCGCACAGGGCGTGGTACATGCGCGCACAGCTGGCCTTCCTGCCAGCTGCTTATGGGGAAGAAACAGTAACGCACTGAGACTGGCTGGCATCGCACAAGCTCCGGAACTAATTGGGCACCAACTCAGACCATTTGCAAGAGGATTGAACGACCAGGCTAAGTGGCTCCCAGATTTGTGAACTTAGCTTTCAGTTCAAACATGAACCTTATTTTTGGATTGGGGGGCGTGGGGGGAGGGGAAGACGACTTGAGGCTAGTTAGTGAGTCAATGAGCATTGGACTGGGACTCTGACTTGAAGGGTTTTGTACTCCATACAGTAGCCACTGCTGGGGGTGAGGCACATACAGGGTCTCTAGTGCACCACTTTAACCTAACCACATTGCTGGGGATAGGTGCCTTCAAAGATGTCCACTAGGGAGCGTCTTAGAGGTCCTAGAGGCAAGACACTAGGAACTGGGCCCTTCGATTGCCATCTGAGTGACAAAGCAAAGGGCAGAAGTCCCTTTAAGCCCCTATGAGACCTAGTCAGGGACCAAGGCCACACTGTGCTAGGTCCTAGAGAAGGTCCATCCAGGTCAGAGTGGGGGGGAGAGGAAAAGAAGTGCTGGCCTTTGAAGCTGTAACTCAAGCTCCATTTGGAGGGCTGCGTCCAGCACGGAGTGTAGTGAGGCAGCTGGCAGCCTAGCAATCAGCACTCTACCATGCCAGGTAGGAAACTGGGTTACACAGCCCATCCTGCTGGAGAGCAGCAGATGCCAGGATTACCTTGGCTACAGTGTCTTTTCAGCCCATGCATGGCCTGAACAGCTGCAGCAAAACCCTCCGGCAGCCAGGCTGCTGGAGCCAGCTTTGGACAATTGGAGGCATGGTCAAGTCAGAGGAAACTGGCAGAGGACACCGCACAGCTGTCTAAGTGAGACCCAGCAGGAGGAAGCGAGGTGCGTTTGGCTGAGGTTTCCTGAGACAGCACTGAAGGTGAAGTTAAACCGGAGTCAGTCATTCTGCACTCTGGTATTCCCACAGCAGGACACCATGAGACGTGACTTGTTACTTAGACAGTTCTCCTACAGCCCAGGATTCAGTAGCTGACAGAGTTCACAGTATGGGGCAGATGTGATTGGCCCATTCAGGGCCATCCCCGAGGGCTCACCCTTGCTTGGTTTCATTTTGTGAGTCCCACCAGCCTCCAAATCCCACTACACTTTGAACCCTTCATGGCATACTCAGACTTGCAAAGTCCTGCCAGCTCCTGCTACAGCTCCCATGCCAGTTGCACAAACATACAGAAATTATGTGCACTAGCAGGAGGACGGTGCCCACTCCCCCGCCCCCAACTATCCTAGAAGGAACCAAAAGTTGTAGTAAATAAAGACCTTGTTTTCACCACCTCAGAGTTTGCAGGGCTGCTCCTTTGTCCCCCGTCCCACAACAGAAAGCCAAGGGGTAGCACAGCCACATAGCGCTCTAGACTCTAGAGCGCAGATTAAAAAGCTACATACGTTGCTGATCTGGTCCTGAGTCTTCTTGATTCTCTGCAGCTCGGGGGTGTCAGCCACCACGCTGAATCCCTTCCCTTTGTTCTTCTCAAAATCCTCCTTGTAGCGAATCTAGGGACGAGAGATAAGCAAAACAAGCTCTTTTAGACACCGCGAGAGTCATCCAGAGCAGCCCATGTGGCAAGACCCAGCCTCTGCGTGATCCACCCTTTTCTCAGCATTGCAGGCTACACGCATGATAGCCTTTTAGTCCAGCCTCCCAGCAAGAATGGCAGAGTGGGTTATTCTTAAAGGGGGGTTATGAGCGCCGGGTACAACAGCACTTCTGCAACAAAGTGCAAGTCTGCCACCTCTGGGGTGGAACCCAATTAGAACAATTATAACCAAGTTACAAAGCAGGGGGAATTGTGGAAAGCAGACTATGGTGACCTCAAATTGTATTTGGCTAGTACCTGGGGATCAACAGATCCATTCCTGGTGGGTGGGTGGGTGGGGGTGGGGGTGTGGGTGTGTGATTATTATTATTTTTTTTTTAAAAGGCCCTGAGTCACACATCTGTCTCATCTCTCCTCAGAGACAGCAGCATACAACTGTTAGATAAGCTGACACGCCACCACCCAGACCTACTGAATAGCCCTGAGCTAATCCCATCCATGGGGATTGCCAGGGGCCCCCCCCTTGACCCTGCCTCACCCCCAGTACAGCTTCACCATTCCCCAAAGAGTCAGCCAGAGCCACAATGGCCTCTACAGAGCCTAAAAACCAGCCCCTGACTCAATCCCTCCAGCAAGGAAGGAAATGCTCAGACCAGCCTCACTGGATGGAAACTGTGCTGCTTGCAGCAAGAGGAGGCGGTCACAGCCGCAGGCCACTTTAATAGCTGGTCACAGTTGTTGGAGAGCTTTCAGCAATAGAGGACTTCCAACAGAGAGCAGTAGCAGGAGGTCAAGCAGCACCTTACCCACCCTCCATTTAGGAGGCAATAGCCTGCATCCAGCCCAGGCCTTCCCTAGCCCTCTGGATCAGCTGCCACTGTCTGCACCAGAGGGTCAAGGGCCTCCCCAAGGACTACGGGTGGGATTTTCAGGAATGCCCAAGTGATTGAGGAGCACAAATCTGTGCCTGAGACACTTTGAACCCAGGTAAGCAAGTACAGATGAGCCCCAGTGCAAGGTTTGTGCAGGGAGGGTAACAGCTCAGTTTAACTCTGCAGTGACAACGCACCCTTTGGGATGGTCACTCTGTGATGCTCCCAGCTTATCCCTTTCGGAGGCAGTAAAGCCTTCAGAGGAGGACCCTGCTTTACCCGGCAGATGCTCATTTTAAGGAGCTGCCCTGAGGTCCCCTCAAAGCTTACACAATCCTGCCCTCCCCTGCGTGGGGATCCCACCTCCGCTAGCAAGTGAACCCATGACTAGGGCAGTCACAGGTCACCGCACTCCAGCGCCAAGAAGGAAGGTCAATAACTTGACTCATAGCTATAAGATTGCCACCCTCTGCACCCCTGTGTGATGGGCACCCTCTGATTTGGGTCTCTAGAGTCCCAACCCCTCCCCATGGGAGGTCGGGGCACTCAGGATGGAGAGCACTCATGCAGCCCTCTGGGATTTCAGGCACTGCCCATTCCCAACTCCCACACCGGCTGCGGAGAGCAGGAAGAGTCTTTACAAGGAGGGGGGCTGGGAGGGTGAGAAGGCAGGAAAAGGCAGGGCAAGGGAGCATGTGGACACATCACTCCCTCTCACTCCCCTCCTCACCTCAGAGCTGGAGCGGGGGGAAACACTCATCTAAGCAGTGGCCAGACACCAGTGAGTCTAGCCAGCGCCATCAGTTTCCTGTAACCCTTCCCGGCCCACAGCCTGAGAGGAGCCAACACTACAACTGCAGAGCACTTAGCCAAGAGGCTGAATCACAGCTGGGCATGCCAGGGAAGGGCTCCTGGGAGCCCTACACCGACCAGGTCTTCAGAAAGTTGTCCACACCACACAGACAACCTAGGCTCAGACCCTCCCCCCAGCCAGCAACACTAGAGAGGGATGCAGGAGGAGACACAATCCAGTCTGAGCAAGACAGCATTTCTACAATAGCACTTGCTTCTCTCCCCCCTGCCCCTACCCTTCCTGGGCATCTCCTGCACAGCAAGACTGCATGCCTCTTTTCTTTGGCCTTGTCACCTGCACACAATGCCAAGCTTTACCTCTGCAATCTACTGCACTAAGGAGGAACGAGCCTGTGACTGCCCCCTTCCCACATTCAGCCTAAACCCAGAATCTTTCAAGCTGTCTGGAGAGAACAGATTGTTATGTGCAACTGAACCCAGAATCAGATTTCACATAGAAACGTGGCAGCTCCGTGGGACTGCTACTTCTCTAGAAGCCAAAGCACTAGGAGCACCTTGTCTGCCTGTGCCGGTTTCACAGTCCTTGGCCTTGGCCGGGCTAGAAATAAAAAGGTATGATGTCAGCGAGCACATTTGAGAAGTACAGCGTAGGCCGGGCAATGGATAATCTAACAGCAGTTCTCAAGCTGTGGGTTGGGACCCCAAAGTGGGTCACGACCCCCTTTGAATGGGGTCCCCAGGGTTGGCTTAGACTTGCTGGGGCCTAGGGTCGAAGCCTGAGCCCCACTCCCCAGCATAGGGCAGGGGAAAGCACAAAGGTGCTGGTTTGCAAGTTAAAGAAGCAGGTAGGGTAGGCTAGCGTGATTGGCCACCTGCAGACAGTAGCTGATCCCTGCCTTGCTTGCGCTAGAAATTGTGTTTTCTAGACTCGGATTTAAAGGCATGTTACCGAAGGGCCTCGTGAGGAAGGGAGAGAGTTCTACAGGGCCATTTGAGGACTTGCCTTAACTAGCATTTAAAGATGCAACAGCTAACAAACAGATGCTAGCGTAGACAATGCTGTGTACAACTAGCAGTTTAGCACATTAGACAAGGCAGCATGTATGCTACGCTAGGATCTATTTGTGTTTGCTAACGTGCCTTTAAATCCTAGTCAAGACAAGCCCCAAGCTGTTACTCCTTGTCCTACCACACACATTCTGCTCTCTACCCGGTGGATTGCATCCCACCGGGTGGCCATTTCTGGTTTAACTGTTACTCCCAGACTCCTGAAGCACTATATCAAACACGCTATTAAAACCAAACCAGGCCTTCAGAGCAACTTGCTGCTGTTCTGCTCGCAGGGAGCAGAAGCTCATATCAGTGCTGAGTTCTCCCGGGCCAAGGGCATCACATTGCCAACGCAGAGCATGAGCAGACAGGGCAGGAACAGGGCTCTAGAGCACACAGCGAGTTAGCCTGGTCCATGAGTCATTTCATTCAGTTCAAATTACTCTAACTTAACCATGGGCTTTGTGACTCCTGCATCTGAACCACAGGCGTGGGGTAGCAGTCTTGGTAAAGGGGCAGGTCTCTTTCAGGACTTAACAGAAAAGGGGAACCCAGCCCTTTAACCCCATATTCCCTGCATCACAGCCAGCCTTTCAATCATGACAGGGTCCAAAAAACCCACACATCTATGGTGTTACAGCTTCTGCAGCAGCTCAAACACCCTGCTGTTTTGTTCAATTCTAGTGCTTGGTGTGAGCTCCGGGAGGAGACACAGGCCTGTCAGAGCCAGCTAGACTACAGACCCCATCAATCCGTGTTTGGCATGGCCTTAAGTTACCCAAGCCAGATGGGGGAGGCGGCCAGGCGTGTATTTCAGCAGCGAGCCAGGCACAGCAAACCATGGGCGTATGGAGGAAGAGCAGTTTCTCTGGAGCAGCCGCACACAGGGTTAAGCACCGAGCAGGAGCGAAGGGAGGAAGTGCTCAGACAAGGCAGCCTTTTAGTTCTTTCTGCCCTTATATGGGCACTAGGCTGGAAGACTGAGCAGTGAGCTGTTGCCTGCAGAAGGCCAGACAGAGTCGGGCAGCCGAGTGCGTTGGTTCCCACGTACTGCTCTGCACCCGGCTAGGAAAGGGGAGGGCAGACAACGAAGGCAAAATGCACCGGGGGGAGGGGGGCAAGCCATGGCCCTCTGACCCATAGGCAGCCTTCACTCCTCCACTGCGGCAGGAATTCCATTCACCAGCCTGGAGTCCCTTCCCAGTGTCTAGAAAAGCACAACCAAGGAGAAGAGCTGAGGAAAGCCATTAGTCTATGCTGGGGCTTGCATGCACAAGTCCCAAACTGTATCAAACCCAAGAGTGGCCTTCTGAAGGGCAATGGGACTGATCACCTCCAAAAGAGGTGTTTGGGGTGACAGGTCTGGGCCCTGCAATGAATGGTTTACCAGCTAGCTCCCAGCTCAGCCGCTCACTTCAATAGCTCCTTCCAGCCTGGGATTTCAGGCTGTTAATGCTTGCCTAGAAAGTGCCTCAAGTCTCCTCTCCCCTGCCCCCAGGTGCATATGGTTTGCCCCATTCTATGGATGTAGAAATGGAGGGGAAGTGACCTGCCCAAGCTCACACCAGAAGTTAGTGACCGTGCCAGAAACTGAACCAGGAGTCCTGACCCATTGGTGTCCATGTTCCACCCCCAGTTCAATAGGCCGCCTCACTATTGGATCTGGTCTCGACTCTGCCAGGGCTCCTTCCCCAATTGAGAAACAAGGTTCTAGCCTTCTCTCCATCACTGTGAAACCAATTCACTCAGGAGGGAAGAGTCCTCCACTCTTGACGTGGGAGGCACAGACCTGAAAACGGCTGTGACGTGGTACAAATTTACCCCAGCTACTGCCTAAAGGCAGCTACAGAAGAAGTGCCCCCTCACGTGGCCATGCTGAGGAGCTTTCAGTTCATGTGTAGTAGTGAGCTGGTGTTTGAATGTCCTTTAATTAATGGACTTTCAATGAGACCAAAGTGTCAGCTGCCTTGCTTCAGAAAGGGGCACATGGAGCAAAGTTTGAGACAAAACAGCTACATGCCACCCACACAGGTGCCTCCACCCCTGGACAGGAAAGGTTGCATCAAAATATTTCTCCAAGGGGCCAATTTCAAGAGTCTGGGAGGGAAGCCACAGGATGAAAACCCTGTGATTCTTCTGGCATGTGTGGGCAGGAGGCAGGGAGCGAAGGCGTAAAAGCTGTCACTTTGTGGGCCTAGTTTAGCTGCATAAGTGATAATCATCTGCTTCCGAGAGAGTGACCAGAACAAGAGACGCCTTCTTGGCGAATAGAAATAGAAACCAAGAGATTTGATGCAGATTATATTAACCAGTTCCAGCATGGCACACAGCTGAGCCACAGCTCCTCTGTCCACAAGAAAGTTTCAAACTGGAACTAGTAGTTGGAATTTTATATTCAGAACATTGTTTTGGGGGGGGATTAGAATCTGGTCATCTAACACTAGGAACGGGAAGGTACTAGTGCGATCGGGGCTTTTTTTGGGGGGTGGGTGGGGGGCTTGGGGCGGCAGAAATGCTGGAGCCGGCCCTGCTTCTGCTGGTGTAGAAGTGTCAGCTTGGGGTGTGATTTTTTTAAGTTCATTTTTATACTGGCAAAAATCCTAGTATAGCTACAGTTCTACTGGCACCACTTTTGCCAGCTGGAGCTTGGGTTTGTCCAGTTGGCCTCCAAGGTTGGTTCACTGGTAGCACAAAGACTACAGGAGTCACATTCCAGACCGTGCAGGGTTTGCTCAGCTCTGGGCAGATTTGGCGGCTATCAGTCTTTGAAGCAACTGTCAGTAAAGATAAAAGTAACTGTGTATTAACTAGAGTAAATGTTTGGTGCTTGGAAAACAGAAGACTCCCTTTGTAAGCAGAACAAAGGCAGACATAAGGAGAGAGGAATTAGGATCTTATCTTATGCCTGTTAAGATCTATCCTCCCTAGAGGGCCATGGGCATTTTACTCGGGTAGTTTTCTGCTATTCCATAGCCCTTTGCTCCTCCACCTCACCTCCTCCCCTTCCAGCTGCAGTAAGGCTCCCTTGTGGTCAGTACTGCCAGCACCCAACAGCAGCCTCTCCTCCCTCAGGCTCAGCAATTAGATCTTCAAAAAGAACAGGGGGACTTGTGGCACCTTAGAGACTAACATTTATTCGAGCATAAGCTTTCGTGGGCTACAGCCCACTTCATCAGATGCATAGAATGGAACATATAGTAAGGAGATACACACACGGGAGTTGCCCTATCAACTCTAAGAGGCTAATTAATTATGAGCAATTATCAGCAGGAGAAAGGGGGAACATTTTTTTTTGTAGTGATATCAAGATGGCCCATTTCAAACAGACTAACACGGCTGCTACTCTGAAATCTGTCAATTAGATCTTGTAAGTCGCTCTGGCCTGGAAGAGATGCTCAAGGTGGGATCCTGGAATGCACTAGTATAAGTGAACATATCCCTCGATCAGAAGCCTAGTAATTGTTCTCATGTGAACACAGACCTCCTCAGCTGGAGGAGCCATTTATATGCTTCTGCACCAGCCCATTTCCAATCAAATATGCACCTGACCCTTCTCTCCAACTTTACACAAGGGAAGTGATTTATTCCTCTTCAGTTTCTCCTCTCGGCACAGCCAGACAGCCCTTCCCCACAGGAGAACAGGTGAACACAAATTCAGGCCTGGTTCATTGGTCACTAGCAAGACCATTCACCCACACTATTCAACTGGGGCAGCTGCAGCAGAAATCCCAGGCTAGATTTTGCTGCTCATCTGGGCAGGGCTTGAGATGGGGCCAGGAGACATAATGCAATTACTCCTCAGACTGCACTTTGAGCCCCCAGCTATGCTCAAATGGAGAGATTTCATTCAGGCCATCAGTCCTGCCACCTTCATCCAAGCTTGATGAACTTCCTCTTCCAGCAGGGGACAGAGCCATCCAAGAGAAGTGTCACAGGAGGAGGAACAGTTTGGGCACATTTATGGAGTAGATACACCTCTACCTTGATATAACGCTGTCCTCGGGAGCAAAAAAAAAAAAAAAAAAAAAAAATCTTACCGCATTATAGGTGAAACCGCGTTATAATCGAACTTGCTTTGATTCACCGGAGTGCGCAGCCCCCCCCGAGCACTGCTTTACTGCGTTATATCCGAATTCGTGTTATATCGGGTAGCGTTATATTGGGGTAGAGGTGTACTAGCACCATTCTACGGTGGGATAGGATTGTAATTAAGTACGGCAGGGCCGAGGTAGTACTTTGAGGGGAGGTCTCGGAGAAAAGCCTGCTGCTAAAGGGATTCAGTAGATGTGCACCCTTTGTAAGACATACTAATTCGCAGGGGGTTTTTTTTGGGGGGGGGGGGGGGGGGGGGGGGAGAAAAGAGACTTTCCTTGCTAGAGGTGCAGTCTTGAGAAAAAAAACTGCCAGGATTTTCAGAAGTGACCACTGATTTGGGGATTTCCTAGTTTGAGATTAGGAAAGACCCTCTCAAAAGGCATCTTAAATTGTGCACCCGAATTAGTCACTTAATCTTTGACATTAGTCCTAAAAATTGCTCGGAGATCCCACAGAATTGAGGAGTTACCCTTTTCCTCAAAGATATTTATATGGCCTACATCACCACAGCACTGAGCATCTGGGAAGTGTTCTCATTGCACAGATGGGCAATTTAGGCACAGTACAGATTAAGAGATTTACCCAAGTGTCTCAGACTCTGAGATAGCAGGGAATTGAACCCAGGTCACCAAGTGCCAGACTGACCCTAGCCCCTGGACCATCCTTCCTTGCCCAGCTAGGCTTTCATTCTACTAACCCTGTGCCCAAGCCATTTCCACTGGACTATGCTTCCCATCAAGCAGCATTGTTCAGTGCTGCTCCGTGCGGTTAACAGCTGCCTCATTCTACCCTGGAGCTGGAGGCGGCAGGTCTGTAGTAAATAAAGCAGAGCCTTATAGTGTTTAGTATTTGCCAAATGACTGGAGTCTTCAGATGGAAACTGCTGCACAGATTGTCTCCTCTAGCTCACCTGAGCAGCAAGCCTTCCCATAACAGGGCTCTGTACACACTACTGGGGCAGGGAGAAGCTTTGAGCCTCCCAATACCATAGGAGAGAGGGATACTGCCCTAGTAGGACCCCTCCAGAGCTACTGTTGCTTGGGGCATTGACCCTTTAATCTCTCCTGTACCCAGATGTTTGGGTCAAAACAAGACTCCCTGGAGCATCAGATTAAGAGGGAAGTGGGAGGAGCTAGGTGCCTGCTCTAGCCTCCTACAGAGAAGTAAAACAAGTACCCTGGGGCCCAGCCATTCAGCATGACAGGCAACATGCCAGTTAACCTGGCACCCAGCTTGCCTCCCGCCCCCTGCCATGACTACAGCTTTACTATGTGGCAAGGGGGTGGGGAAAGGGAAGGAAAAACAGCCTCTGACATTTACAGCTACAGACACACAGCCTCGCAAAACAGCCTCCTCTGGGGTGGAGGGCAGCAGCTAACCAGCATAACAGAAGATGGCCAAAAATCCCTTCCCGTTACCGTGCAAAGGATCCTGGGATAAACTTCTATTCCTATGAGGAGAGTTGTGGGATCCTTCCTACCTATGCAAGGAAAAAAAAGTCTGACACCACACAGAGCGACTTCCCAATATAGTCTCAACCCCTCTGAAACAGATGGATTTGAATTTGTGATCCCAGAGAAAGAGTAGGTGTTTTAAACCTAGAGCCACTTAGCCTTCCCCTCCAGTGGCTTAGGCCAGAAAGGTCCCCTGTATTCAGAGCACTGGCAACAAGAACTGCCCATCACCACCACCAGCTGTATCTGGGACTGCTGCTGGTCTGGAACAAATCATGACTAGTTAGTCCAGTCTGCCTGTGACTGCAGAGTCCTGCCTGTCATGTGGTAAGCTCAGCTCCCGCAGCTCCATGGGACATCCTCCCCCACAGCCATGACTGGTCTGTTTTCTTTAGAGAACACAGAGAGCAATTGGGGGCTCCAGTGAGGCCACCGGCAGCTGTTTATTAGGAGAACTGGCCCAAGGATGAAGGAGACTTTACATTTCAGTTCCAAGGTTTCCCCCAACCTGACCCAGCAGACTAGCATTTGCTCCAGTTCAAAACAGGAATTCAGAGAATCTTTCTATGCCCTGTGTGCTGCAGGAAGTCAGACTAGATCAGGGATCTCAAACTCAAAATCACCATGAGGGCCACATGAGGACTAGTACATTGGCCCGAGGGCCACATCACTGACACCTTTTCATATAAAGATACAAAAGCGCCCCCACTCCACCGTGTCCATGAGACCCCGCCCCCATTCCAACCCCACCTCTGCCTCCTCCTCTGAGCACACGGGTCCCCGCTCCTCCCTCCTGGAAAACGGGAAGCGCCTGGAGGTAGGCAGAGGAGTGGGGATGCGGTGCGCTGTGGGGAGGAGGGGGTGGGTGGCAGGTGAGGAGGAGCTTGGCGGCCACAGGAAATAACTCCGTGGGCCATGTGTTTGAGACCCCTGGACTAGAGGATCCCAATGGTGGTCCCTACTGGCCTTATAATCTAAGAATTCCTCTAAGTAGAATAGATCCAGTGGGGAATTGCAGTGACACCAGTGCCAGAGAGGTCCTAGATAATCTTTGTGCCCAATGGGGATATGCTGGAGTACTGCCCCAGGAGATTCTCGAATGGGGAAAAAGTAGCACTGGCTGAAGCAACCTGAGCAGTGAACTCATGGGCTCTCCTGCCTGTTACCCTGGAGAAGCAGCACTTGCCTCCCCCAATAGCTCTAGGAGGCCCAAAGCAAGTCTGGATTGCTCAGGCAAAGCTGCATTTGTGCAAGTCAGAGAGCTGTTGGGAAACTCGCTGCGAGGAAGGGACCTTACAAAAGCAGATGTTTCAAAACTAGAGCTGAAGGGCCCCTCCCAGAAGATACCCCAGCAGCCAGTATCTGCCCTGTGACCTAGCTCCCTCCCCCTCCAGCAGGGAAGCTGTTCCCAGCAAGCTGCCTTTTAGCTCCCGGCACGTCTCAATTAATGGGAGAGAGAAAAGGAAGGTCACTGCTCTTCACAGCACAGCGGGGAGGGGAACGCACTGATCCTGAATGATGCCTGCTCACCCTGAAAACAGCACTAAGGCAAGCCTTGGGTGGACCTTTCCAAGCCCAATAGTGCCTCTGTTAAGCTTCTGCGGAGCCAGGCCAGCATGCCTTGGTGAGGCCCTCAAAAGCAGTCTGTTAACCTCTTTTCACCAAAGGAGGGTGGGGAAATAGGGTAATTAGATTCTCAGCACAATTGCCACATTCTCATGCATGTGTGACAAGCCAAAAATTGCTCCTGGGTGCATTTTCCTGCCATGGCAGAGTATTCTGGGCACTAATCGGAGTCTGTGTTGCTGCCTCAAAGTCCGAGACATAGCAGCTCAGGACAGTCAGAGTTCTCTAACTTGGCAACAGCCATGAGATCCAGGCCTTGAGGTCATCTCCTTTGGCTTGGACTCCCCCGTACAGCCCTGCTCCCTACTGTCAAACCTCAGCAGTGCCAAGGGATAGCGAGTAGGCCGAGAATTCACACTACAGAAGGCCAGCTAGACAAGCTGTTATTCCCAAACAAGCTACGCCTTGTTTAAAGGGAACTCTACAGATCATGAGCTAAGTTTTTGAGCTTCAAATGCTGCATATTTCAGTGCTCCGGGGCAGGAAGAAGAGACCTTCTTGGCCCACCTTGAACCCTTCATAAATCTAAAGCCAAAGCCAGTTCCTATTGTGCCACTGGAAGTTAGGGCACTAATCCAGCTCAGAGGTCCACCTTGCAACTGGGGGCTTTTGATGACCCAGTTCCATCTCTGGACCACAGAACGGGAGGGGGCTGTCCAGACACAGCCCAAGCAAGCTCAGAGATTTGTCCCACAGGGAGACTCTTGCACCACACCAGGTCCCAACCCTTCCTCCCCTCCAGTTTTCAGCCTCGGGAGCAAGTTGCCGGTCTGGGGGAGACCGCTCACAGCTTCACGTCATCAGGCCTGTTGGTCTAACCAGGAGGGGAAAATGCTGGTACAAGAAGAGACGCAGTTGGGACAGGATAGAAGAAAAACCAGACTGCAGGACATCTTGGCTTGTCAGCTCAAAGAGATGCTGGACCATCAGGGCCAGGGTACTGCGACTAGACTGACCAGTGGAATTGCCAGACTTGATCCGTCCATGCAATATTTCAGAAGTGACCCACCCCAGAATAAGCTAGGGATTGAGGGTCACCAGCCGCACAGAGAGGCAAGCTACAGTAGCCTGGCAAAGGGGCAGGGGAGCCTTGGACAGCATTCTTACCTGGCTCTGAAGCTCGCTCTGCTGTTTTAGGCGCAGGTTCTCCGGAGTGTCTGCCACCATGGTGAAGGACTGCTTCGGGTAGTGTCTGAGAGGAGAAGCAAGACCCTGTTAGCCATTACCAACCCAGAGCCTGGCCACAGCAAACTGAGCTCACGCAAAGGGCCGCCCGGATGGACCTGCCCCTAAGAACACCAGCCCCACTCCTAACCCACCCCTGTCCAGTTCAGTTCTTTGCTTCAGCCTTGAGCTCACCAAGGACTCAACAGGCCCCTAGACTGAATGCCTTTAGTTCTTCAAATAGTTCCTCTGAGCATACTGTTAAAGGCACCCATAGCAGCAGTGTGGCTAGAAGACTGCAGTCTTCAGGGCTGCTAACATGGTGCCTTTTGCTAGCATGGAGTCTGTTTACAAGGAAAGAGGTTTTAACTCTTTAAGAGGAGACTCTTTAGCACCCCCGCTCCTATCCCCTTCAAAAAGGCAGGAGAAAAACCTAGATTTCTAGAAAGAGCCTAGCACGCCTTCCTGAAGCGTGTCGATTGTACATTAAGCAGGGTAATGGTCTCCATGTTAATGGATGTAAGGCCTGGTCTACACAGATTTTTGTGCCTGTTTAGATTTTTCAGCTAAGGGAGAGTACTTGAGTTTAATTAAAAAAAATAAATAATAATTAGAACAGTACAACCAGCAGCACGGATGCGGTTCTACTGGTACAAAGGGGTCTTCTGCCAGCGTAGACTATCGGTACAGTAATACAGCTAACTGTTTACTTACATCCACACTGGGGATTGTACCGCTTGGCTATTCTGGTACAGAATTAGCGTTACCACTTGAGTGTAGACAAGCCCCAAGAACTCACTAACACGGGGGGTTCTGTACAACAACAGAACGCCGTCCACCTTTGGCAGCTCGCCTAACTGCTATTATCCCCAAGTGCGCCGCGTAGCAGCATCAGAATGTTACATGCAGCCATTGCTGTAGACAACACAAATTAGCAGTTAGAGGAACTTGAGTACTGAAGGCAAATGCTGAATCCTGCAGCTGGAAGACAAAAGGAGGTTGGGAAGTGAAGCAACACTCTCTATCTAAGCCAGGAAAGAGTTTGTACTGCCTTCTTTACTTATGGATTCAAGGCACGATTGAGCTACAAGTGATGCAAGAGCCCAACCTCCACCACAGGTACTGTGTACAGTGACATTCTGAGCAGGACTTGAGCAACAGGTCAGGACTAAGGTGCATTAGTAGAGCAGGGGTAGGAAAGCTGGCCCAGCACCTGCCTGTGCTCTAAAAATACCAGAAAGTGGTGCTTAGTGTGGCTGAGGAATTTGTTCACCACTTCCCCACTGTACAACAAGACAGACAGGCCCAAAAAGGAACTTGCCCTGCATTTATCTTGCTTTGCTCAGCTGATAAGAGTGTTGCAGGCAGGATTTATACCTGTGCTGTGTGCGATATACAGATGCTGATTCTTTCTTGGTATGGCTGATTGCCAGTTCTAATTGGCCAGAGGTAAGTATTAACCCTCCGATACCAGTGCAGCCACCACTCTTACACCACTATCAGGCAATGCACTCTTGTGCTTTTCAATGCATGGAGTCTGTTGTAATGCAGAACTGCCGCCAAAGTCAGTCTGGTCTTTTCCTTGCCTCCCCAGCTGGGGAATTTAAGGTTGGGGGAAGACAAGGCTCAGGAGAGGAGAGCTCCAAGACTGGTGCCTCTTCACACTGCCTTGAAATTGGTTGTCATATGGGATCTTAACTATTTATGTGCCAAACTCCCTGGGAAAGGTGTGCAGAGGAAACTCAAGCCTTAGCGCTGGTGTAACTGCTTTGTGGGATGGCAGAAGCTAGATCCCCCCACTGCAACACTCAGGTGTTGTGCAGGAGACAGTGAAGAGAGAAAGCTGCCTCAGTGGTTTGTCCTGGGAAACCTCTGCTCCTTTCAGGCACAAGACAGAGGATATGGAAATATGGATTGAAAACAGCTGAAGAGATGCAGTAGTGCTGTGTGGTTTGATGGTAGACCCAGGAATACGAAGCAGGGGAGAGCTACTTCCTATTACAGCAAGGCCAATGGAGGCATAGGGTTGAAATGACACCTCAACTCCATGAGGTCAAGTCCTTAGAGATCTACTAATGAAGCAGAGACCTACTGAGGTTCTGTAAAACCTACTGTTTCACGGTCATCTCTAGTGCCTCAGGAAGGAAGAAATTGCTAAATTCTCATGAAAAGCCATGGCATTTAGATGCTTATCAGCGGTCTGTGTTTATGATGTTAAACACTCCACTCCTCCATGGTGTATTAGCTCTGGAAAGAGGTCATTGTGCCTCACCAACCTACTCTGGCTCCGTTCATAGAACAGACTGCAGTTGCTGAAGAAAGATCCAAGGAGGAAGGACTAGGTGGTCTTTCTCTAAAGCTCCTTTTGCAATTTTAAGCCTTTTCCTTGAAATCATGACATTCCCAATCCCGTGGGGGAATTTTGGCACAGCACTGAACACTCGCCTCTTTCTGTAGGTTCCTGCCAAAGTGCCCTACACGACAGCCAGACAGGTCTGGGGTTACGGTGTGTCTGACCCTTCACCCAGAGTCCCACCTGCACTGCAGCCTTTGGGGGGGGGGCGCACAGGGGGGAAAAAATCTAAAAGAAAGAAAGAAAGATATCCCATCTCCTAGAACTGGAAGGGACCTTGAAAGGTCATCGAGTCCAGCCCCCTGCCTTCACTAGCAGGACCAAGTACTGATTTTGCCCCAGAACCTTAAGTGGCCCCCTCAACTCCCAACCCTGGGTTTAGCAGGCCAATGCGCAAACCACTGAGCTATCCCTCCTCCCCCAATTTTCACCTGTTGTGTCATCTGTAAACTGGGGACCTGAAGCAGCAGGCAGGGAACTTGGAGCACAAAGCAGCACTCTGTGCACAGCACCCACTGTTCACACCTCTGCCACACACCCCAACTGTGACCCATAAGCACCACATCAGCCTTAGGGGAGAGACACGAGTGAGGCTGCAGAGTCCTAGCTGTCAGCTACCGCCTTTGCACAGCTCGGTCCCGGTGCAGGACAGCAAACAATCTTACAAAATAGACACCCAGCCACAGGCCACTGCTCCCCTTCCTGCAACAGCAAATACCTGTGAGCACTGCAGCAGTGCAGGAAATTCAAGGTTAAAAATAGGTCCCTATCTTAGGTTTCAGAAAAAAGCCAAAATCCTTTCTAGAGTGTAAAAAGCAACAAGAAACAACATGCTGTCTCCTCCCCTCCCCCAATCCTGGGGGGTGATCTTAGGTACACAACCCCTCTCCCCCGTCAGCTGTCCAGCAGACAGTCCATTCCCCGCCCCCCCCCCCCTTGCATAAATTCCTAGTGGCAGGTGAGGTTACAAACAGGCTGTGTCCTATCAGCAGAGATAGAAGGGGGTGGGAACCAGTTTTACAGCATCTACAGACCGCTCGCTGCTTAAACCAAGGTTTTGGGTTTTTTGTTTTTTTTTATTCCAATTCAGATTAATCTGATTAGAGTGGATATACATGGTGTGTACAGAAGACCCCTGCTGCCCCCTAGATCCTAATGCAGACTACAAAGCCCTACGGATGCAGCTATATACTCAGTCTGAACACAAAAGGAGAGTTCTGCTCAGTGGCTATCCCCCAGAACAGCAGTAGAAAGGTGTGGCCTTCGACAAGAAAGCTCAGTTCCCTTTGAGAGAACTGGGAGCTTCCGCCTGGGTGCTCTACACCTGCCATTCTGGAAAGACAGAGTTTAAAAGTCAGGCCATCAATGCTAGCCAGCAAGTGGGAGTAGCAAGGTGACTAAAATGTCAGCAGTCTAGCCACAATCTCATCTATGCTTGCCCAGGGCAGAGTTCAAAAGCTTGTTAAAAGTCCTGACCAATAGATTTTTAAAGAGGAAAGTAGTCTCGTGGGGACAGCTTGGCTGTTGCTGGCACAGATCTGACCCCATCTTTAGACAGGTCTACCCCACTGTTAGCAAATTTCCCTGGACTTTGTGGAAGAAGGGTTTCAATGAGAGAAGAAGAGTTCTAAATGGGTTGTATTTGGCTAGCGCAGATCTCAAACCTAAAGGTTACTGGGCTGGGGGGAAAAAATAAAAATAAGACTCTGCTAACAACTGGCTTTAAATGCAGTTAACATGGTTTCAAACCTAGCTGGGAGAGGGCCTAAGAAAGGGCGTAGATCAAGACCAATACAAGAAACATGGAAGTTGGCAGGAGCATATGGTTGGGGGGCGGGGGAAGATAGGAGAAGATATGGGGAAGTGGCTGCTAATCAGTCAGTCATAGGTGGTGCAGAAGTGGTAAGTTTGGATCTATATATTAAAGATTTAGATTTAACCTGAACCATGCTGCTAGGAGACCCTGTTCAGAGCATTGTTGTACCCCAATGATTTCCTGCCACCCTTTTTATTCCTGGATTCGAAAACACTGTTTTAGAGGGGGACATAGCCTTCTCCAGTGAAAACAGCCAAGATAGGGACAGAGTTGGTCCTGACACTGTACAAAGGCAGGAGAAATCTCTCTTCATGAGATGATTCAACCTGTAACAGGCTCCAGAAGATGGTACCAGAGTTGTGACATTAGTACCACTGGTCTCCGCTGTTCGAGGCAGCATGCAGAGATGATGCAAGCCCTCTCCGATGATGCCTGGAATTCCAGTGCATCACATCTCTGAAATCCCTAGGGATGGTGTTTCCCCACCCCCACACTACCATTTCCTCTTCTCTCCTGCCCCCCACCCCATTCCTTCCCTAGGAATGCTCTCAATGCCAGGAGCAGAGTGGAAGTTTCTTCTGACATTTCAGACTGAAAGTGACAAGGCTGCGGCTCAGTTAGAAGCAGACTGCTGGTACTGCAAGTGTTGAGCCTAGCTAATGGTAGTGTGTTAATCCAATAATGCACAGCCTCAGTTTATTGGGGCAGGAGAGGATAGTTCGGGCCTTGCTCTCCTGCTCTTTCCTCACACTGCCATACACAGAGCCCCCTGAGGTCTCCAGGAAGATGCTGCCCAATTCTAAGCTGCTCCCCATACCAAGCGATTGAGCTACAAGTTTTCCCAAGGCAGACTCCCTTTTCATGGTAATGAGTGCAGTTTAAGAACCCAAAATAGGATCCAAAAGCCAAGCTGGGTTCTCTGTTGGTGGGTTTGAGAGCCAGAAGATTCTTCAGTCCAACCCTGACTTCACTTATAGCCAGCCACTTTGAAGACATTGGGTTGCCCAGATCTGACACTACAATTAGAACAGGTAAACTAAAACAGACCCCCAGCTTCCCTCTCCCATGATACCCGTGGGACTGAAGTGTCACCAATATCAGCTGATCTGACTGTATGCACAGAGAACACATCTGGGAAGTAAGGTGGTGAGATCAGTAGCCCCTCTTCTAATAAGAGCTATATTAGGACTATGGTTCACTTTTTGGGCGGTGACACCTCCCCTGCCATACCAGATCTCACTGATAAATGGGGGGGGAGGGTAGAAACCCTCTTACCCCAGAAAAAGAGGAAACCTTTATACATTCAGGCCAGCCAAGGAAGCTGCTGCACTGCAGTAAGATATATGGGTTCTGTGAAGGGGAAAATGCAGTTTGTAAAAATCTCACACATACTGGCAAGACTGGATCTGCATTTATGGTTCAGTCATGGCCCATGAGCTTCATGCTATCTGCTAGCACTGAGAGCCTAATCATTAGGTTACTATGGTAACTGCATCCAATGCTCTGGGCATGCTAATGCAAGAGAGCCAGAACTCCCAACCATGGCCTCGGGGTGTTGGTGTGAGAGAAGCGATGGTTATAGCATATGGGGGGGGGGGGGGGGGGACAAGCTTTTACCTGGTGAGGGAGTTTAAATTCCTCTCAAGGAACTGGTTTATTTGGGGTTTTTTTGTGCTGGTCTGGTTAAGAGACTCAGGGGACCTTCCTTCACCAGGAAGCATACAATTCAAGGGCACATTTTACAGTTTGTCAGGTTCTACGCCCAACCTCAAAAAGGCAATTTGTTTTGCTTGTATACCAAGACATGCTTGAAAACAGATCTTAAAGCTCCTGGTGTAGCACATCAGAGGGTAGGTATTGCATTTGCAGTTCAAGGGTCAGATTTAAGAGCACAGAATGTACATTCAACTCACACCAACCCCAATATATTTTGCAGAGAAATCAGATAGAAGAAGTCAGGTGCTCTGGAAATGTCACCCTCTCAGGCCTGTGAGCCCTAACGTGGAACACTCACTGCTGGTTGCGACCTCAGTCTCCCATGCGGTTCTCCCAGGGCAACATTGAGCCCACGAAGGATCTCCCTTGTGATGTGCCAGGATTTTTAAAGACAGGCCTCCCGAAAGGCAGCTCGCCCTCCCAACATTCTGCATCCTCAAGAGTGCTTTACCAACAAGGGCTAGTTAACCTAATGCAGCAGATAAAGATCTGCGTTTTGTAAGTGGGGAAATCAAGGCAGAGAAAGTAGTTTGCCCCAAGGCCAAGGGGAGAAAGGATTAGAATTCAGGACTGTGCAGCGCAACTACTGGACTACCTGTTTTCTTGGTTAAATGCCACATGTAGTTCAGAGCAGTATTCACTCCTGTCAAACACAGGAATAGAAAGCCGTGCAAGTGCCCACGCCACCAGGGAAGCAGTCTGGCTGGATCAGACATGACTATATAAAAGAATAAGCAAGCACTTGAACCTTTTCCCTAGATTTTACATCACCGCACTCATGATCATAAGCATGAGACAGAAGGGCTGCCTGATTAAGAACAGACATTTAAATCCTTTGAGTCTAAGGCAGGGAGTTACTGATTTAGAGCATTGGCCCTAGCCGGTCACCCACTCACAAAAGTCAGTGCTTCCCAGTATAAACACAGGAGCCTGTATTCTTGGAACAAGGCAGAAAGAATCATCTCATATGCATGAGAATCAGCAACAGAAACAGGCAGCAATAAATTAAACCTTAATGAGAAAGCACTGGGTGAGCAGTCTTGGTTCAGCAACAGAATACAAGGCAGTCTGCGTGGGAATGACAGCTCTGCTCTCTCCCCCCTCAACATCTTGGGGGATTCACAGGGAAGGCAGGTCTTTCTCACATGCCATTGGAGATCTCCTGGTGGGGTGGCAGAGAACCATGGTGTATTCCTTGGCTTAGAGGGCCGAAATCAGAAACCAAGGAAGGAGTGTAGCGGTCAGCGTCCCCGTTCCAGCCTTCCCCATCAGCGAGGCCCAGTCTTGGCAGACCAGGTCCCCATCACTCATGTTGCAGAGGGAAGAGACCCTGCCTTTCCCTTCCAAATGCACAGCAAGCAACCCCTCCTGAGCACTGAAGTAGTTAGTTCGGCAGAGACAATCCAGTTGCACATGGAACAACGTGTTCCACTGCATCTCCTTCTGGGCATTTGAGTCTCCATGCAGATATCCTTTTCTTAAAGGGAGCAGCATCCCCCCCCACATCCAGTCAGTCAGTTTCCAAAGAGACTGCACTACAAGATTAACAGCACAGTAAGCCAGGCTACTATTCTCAGGGCCCATTTCTAGGCATCAGTGCAATGCCATGGCTAGACAGTTAACCTCTGTCTGTGCCGTAGGTTAAACCTGGCTCCTGGGATACTGAATTCTTCAGACCTGAACTGGACTGGATTCCCCTCCTCACACCCCCAAGAGGGCAACTGGCTAATATTTGCCCTGATTAGCAGAGTAAAAGACCCAGGTGAGAGTACCTTGGAAATTCAGGGAGAGAGAGATTCACCTTGAGGTTAAGTCTACACTGCAATACAAGGCACTGCATGGGTTGATATACTCACACTAGTGCAGCTAAGGATAGCTGTGTAGACAGGCTAGCAACTCAAGTACATGCCTAGGGCCCCTGGCGTGTTTGTACAGCCTGCACTGAAACCTGTGCTCATGCATCTACAGTGCTGCAGTCATGTCTCAGATCGCAGGGGACATCCCCTAAGAGGAAAAGCCAAACCAGAAACCTTCTGGTTCCTTTCTGCAGGTCTTCACTGCAGCTAGGAGTGAGCCTCCCAGCCCAGATAGACAGACTTGGGCTAGCAGGGCTCAAGCGAGTGCAATCAAAATAGCAATGTGGATGTTGTGGCTCAGGGTCTCAAGGCCGCCTTGCTGCTACACTGAAGAAGAGGAATACTTTCCCAGGGAAGGTTTTTAGACACAGGCAGCCGAGAGGGCGAATACAGGGAAACTTAAGTCTAGTCACTGTGACTAACTGAAAGGAAGTAATTAGTCCCACCCACCCTCAGAGGTGAGGTTGGTGTAGAGTCTGCTGCTAAGTGATAAACTCAGACAAAAACACTAACCTTTCAATAACAGACACAGCTGATATCCATTTAAGTCATTATCTTTACAGCTAAGGTGACATGGAGGCAGAAGCCTGGGTTCAACTCTGACTGCCAACTGCATGTGGCCTCGGGGCAAGTCACTTTGCCCGGTAGAGAAGTGGAAGTCTCTTTTGACACTTCCCCTTGTCCGAGGCTCCGGGTGTGCTGAAGGGGTGGAGTCTGAAGAGGGGACTGGAGGTAGTGAATTGAGCCTCAAGCACGAAAGCCAGAACGGAGTTGTTTGGCGCCACACAGAAATGCCACCAGTTCTGGACTAGTAACTACAAAACCTAGGGGCAGTAAGAACAAAATGAGATCAAGCAGGGGCAGCGAGGATAGGAGACGACCTCCCAGCCTGGTGCTCACCTGTGTCTCAACAACTGCTTTAGCAGCAGTGCAGATGCAGACAGATTTTAACATCAGTGCTGCTGAGAAGGAGGGGACAGCCCCCCCAACAGACGGAGGGGGATTTGCCTCACACTTCAGGCCTCTTGGATGGATGTGGTCAGTAGCTGCTGAGCCTGATTAGAGAGTTTAATGAATTGACAAATGGGATGCCCCCCCAAATCCCCACCACAGGGGGCTGCTGTCAGATTAAGGGAATGGTATTTAAATATGTGGGGCAGAGAGAGACATGTGACCAAGTAAAGCCTCAATGCTCTCAAAGCAGGATCTTCCTTCTCCAGCCTTGTTGTTCAGGACCAACAGAGTAACAGCCCCTTTAATCCAAGGCTCCCTCGGACCTAGGGTGATTACATACAATGGGAGAGATAGTAAAAAACCCTCCCCCAAACCCCATGCAAGCCACACCCAACATAAAAGCAACCAAAGGTAATCAGCTCAGAGATCTAGGAGGAGGGAGGACAAGTACACAGCTCCGTCAGGGGAAGAAAATCCCCATCCGGACCAGTTTTCAGATGCTGCCTGTCCTGCTCAAGCAGGAAATTAGGCCAATGCAGTTGTTGTGGAGAATTCTGGCTTCTGCACCCAGCAAGAAACAGCACAGATCCCTCTGTGGGCTGTCTGTATTACATCTACACATATGGAGAGTCCCCTGCCCTGAAAAGTTCCTCTCTTTAGTAAAGAAAACCTCCTCCTAGGAAGCAAGATTGCTACAGAATCCCACCCTAGCCCATAAGACTCCATATACAGACCTCCTACAAAGGTTCCTAAGGGGCTACCACTGGTTCAGCTGCATCAGTGGGAGCCCTAGTATAGACAAGGCTCTGGTACATCTACAATTTTTAAATCATGTCAACTAAAACTAGTCAGAGCTATGAAAGTGCACTTTAACAACTCTGCAAGAGCCAGAATAGAGTCAAAGTGCTATCAACATTAAAGTTGGTTTGCTCCTGTTCATTTCAAATCCTAGGATTACTTGAAGAGATCTCTACATTTTCTGTTTACTTTGTACTGTTAAATGTACCAGGGAAATTGTTACTTTGTACCAGGGAAATTGCAAAACCAGCAAGTCAATCAGTTTCTCCTAGCTTTCACACCACCACACGTGGGGGGGGGTGTGTGTGTGTGTGTGTGTGTGAAACAGTACACTTTCCAGTACACTGAGCAGAGATGGCCATCTCAATTTCACCCTTCTCTTGTGTCAGGTTTACTGGCAACTCATGAACCAGAGAAGATGTGGCTGGGTTTTTTTTCAGACCCAGGACTGGCAGTTTGCAACACTTGAGTTCAAATCAAGCTTGCTCTCACCAAGGCAAAAGATTTGTGGTCTGTCCCTTTTTCAGGCCAGACCTGCCCTTTAAGACCAATGTATAAATCAGGGAGCAGTCTCCCAAAAGGTGGAAACTTTAGTCTTGCCACCCAAGATTCTCAAAAGGTATTTAGGCACTTAACTCATTGGAATAGATGGGAGTTACATGCCTAAATGCCTTTTAGTATCTGGGCTGTCCATGCTGAGAAGTGACAATGTTAAGACTGTTCCTACCATCATGGCCTCTACTAGACTAGAACATTGTATTAAAGACTAGTTCTAACATGACTTGTCCATATAGCAAAGTTGTTAGAACTAGTTGCTGGAATGGGATTTAAACACCAGCATGGCTGGTGCCTTGGACAGATCTGAACAGCAAGGAGGGTTGTGGGAAGGGTGACCAGATGTCCTGATTTTATAGGGACAGTCCCGATTTTTGGGTCTTTTTCTTATATAGTCTATTACCCCCCAGCCCCTGTCCTGATTTTTCCACACTTGCTGTCTGATCACCCTAGTTGCGGGGTTTAGTTCCCCCACTATCCACAAACATCTAACGCCCCAGCCTGCAATGCAGCATGCCTTCTCTCCAAGGGGACAAGTCACCTTTCCACAGCTGTATTAAGGCTTCAGTAAGAGTTAAACAAAGGAAGTAATAGACTGGATTTTTGGCAAAGCAGAAAGACACATCCGCCCTTTCAAAGAGCTTTCCAGAGCTGCTAATTCTTGGGAACAAAAAAAGCTTTATTTTTGAAGACCTGTTTATTTTTAAAGACACCTCCTCCCCGCTGCAGAGGACCTGAAAGCCTCTAGCTGCACCAGGAGCGGCTGCTTTGGGGAAGGGACATCAGTTCCTCAAAAGCATTCTAGGGAGAGGCTGCTGAGGTGGCGACGCCAGCGCTGCAGGAGTACAGCAGAGCAGCCGCCATTTGCAGCCTGCCTAAGGAACTGGATTCAAATTAGGTAGTTGAGACAGGCAGCTAGGAAGTTGTGAGAGTGAAGCCTCATTCAATGGGTCTCACTAAAATCCCCACCTTTTACCTCCCATCATACCCCCCCCCCCCCCCTCGGGAATTGGGGCCATGGCACTAGGAGGGGGTATTCTGCAGCAGAATGTCCTCCACTAACTGCTGCAGCGAGTGTGCCTCTGTTGGAGGGAATGAATCCCCCCCGCCCCCCTCAATGAGTGGCAGATCCAGCAATATTAAGGCTGGAACCGGATTCTTCCTTACACACGTCAAGTGAAAGTGAGGGTTTTCTAGGCTACTCAGACTGGTTCCCGCCCTTAGGAAAAAATAAATCAAGGGACTTTCCACTGGGGTGGGAGCAGACAATGTGCGCGCACCACACCACAGGAGTCCCAGCCTGCGGTGCTCCCGATGCGTTTAGGGGCGACCTGGCCCTTAGTCTCCTGGGCAAAGGGATCAGGCAGGAGTTACACTGCCCTGCCAGGGTGGCTCAGACAGCTCTGTAGCTAGTACAGCTCAGACCCCTTTTAGAGGAGGATGTATTCCATAATTCTGGAGAAAGGAAAGGTAGCCCAGGTGAGCAGTCAGCTCTCACCTCCACAGCTTCCAGGCAGGCCTTTAACAAACTAAGCCAAGGAAAACTGCCTGCAAGAAGGGGCTTCACAATCTCAGTCTCACCCAACTCCCCTTTCATCATTTGGCTGGTGATATCAAGCGGCGCACACCCAGTTGTCCCCACACAGGGAGATGCCAACAGCCTGAGCTGAGTCAATGGGTGGACCAGAGCCAAGAGTGATGGGCCCCTCCACCACCAGCAAGCCTCTGAGGTTACTTATGGGAACAAAATGGGAGCTGCAAAGAAGTTGGATTTTTCCAGGAGTTGTTTTGGCATCAAGTGAGGACAAGGTGGTTAGGCAAGATCTAGAAAGTCAATACACTCTTATGCTCCCCCACCTCAGCAAGGTCCAGAGGAAGGGAGGGGCAGACCGCAAGAGGAGGAGTTGCGAGTGGTTACAAGGAACTGCCAGGTCTCCTGCACTTGGTTCCACCACGGACATGCTGTGTGGCCTTGGGAGAGAGTTGCCACTGTGTTTCAGTTTCCCCTTGCCCAAGAAAGTAGAGGGAAGGTAGAGACCTCACAAGGTTTGTGTCAGTGTTCGAGGGCTTTGGGAAAGTGCCTGATCAGCAAAGCCTAGCCTGAGCTCCTTACAGACAGGAGAAAGGCTGCTGCTCGGAGCATCCCATAGTACTGTACTAACAAGCTAGTTCAGCCAAGCCAGCTCACACATCCCCATTTAAAAAAAGGGTTTGTGACTGAGGGTAAGTGAAACCGGTCCCTCAATCTTTGCTATGCTTTGGTCTTGTTCACACAGCTGCCTTCTCAAACTGCCACCATGCTCCTAGCTGAGCCAATGGTCCAAAGACATATGGGCCCAGTGCCCTCAGGTTACCAGCCTGGGAGCTCGCTCCCTGCGGAGGAAGGCTGCCTAACTTCTCCACCCCCACATCATTTTGCTAGAGCAAGTGCATATGGCTCCCCCTCCCAAGGGCACCGACCTTGTCATGAGAGACCCTTTCCCTCTAAGGAGTCAGCAGCAACATGTTAGGCCATAATCTCTTGGGCAAGGCCACCATAGGGTCGAGACTGTTGGCAGAACAGGCTTGCCCCACCAAAGCCAGGGAGTGACTGGGGTGCTAAGCAACCCGCAAGACATGCCGGGCTTCCCAGTGTTGCTTTATTGGGTTTCAACAATGTCCTTTAGATAGTGTCAGGCTGCATCAGTGACTCAGGTGATTAGATGCCCCATGAAAGAGACAAATAGATCTGCTAGGGGAGGTTATTGAGCAGAAGACAGAACAAGGGCCTCTGACAACCACCACTGTTATGTCACAGTCAAGATCCCATGTCAACTCCACTTCAGCTTTCTTCCCACAGAGATGGGAAAGCCCCCACTAATTATGCAGGGAGGTTAAGTGCATTGATGCTAGGGAGGACAAGCGAAGAGGCACAGAGCCAATCCTCCAGGTGGCACCCACTGTGCAGAGAATTAATAGGTCTGGCAGCTGGGGCCAGTAGCTTTATCTGTGAGAAGTCTGTGGCTCCATTGAGAGCAATCATGGGCTTCCACCAGAGAAAAATCATTCCCTGACTTTCTATAAAGCCAACCCCAGAAGCTCCTAACCACTAATTCAGCCCACAGATTCCTTTAGAAGAGCATCCGACTGCCACCTCTCCCCTCCACCCTGAAGCTACTACACCAGAAAATCCCCACCCTGAGCTTTTGCTGCAAGAGGAGGAGGGGAAATCTATTCTTGTTTGTATCCTTCCAGTACTCTGCCACCTCAACACACACACTCAGAGCCAGGTGTGTTGGGGTCCTTTCCCCACAACAGCAAATGGAAGTGCCAGCTCCCATTTGCAAGGAGACAGAGAGCATTTGTTCCGAGCCACGTGGCTATGCAAAGCTGCATACATGACTACAGAGAGACAGTTACTCTGATCCAGGAACTCGGCAAAAAGGCATCGCATAAACACCTGGACTCTGTCCCAGCCGCACCATTCCTCCCTGCTTCCCTACCCCCAGCTTGGAAGGGTCACTTTCGTGTAATATGCTGCTACCAGATGGAGTGATTAGGAGTGCCAAGAACAAAGATTGTTGGCTTGTTTTGAAACTCAAAGCGGTTCTGCTTTTGCCTGCCACTTACTAACTTTTTCCAAGAGGGAAGTTGGCCCAAGAGGTAACAGCCAGTTCGCTCTGAACGGAAAGAAAATTACCAAATTTGAGGTTTTTCGAGAGGGAATCTCAGTCAAGTCTTTGCAGTTGTTCCCTGGAATCAAAGAAAGTTTCAGCAATAAGGACACTGGTCAATTGCTTGATGCAGTATTATCGTGGCCCTGGGGTACTGCCTAGGTGGATTGCTGGGGAATCATAAGCAACCGCTGGTTCTGTGTATTGTGCAGCAAGGATAGCTTGATTCTGCAGTGAAGTGACAAGGTTTCAGTTTCCCACCCTGCCCTGGAAGAGCCAAAAGAGGTACTACCCAGGGTAGCCCCACTTCCTTCTTTGCAAAGGGTTGGAGCCCCAAAGAAACATGGAGATCAGGCAAGCGCAGCAGGAGTGACAGCTCTCCATAACACCTTGCGTAGCATACCAAGGGCACACATCCTGGGCTCCTTGTGGGTGAGAAATAGCTTGTTTGGTGTGGTATGGGGGGGAGGGGGAGGCCAGGCCAGGACCAGAATAAGTAGAGCAGTCCAGTGCTAGGTTTTTCTTTGAGTGCTCAGCACAGGAAGGCACTCAGCACTTTGAAGAAGGACTGCGGTGAAGGTGAACAGAAGCGGTGTCAGCGACAGAGCCATCTCCCCTGTGCAAGCTCAAACAAAGGATGCTGCCCTTTTAAGAAGGCTGGTCTGCAGAGAGAACTGCTGCATCCTCTTCCCTGGGGGGAAATTGCTGAGTAACTAGGCCATTAACTTCCTGCCAGCTATTCCACAGCATCCAAGAAATAAAAGCAGCTAGCTCTGTGGGGTGTGTACAAGGCAGAGACAGACAACCCCTCTGATTAGCCACATTCAGGCAGGTAGATTCTACCCTGGTGGATGCAGGTTTGCATTGGGCCTCTGGCCAGGTCTGATGTAAAGGAGATTGCTTAACCTGTCATACCAGGGTAAGCCCACAGTTGCACCACTAACTTCAACCAAGATCAGGACCTGGCCTAGTATCTTCTGTAGAGTTAAGACACTCTTCCCACCCTCAAAGGTGGTGTCTTGCTGTGGCTGGAATGGTGTTGTCAGAGGAAGGAACTCCATCTTTCCCTGGACTGTGACAAAGAACACACACACACACGCACACACAGGGAGACAAACAGTGGATTCTAATATTTATACAACATCAGTGTAGGATCACATGCACCCAGTGATGGAGGTCAATGGTTGGACTGCCAAAAAATTACCAACCCCTCCTTACCATGTTGCAGCAAACAGTGCTGTACAGGAACTCCAGGGAGGGGATGCCGATTCTTCAGTCTACTTTACACAGTTAAATATACACATCTGAGACCTCAAACAAGTTTTAAAGCAGCAGCTCTTTAGAGGTTTGACCAGAGAAGTCAGTTCCACTGCTGGGAGCAGAGGGAGTTTAAGAGGCTCAAGGAGGAGAATTACAGCCAATACAGTGGCCCCAGCAGAATACCCATCATGGCAGATTTAAGCAGGGCCTTATGCTGCAATGACACCAAGCCTATGAACTGGGAATATGTACATTAAGTAGGAGCTACCTGAAATTGCTAGGTCTTCTGCCCAGAGCTTTGGGATGTGCTGGGATAAGAGGGGATATGACGCTAGTGTCACTGCAGAGGCCATCCAAATTCAGGCCTTGGTTGCTACGGACAGCAGGAACCGCAGAGCTTAGTGCCCAAGTCCCAGCTCTGCAGAGTTCTGCTACCCACCTTATATAGGCCACGTAGCTGACTGCACTCAGTCCAATAACGCCACTGGCTCCCAATTTATTTCAGGAGTAGGGGGTAACACTTCTAACTTGTTTGAAGCTACCACCCAGGATCTTGCTTCAATCTTCCTGAAAGACCGGATTTACCCTGCTTACCTGAACATGCTTAGACCCGTGGCATATATTCAGCCTTGTTGACAAAAGCCTTCTCTGCAGCTCTTGCTATCCAGAAAAGCATTTCTGTATCTTACTCCAAAAATTACAGCTGAAACCAGCCCCCCCACACCCTGCCCAGCCTATGCCTCTTCCAGTTTTGTTGCAGTATTTAAATCTACAGAGCTTTTTGGCACCCAATTTGCATGAGACACTATAGAGTACCATAGGATCGGCCAAACCTGCCAACAATGAACAGCTTGTGTCAGTTGCTCTAGTACTTTGCATCAGAAGTCAATGGAGAAAGATTTACAAAGGAGGTTTAAAAAAAAAAAAACCCCACACTCAAATGTGCTGGGAAAATAAAACAAGTGGAAACACAGGCCTCCATCGCTGGGGGGAGGGGGAGGGGAAGAGTCAGAGGGCAGAGTTAAACAGCCAAGCTTTCTTGGAAGGCTGCGTTCAGATTTATTACAGGGCAACGTCAGATAGCAAGGAGGAAGCCCAGCCTTCTTCCTACTGCTTTCTTGAAGATGGAGGCTTAGGGGCTGGCAAGAGGCCAGCAGAGACAGAGACATGCCTATGTTAAGGCATGCTTGGAAAACAGCAGCCTCTCCTTGCTGGTATAAACGTTGCTTTTCTTCCTTTTGGAAGATCTAGAGCCACAAAGGGAACAGCTTATCATTGGTGGAGGCTGTTTAGAAAGGGTGGGCCCCATCTGGGCTCTCCCAGTGCCAGAGACAGGGTCATATGGAGGCAAAGCTCACCTTCCCTGGCCACGCCCACCTCCTCCCCAGAGCACCCTGAGAGCCACGTGGCTCGAGCTAAAGGGACATGAAAGGGAGAAAGTGAAAGCAGGAAACCAAACAGCTGAATGAAATGTAAGACTAAGACGTAAACAGCTGGAGCCCAGATTCTGTGGCGATTGGTCCCCTAGACATGGGCTGCTTTGGTCATCTCTGGTACACCCCTACCCCGATATAATGCTGTCCTCGGGAGCCAAAAAATCTTATAGGTGAAACCGTGTTATATTGAACTTGCTTTGATCTGCTGGAGCGTGCAGCCCTGCCTCCCCGGAGCGCTGTTTTACTGCGTTATATCTGAATTCGTGTTATATCAGGTCACGTTATATCGGGGTAGAGGTGTACTTAGGTCTTGCATTACCACTGTATCCAGTCACCTCAATCCTTATGCATTGATCCTCAACACCCTGGTGAGGTACAGAAGGGCTATGAACCCCATTTTACAGACAGATGACTGGAGGCAGAGATTAAGTGACCTGATCAAAGACATCTGTGGTGGAGCAGAGAATTGAACCCCAGTCTGACTAGTGCAGATCCCCATTACCCCAATAAATAAGGTGGACATTATGACAGGTGAGGGGCACCAGCCTCAGAGTTGAAGGCCAGAGTCTGGAGGAAGAGGATAGATTCTGCAAGTTACCAAGTCAGTCACTACATGCTGTCCCCACAGGTCATGCTGCCTAGTCATTGGCAACCCAGAACAGCCCTGGGGCAAACCTCAGGGCATTTAAAGCAACCAGGAGTTCAGGTGTTTACAGGAATCTCTTGGGTCGAGATGGAACAGCTGTCTGATGTGGGGCTCCCAAATGGAACCCGGCCACACAGGACAAAGATTCTTTGAGCTTGAATTAAAAGATTTAGGACAGTTAATTGCTTTGTTCAAGTCTCTGCATCCATCCCTGATGGACAGAAAGCTGCCTCTTCTCCAGAGACCATCTCCTCAGGTCACCAAAGGGTTAAGATAGCAACTCCGCATCACAGGGAACTCAGTTTCTCAACCCCTTCTGCTCAAGAGAGGGTTGCGTACACTCCTTGGAATCTCAGGAATTTCCCACTATTATCCCCACTTCCCTTTCACCAAAGGCAGGGCGAGAGGACTTTGGGCCCTTCCTTCTGCTTGGAAGAAGAGAAGCACTCTGGGTGCAGGCTCTGGTTCTCACCTTCCATTCCCTGCCTCCCTCCCCCCCAACCCCACCAAAAAAACAAACAAACAAAATCACGGAATGGCTTCCATGTGTTTAAGACAGAGGATATCAGCCTTGCAAGATCCGAGTTAACCCTTGACAACAGCATTTACCTTTTGAGGTTTGGCTATTGGCTAGACCCATGTTTGTTGGTCTTTGAATCATGCACATAGGGATGCCCAGAAAGGAGACCCTTATCTGAGCTGATCAGCCATCACGAGCAGAGCTAGGTCTCTTCCTAGCCACAGCACTACTTCAGAAAGAGTTCTGGGAGTCCATGAAATCAATGGCAAGATGATCACACACCAGGCCTCTAGACCCCCAGGGTCAGGGGAGGGCTCAGCCCTAGAAGTGGAGACTATTTGATCTTTGATCTGAAGGAAGGAACTACTCCTTGCTTTGAGGTCTTGTAAAAAAGGCTTACAGGATCCTGCATCTTGTACTGTAGTGTGCTGGAAAGCGCCCAGCTCTTCACAAGGCTGCACTGACACCAAATAAGTGGGGAGGTCCTACCCAGTTTTCTTTTGTAGCTTCTCTGAAGTGTCCCTGCCCATGAAAGAGACCTGGCAAAAGACTGGGTGAGGTTGCTCATTGGAGACACACAGCAAGCACACAACCCTTGAATCCAAGTCAACATCCATTTCTACACCAGTTTAGGCATAAGCCTCAATCATCTTTTTGCCGTTTGGAACTGGCTTGTCAAAACGTAGCTCTTTAAAGCAGCCAGCCAGCCAGGATCTCATTGTATGAGCATCCAGCTTCTCTAGCCAGAGACAAGATGTTGGGATGAAACTCAGTGCTGAGATCCAGCAGGCATGTCTACTGCTGAACACACATCCTGTCCTGTGTGCCTGTGACATCCTAGAGCCTTCCAGCAAGGTCTCCAACTCACAGCTGGGTCACTGATGTGGCTTATGTTAAAATCAGTAACAGAAATTCAAGGCAAGAGCCTGCAGGACCCAGATTTGACAGCATTGAACAGCCAACATCCAGGGCTGGCAATAAATATTCCTTTCTTTGGCCTGCAGAAGCTAAATATATTGGTGCTACAGAAGTTTCCTGTTCTGCCTACATGTTAGAGCCAGAAGTGGAAGGTGCCAGGACATGACCTGTGCATAGCCAGAGAGAGTTAAGCAGCAAGTGACTCATTTCCTCACCTCACTGTAGCAATGCATCTCAGATAATCAGAACCTATAGAGGTCATGCTCAACATGCCGGGGAGCCAGGAACTGCAGTGGTCCACTCCTAGTTCTAACACCAACTCCTGTGGCCTTGAGCAAGTCACTTAACCTCTGGTGGTTGCCAACACTTTTGGCAAAGATTTTCCTCATTGCTACAGTCCATGGGGTTGTCAGTGGATGGGGGGGAAGCACTATGTTAGAGGAGCAACAGCAGCAGGAAGTTTTTGACAGCACACCTGGTGTAGCAAGGCCTGCACCTCAGTTCTACCCTAACCCCATTTGATAGCTTGGGGGGGGCATGGGGGGGAGATTATAAAGTGGGTATTTGGTAAATGGAACAAGCTATACAAATTCTAAGCAGTATTAGCTTAACAGCTCTTAGAAAGAGAATTACTTGATATATGTAAAGCAGCAATGAAAAATCCCCTAGTACAAGCTGCTTTATAGTCATTAGACAGACATGTCAAATTAACAGTCAAATTCCTACCTATGAATTCAATGGGAGAAAGATTGGGGCAAATGATGCAGGGGCCGGCTGTATATTACTACCACTAGAACCTTAGAAGTTAAAGTGATTTCTCTCTATTCATTTAGCTTTTGCGCATTGAAACCAGAATGATCAGGCTTGTGTGCACCAGTTTCACTCTCTCCTGCAGAGATTTAAAAGTCCAAGACAAAGGGAGATGGAGGATTATGAACAGGAAAAGGGGTTTACAGTAGAACTTTAAATAGGGTTTTGCAAAAGGGTTCACTTTGTTTTGATCCAAAAGATTAATCATTTGTAAGATACAGTGCAGATTAAGCACCGAAAGTGTTAATGCTTGCTTGTGTTCCATTATGAAGCATCCTGTACTCAAGTCCGCTTAAGAGGAAGACAACACTCCCTGGCTACTGAATTAAGTGGCATGACTACACGAAGAGGAATGGAAAGTCCCTTTTGACAACAGAAGGATTGAGAGTAGGCAGTGATGACCAATCAGAAAGCTAACTTTGTGCCAATCCAGAAGTGACAGTGAACTGAATGGCCTCAGATTGTGGGGGTGGAACTTGTGTATTTGAAGAAAGCCCTGGTAGTAGAAACTCATTTTAAGCATCTTTCTTGTGAAAGCACACACAGTCAGAGCTGTGCTCTGCTTTCAAGTACTTCTCTGCTCTCACTCCTTTATATCCTCACTGCCCCTTTCATCTCTCCCAGGTACTTTCAGTCCGTTATCACAGTATCTGAACACCTCACTCTGGTGTACTTATGACAACATCCTTGGTAAGTAGGGGAGTGCCATTTTCCTCCTCATTTTACAGATGGGCAAATTAAGTGACTTGCCAAAGGTCACAGGAAGCCTATGGCAGTGCAGGGAATTGAAACTGGATCTCTCAAGATCCTGACCGGCAACCCAGCCACTGGACCATCCTTATTCTTTGCATATAAAGGAGTTATTTCCCTCCCCCCGACCCTACACTCAGCATGGTCCAGACTCCTTCCCTGAAGGCATTTTGCAAACGCCACATAGATCACCATAATGCATCCTTGTGATACATGGGCGAGGGTTCAAACACATTCCTCCCCCCCCCCCCCCCCAAGTTAGAGCTATCCTTTTCAGAGGTCTTGACTTGGCATTTAAGTCAGAGGGGATGTTTGCTTTCTTGTCTGGAATGCCCCACTGTGGTACAGACGATAATCTAACTTGTCTCAAGTTGTGTGGCTTTGTTTAGAACGTTGAGATGGGACTGGTCTCTAACCCTCACCCCCCTCAAATAAGAGCGGGGGCATCAAGAATGGCTTTTGGTGCAAGCGTTCTGTGGGAGCAATGGGGAAGCAAATTCCAGCATCAAGAGACTTTAGCCAAGAATGTCCCCTGCATCCGCCGGCATCAGCTTGAACTTCCTGGCAGCTGGGAAGTGTCTAAGCAAAGTTCAAGGTAGCCAGAAACCAAGTCCTACAAAGTTTTGCAGAGCCAGCACAGCCCCTGAATGACACTTCCAGCATGACACTCTCGAAGGCGTTATTGGAATGAGGAGCAGAGACTTACGCATTGCAATACGGCTTCTTCTCATAGCCCTTGTAGTTTTTCATGTTTAGGGTCATCTTGCAGGTCTCGCAGTGGAAACATGCTTTATGCCAGAACTGCAAATAGACAAACAAGAGAACAGTTAACGTGAGACCTTTGCAATTCTAACAGCACATGATTCCTCTCCTCAGAAAGGATGTTCCTCAGAACAGCAGGTCCGAGCCTCTTTTCTGGAACTCAATGGCTCCTTCAGCTGACACAGGATCCTTCTGAGAGACTTTTCAAGGAAGAGATTAGCTCAAGTGTTCCTACCAGCCTAGGACCCTGGGTTCACATCAGGGAGACCAGGCATCTTTACATACTAACAGGAAGGGGGGGGGGGGGAAGAGCTATGGTTTTTAGTATTGTGGTAGCACAGTATGAAATAGTCCCTAACCATGAAGAGTTTACAATACAAATACACAAGACAAAGCAGGCGGCTATAATTTACAGGCAGCGTGAACAATGGTTTCCAAGCTCCACGTTAGTGCCATCTTTAATTTTGCGCCAAGGGGGGCTGTTACTGGGAGGGAGTTTGCTAATCAGAGAGACAAAAGGAAGAAGGCACATTAATGGGAAGGGAGAAAGGCCATGAGGAAAGAAAGAAAGCAGGGGAAGGGGAGCATGAAGGGAGCAAGGCTGAAGTGAAGCAAGTGAGGGAGGGAAAGAGAGCGAACAGATTGTCTGGAAGAACAAAAAAGGAGTGTTAGGCCTGGTCTACACTAGGACTTTAATTCGGATTTAGCTGCCTTAATCCGAATTAACCCTTCACCCGTCCACACTACAGAGCCAGTTAATTCGAATTAAAGGGCCCTTTAAATCGATTTCTGTACTCCACCTCGACGAACGGAGTAGAGCCTAAATCGATTTTGTTAATTCGAATTAGGGTTAGTGTGGACGCACACCACCGAATTACTGTATTTAAGTTAATGGGGTAGTGTGGCCGCACACCACCGAATTAATGTGGTTTAAAACCGAATTAAGGTGCTTAGTGTGGCCGCGCACAATCGAATTTATACAACCTGTTTCCCAAATTCGAATTATCTAAATTCGGATTAATCCTGTAGTGTAGACATACCCTTAGAGATAAACTCAGCAGCCCAAAGGTCCCTGCTCCCGGTGCTTGCCTCTGCTCCCACTGGCTAGAGGTATGGATGCCCCCCCTTGCAGCAAATCTCTTCCCTGAGCTCATATGGTTGGGCAGAGGCAGGGCTACTTGAAACCTGGCAGGGGAACCCTTGCCCCCCTTGGGGGCACCTGGGATCAGCTCCCCTCTTCCCCTCCCCATGGCACAGCTGCAGTTCCTTTTCTCTGCTCCTACAAGCAGAGTGAGTGGCCCCCCAGAAAAAAAAAAAACGGTTCTACTTTCAAGCCATGGGGAAGCTTTGAACCGGGAAGAGATAGGTAGTAGCTGAATGGAACTTCAGCCTGACAAGGCAGCATTTAACTAGGTTGAAATCCAGTAGCGAGGCATCTTTATCTTTCCCCACTTTTATGGGCTCCCCATAAGGATACCCCATTTCCCCCACCCCAGCAAGAGGCCTGTACTCCAAACATATACAGAGCAGAATGCCAGTCCCAGTTGCTCCCTTACAGACCCCAAAGGCACATACTTGCACTTAAATTGAGGCCAGAAAAGACATTCCTTGAAATCCAGTCCATGACCCACTTTTCTAATATGCCAACATTACAGGTTATGACATTCAGTGAACACACATCTACCCTGCCGAAGCATCTCCGAGATGCTAAGGCAGAAGGAAATATTTGCACTCAGAATCTGACTGACGGGACAAGCCTCCCTAAGCTGTAAGGAGTCCTGACAAAATTGTACCAACAGTACAGAAACAATCCAGACCTTCCCCGTGGTAACCTTGAAACCAACACTAGACCAGCGGTGGCCAACCTGTGGCTCCGGAACCGCTTGCGGCTCTTCAGAAGTTAATATGCAGTTCCTTGCATGGGTGCCAATTCTGGGGCTGGAGCTACAGGCGCAAACTTTTCAATGTGCCAGGGGTGCTCACTGCTCAACCCCCAGCTCTGCCCCAGGTCCTGACCCCACTCCACCCCTTCCCCCAAGGCTCCTGCCCCTTCCCCCCCAGAGCCTCCTGCATGCCATGAAACAGGTGATTGTGGTGGGCAGGAGGCACAGGGAGGGAGGGGGAGGTGCTGATCGGTGGGGCTGCCGGCGGGCAGGAGGTACTGGGGGCAGGAGAAGGGGGAGCTGATAGGGGGCTACTGACATATTACTGTGGCTCTTTGACAATGTACATTGGTAAATTCTGGCTCCTTCTCAGGCTGGCCACCCTGACCTAGGCTCCCATCTCTCAGCCGGACTCCCAGAAACATCTACAGCTACTAAATGTACAAGTTACATGAAGGGGTGCTGCAGAGGAAACCCTCCAGGCCCAGACGCTCTGCTCATGCAGTGCCCAGAGGCTTCTCAGTTAGGGCATGGGAATAAAGCCTCCCCACCCGAGCAGAGCCCACCCATGCCAGCATGAGTTTCATCTGGCGTCAGATCACCCTCCTTCCCCACACCCAGAGAAATTCAAGTCATCATGAGGGCTTAAGGCTAGAGACTTGCAAACCTAGGGGAATAACATGGTTTAAGAAGAGATAAACATAAGAATGGCCGTACTGGGTGAGACCAAAGGTCCATCTAGCCCAGTATCCTGTCTGCCGACAGTGGCCAATGCCAGGTGCCCCAGAGGGAGTGAACCTAACAGATAATGATCAAGTGATCTCTCTCCTGCCATCCATCTCCACCTTCTGACAAACAGAGGCTAGGGACACCATTCCTTAACCATCCTGGCTAATAGCTATTAATGGGCTTAACCTGCATGAATTTATCCAGTTCTTTTAATCCCTGTTATAGTCCTAGCTTTCACAAGCTCCTCAGGCAAGGAGTTCCACAGGTTGACTGTGTGAAGAACTACTTCCTTTTATTTGTTTTAAACCTGCCGCCCATTAATTTTAGTTGGTGGCCCCTAATTCTTATATAATGGGAACGAGTAAATAACTTTTCCTTGTTTACTTTCTCCACATCACTCATGATTTTATAGACCTCTATCATATCCCCCCTTAGTCTCCTCTTTTCCAAGCTGAAACAAGCCATGAAAGTCCCCCTTGAGGCTGCATTCCTACAGCCCCTGTCATGCTAAGGAGTCACTGCTAGCTGCATAGCGAAGCTCCCAACCCTGGATAAAAATCCCCCAGCTCTGGGTGGCCCAGCTACTGAATTTGCTGCTCTGTTGGGGTGCCAGCAGTAAGCTTCAGAACTCTCCCTGCACCCCTTCTTCCCCCCACCTCTCCCACAGAGGTGCAGCACAACTGGTGAAACATTTTGGAGATAAAACATGTAGACAAGGGCCAAGACGGAGCCTGTGCTACCTGCCCGTGGATACCACACCCAGGTGTATAAACACAGCCGCAGCCCAGCAAAAGAGATTATGACTCAGCAGGAGTAGAGGGCGGCTGGCTCATTTCAGTTGCTCAGGGCAACATTTTTGTCCTTTCTTTGTGTGTCCCCACATGATAATTCTTCCACAATAGGCAGGTGTCTGTTCACCTAGGTAGTGGAAGGGGACTTCCTTTAGAGACCAGTCAGATTTTTTTCAGGGAACTTTGGCTCCATGCCCTTGGCAATGGTATAGTCCCACTTCAGCTAGCCTTGTTCTTCCCACACATCCACCATGGGTTTCTATCTTTAACCCTCCCAGAACTTCAGCCTTGTGGAGGAAGAGGAAGGGCATGAATGGTCCAGTGGTCAGGGTGCAACACTTGGACAATTGGGTTTAATTCCCTGCCATCAGGCCTCCTGTGTGACCTTGAAGAAGTGACTTAAGGGCAGAGTTAAAGGCATTTAGCCTTTGGCACCTAGGTACTTTTGAAAACCCCCTTCTGCATACCTTTAAGGCTCTAGCCCTTGGTCTCTGCTCCCCACCTGTACCATGGGGAAAACACAGACCTACTTGACAGGGGTGTTGCTTGGCTTCTCAAACTGTTGTGGCACAATCTCGGAGGTATTTATGATTCCCCCTTAGCCTAGTACCAGAGTGCCTCATGTCTTCAGAGCCAAGCTGGCAGATAACATCACTTAAACTCTCCGAGGAATGCCCAGCCTTCAGCAGCCAGAGGGGATTGAGAACTCCTTCCTAGCTAGCATGGTTTGGGGAGATCACCCAGCCAGCCTTCCACAGCAGGCATCAGCTGTATCTAAGCATATGCAGAGGAGCTGGGCTTGGGCAGTATTCTCCCAGCCAGAGCATAATAGATGCGCCTCCTCACATCAAACAGATTGCAACACAGTATTGTTTCCCCGGGCACTGCTGCAATAATCCACTGCAGGAGGAGAGACTAGAACAATCCAAAGAGCTTACACTAGCACGGGAAGAGGGCGAGGAGAGCAACCCCACACTGGTCACCCATGCCAGGCATACATTATCGACCCCTCACCCTCTAGCCCAGGGGTCAGCAACCTTTCAGCAGTGGTGTGCCGAGTCTTCATTTATTCACTCTAATTTAAGGTTTCACGTGCCAGTAACACATTTTAATGGTTTTAGAAGGTCTCTTTCTATGTCTATACTATATAACGAAACTATTGTATGTAAAGTAAATAAGGTTTTTTAAATATTTAAGAAGCTTCATTTAAAATTAAATTAAAATGCAGAGCCCCCCGGACCGGTGGCCAGGACACAGGCAGTGTGAGTGCCACTGAAAGTCAGCTCACGTGCTGCCTTTGGCACGCATGCCATAGGTTGCCTACCCCTGCTCTAGCCAAACAGGCCAGGGGATTCCCACAAAGCAGCCATATTCCTGTGCAATCCTCTAACTCCCCCGCTCCTCACCCCTAGCTACTGCTGCATTGTACAGCTCACTCCACAGCCAGTCTGATGTTTGGTAAGAAGTCTAGCCTGCCAGGACAGGTCCCAAGCAGGCTGTGCCTGCATCCTAAAGAAGAGGGCTACTGCAATTTGCTACTTCTCAAACGGTTAGGGCATGGCTACACTCAGAACTCCAAAGCGCTGCTGCGGGAGCGCTCCCGCAGCAGCGCTCTGGAGTGCGAGTGTGGTCGCGGCTCCACCTCCCCGAGGGGATTAGCTTAGAGTGCTGGGAGCGTGGCTCGCGGCACTGTTTACACTGGCGCTTTACAGCGCTGTAACTTGCTGCGCTCGAGGGTGTGAAAAAACACCCCCCTGAGCGAGAAAGTTGCAGCGCTGTAAAGCGCCAGTGCAGCCATAGCCTTAGTAAGTTGTGCTTGTTGCCCAGGCCACACTTGTACATCTGAAGTATCTACTCCTCAAGTCAATTACAGTTAGTGGCAAAAAGATTTCTCAGCTATGCTGAGGGAAGCTTAGCACCACAGGTATCACCACTGGCCCTTACACGACTAAAGCCTCAAGTAATGCATTAATATACCGCCGCGAAACTATTTCGGAAACACCACATGCTACTTCAGTCGGCCTGTTTGAAATATTCTGAACTCAGAGCGCAGACAGGTGCTTGGTCTGCTTTTTTAATCCATTAGAATGAAATCTAAAAAAAAGTCAGAACCATGAAGTCACCTGACACCAGCTTTTTGGTGAGTTTAACAACTTAGCAATTACAGCCACAACCGCTAGACCAGGCACCACTTGCTCCAGTTATGAGACACACACAGGACATAGATCATTTCCACAACGGATGTCACAGCCTCCTCACACGACATTTTATCTGGAGAGCTGATAGGAGTCCATGAAGAAGGGGGCGGGGAAAATATGCTACAACTGCCACACAATATGTACTCCCTGAAGCCTCAACTGATTGTCACTTAGAGACTTTTGAATCACACTGTTACCTTGTCAATACTAGTAAACCCCTGATCCAAACAGAATAGTTCCCCCCCCCCCCCGCTGAGCCCTTAGTGCTTAGATTCTCACTTCTCCATCAATTTTCGCAATGCAGATTTAGAGACACAGATTGCTTTTTCCTCATTTCCTTGGAGCTGCCAGGTATGGCTCAGAATTGGAGTGCTTAGTACAGCTGAGGTGCAGAGTCCATTCTACTAAAGCACCTACATTTTGAGCATAAGAATGGCCATACTGGGTCAGACCAAAGGTCCATCAAGCCCAGTATCCTGTCTTCTGACAGTGGCCAATGCCAGGTGCCCCAGAGGGAATGAACAGAACAGGCAATCATCAAGTGATCCTTCCCCTGTTGCCCATTCCCAGCTTCTGGCAAACAGAGGCTAGGGACACCATCCCTGCCCATCCTGGCTAATAGATTCATGGAGGATAGGTCCATCAATGGCTATCTAGCTCCCTTTTGAACCCCGTTATAGTCTTGGCCTTCACAACATCCTCTGGCAAAGAGTTCCACTGTTTGGCAGTGCATTGCGTGAAAAAAATACGTGTGTGTTTTAAACCTGCTACCTATTAATTTCATTTGGTGGCCCCTTGTTCTTGTATTATGAGAAGGAGTAAATAACAACACTTCCTTATTTATTTTCTCTATACCACTCATGATTTTATAGACCTCTATCATATCCCCCCTTAGCTGCCTCTTTTCCAAGCTGAAAAGTCCCAGTCTTATTAATCTCTCCTCATATGGAAGCTGTTCCATACCCCTAATTATTTTTGTTGCCCTTTTCTGAACCTTTTCCAATTCCAATATATCTTTTTTGAGATGGGGCAACCACATCAGCACGCAGTATTCAAGGTGTGGGTGTACCATGGATTTATATAGAGGTAATATGATTTTTTCTGTCTTATTATCTACCTCTTTCTTGATGATTCCCAACATTGTTCGATTTGACTGCCACTGCGCATTGAGTGGATGATTTCAGAGAACTATCCACAATGACTCCAAGATCTTTCTTGAGCAGTAACAGCTAATTTAGACCCCATCATTGTACATGTATAGTTAGGATTATGTTTTCCAATGTGAATTACTTTGCATTTATCAACACTAAATTTCATCTGCCATTTTGTTGCCCAGTCACCCAGTTTTGTGAGATCAGGATGCAGGAGAAAAGAATCAAGGTGCACTGGCATGGCTCTTGGTGAAACCTAATGGCCCTTTCCTATATGCCTCTGCTCCCCAGAAGCCCCTCAGCCTTCATCTTTGGTTCAGTTCCAGCAGCAGCACTAAAGCAAGCACCTGGTTGTGCTCAGACTTTCTGCCACCATCACTCAGACCTGCTCAGAGCAGAGTTAAACTAGGTGGACATTCAGACACAGGATTTCCAAAAAAGGTGAGTGGTTGAGGTTTGTAGCAGATTACAGCTTACATCAGGCCAGCCATTGAGGGGCAGCATTAAAGGATCACCATAGATACTACTAGAACACCCTACATCAAGGTCAGCATTAGTTGTGCTGGCATGGGAATTTGCAATTGCCAGCTCAGAGGAAATTGTTGTCAACTGAGCCAAAACAGCACCCACGGATGCAGGATGCACAGTAGAAGTAGGAATGAAAAATCCTTCTAGCTACAACTCAAACAGGCACCGTTGCTATGCTTGCATTGGATATTTAAGTCCAATAAGGACTCTGAAACTAGAAAACACAGCCACTACACAATTAAGACCCAATACAATGGGGTTTGGGCCACAGGAGTTATTTAGTTCAGCTTTAAAAGAATGATTCATTAAATAGGAAGAAAGCAAGATCATGTGTTAAAAATGTGAGCAACAGGGTCCATTGTGACTCAGGAATGCTGTAGCTAAAACATCTGCATTCTCCAAGCTGCTCCTTTAGTCCCTAAACTGGTCATCCCAGGACCCTGGGGGGGGGGGGGGGGAAGAGTGGAAGAGAGGGTGGAGAAACGCACAGCAGCACACGATAGTTTAGCCACAAAAAGGGGACCCATTAGAGCTGATGGAAGACTTTTCTGGGCCAGTGACAAACAGATTCCAATAACCAGACGACCATTTGAGTTCTCAATGGAGAATCAACAGTATTAGAGCTTTACTGAGCTCTCCAGCCCTGGTATAACACACAGAATCCAGTCACCACTAGTATCAGTTGTGATCATTTATTTATTTAATAAAAAGAGGAATTTGCCCTTTTAAAAAAGCCTATGAAACTGACATTAAAAGACAAGGTATGCAGATACTATTGGTGATGAAGCCGTGCAAGAATCTATATAGAATATATTTAAATCTGGAGCAGAACAAAAATATGAATTGGAACCGAAAAGTGAAAAACCCATCTAACTTAAAACAGATGAGGGGCTCTCAACTTCAAGGGGAAGCATCAACTGTTTCTTTCCATTTTATCTGTTTAGACACCCAGCTGCACTCCTAACACAGGAAGAAGAAAAAAAAAAAGAAGAAAAACCAGAACAGTGGCTACCGTTTCCTTTGCTACTTGCCTTGATGTTCAGAAATGACTTTCTTAAATTATGAAAAGCAGTATCTGGACATTACAGTCTGCTGGGCTTTGCTTTTTTAAACAGGCTCTTAGGGGAGCCTAATGAACCAAGTTGATCTAATTCAGTGTGTCATTTCCAGACCAACTCTTCTGACCTTCAAACATTCTTGCAAGAATTTGCCTGGAAAGAAGTCAGATTCAGTAAATCCCTGTGCCAGATTCAGCCATTCTGCCGGTTTTTTTACAGAGAAGCTAGGAAGAGGTTTTTGTATCCAGCTAGGAACTTGTTCTTCCAAGAAGGGAAGAGATCTGGGCTGGAATCAGACTTTTTTTTTTT
>NW_020664544.1:4039608-4071281 GCF_002925995.2 Terrapene triunguis
TCCACACTCATACACACACACCTCCACACTCACCCACACACCTCCACGCTGCCACACTCAAATACACACTCCCACCACACATCTCCACACAGACACACTCATACACACACATCTCCACACAGACACACTCGGCATGCACACACCACACATCTCCACATTATCACACTCACATGCACACCACACCCACACTGCCACACTCATATACACACCCCCACCACACATCTCCACACAGACACACTCATACAGACACATCTACACACAGTCACACTCATACGCACCGGACACACTCACCCCCACCACACATCTATTCACACGAGCCCCCCATAGTCACACTCATACCCCCCACCTCTACATAGAAACACACAAATCTCCACATATCATCACACTCACACCTCATTCCCCATCCAAACACACACCCCACACATGTACACATGCAGCCAGACACAAAACCTCACACACTGGATACCTCTTCACCCAGTCCCACTCACATAGGCATCTCCACATAGTTACACACACACACACACAGACAGACACTCCAGAATCACACGCACCCAACACACTATCTCCACATACAGTCACACACAGACATAGAATCATAGAATATCAGGGTTGGAGGAGATCTCAGGAGGTATCTAGTCCAATCCCCTGCTCAAAGCAGGACCAACACCAAGTAAATCAACCATACCCCGCACCACAACTCACCCACCTTCCACACACACCCTGAATACATCTCCACATATAGTCACACATGTGCCATATGTCTCCACACACCAGCACACTCCAACACACCACATACCATACAACCAGCCCACATCCCCATACCCATTCACACCCAAAACCTCACTCATCAGCCACACACACTCCATACACCTCCCTTTTCTGTAAATCTAACACACACACACACCCCTCCCTCTGTGTAAGCTGAACACAACTTCTCACACAAACACACACACACACCTCCCTTCTCACGGTGAAATACTCACACACTTAATATTCACATACAACTCTCTTCTGACAGTGCATGACTAACACACTCAATACACACACGCTTCCTTCAATACTCAGAGATTGTTGACGCCAATCTGGTCGCCTTCAAAAACCCTTTTAGACAAACTTTGCTCGAGAACGGGGGTATAGCTCAGTGGTAGAGCATTTGACTGCAGATCAAGAGGTCCCTGGTTCAAATCCGGGTGCCCCCTTGAAAGATTTTTGTGAATTCTTATTTTTAATCCTATTTAGAGTCAAGCATAATTTTTGCACGTATTGAGCAAAAGAAAAAAACTAAACCTATAGTTTCTACTGCAAAAATTATTTAACGTCAAAGAGTCAGTTACTGCTGCAGAGAGGCCTTTTTCAGCTTTCCTTTTTGCCCAGTAGAGGGGGTATGGCTCAATGACAGAGTATTTGCCTAGTATTTTAAAGAAATGTAGTTAAAATTCTGTGTGTAAGGAAAGCAGTTTTTATTATTATAAAAAATAAGCTGTCTAGTGCCACAAATTTCCACAGCACTTTACAAGCACAGAGTAATGCGATTTATATTTATATAATTTGTGTATCAGTCAGGAGGACCATATCTTGCATTCTCAAGACAATTGGCTAAATTATCCAATAATAATTTCTTTCTATAAGCTTGCTTAGCCATAGCTCTGGAGGTTTCTGCTTCAAATTGACATGTTATTTGCCATAAACCCCTTTGAATTCCAGAACTGAGTTGTTTGGAAGTGTGAAATATAGATGCAAAAATTAGCATTTCATTCATGACTAAAATGAACCAGCTAGGACCCACCAAAATCAGAATCATTTCTCTGAACCACATTACATTTTGGGAATTAGGATCATATGAGACCCAGAACCCCTGGTTTTGTGATTGCCAACCAAAGTCCCCACTAGCCAACATTTATCAAAACCCCAATCAGTTTAAAATAGTCCACTTTCAGCAAGGTTTTTGTTTTTGTATTATAGTCTTCTATATAATAGCAGCATTGAATGGACACAGCAAAACTTCACACAAAGATAAGTGGAGGTCTCCCAGCATGAAATACCTTATTGTAATGAATTTTGTGTGCTTGTCCATGAGAAACAGCTGTGTAACAAACTGGCAGGTGCACACACACATATATACACACACATATCATCGCCCACTACTGGATGGAATCCAAACTGCTCATGCATGCATCATAGGACCTGTACTGCTAACAGCTGATGGAGATGCTCACTGGCAGGCTATGGTTTTGAAGCAGGAGTATTCAAGTTCTATCCTTGTTACTGCTGTGAAGCTTGGAGTGCCCATGGTAGCAAGGGTGACCAGATAGCAAGTGTAAAAAATCGGGACGGGGTGGAGGGTAATAGGTGCCTATATATGAAAAAGCCCCCAAAATCGGGACTGTCCCTATAAAATCAGGACATCTGGTCATCCTACACGGTATGCAGCAAGAGTGACAACGCTGAAGTCCTAGTTAGCTATGCGTTTGTTACAATATTAGCTTTGCCTGCCATACATTGCCTTTTGTATGTCAGTTTTCCATATCCATGATCATATGTCATCAATCCTCCATTGCATAAATGTACATTCACAAGTCTTGTGCACCTGCTGACACAGCAGCGACAGCATGATACGTGTTGGATCCAGGTCTCATGGAGTCAATCTCATAAAAAGTTGGCAACGTTTGTCTTTTGTTCTCCCATAAGGATGGGAGGCGGCAGAGTCACCAAAAAAATTCAATCTTGTGCAAATGTGTCTATTTACCATTAAATAAATAAGTATTGTTAATTCTGTGCTGGTGAAGGGGTACCAGCCTACTGACCTTACAAACATACCAGGGTCACTGCTCTACCAACATTCCATGTTCCCTAACCTGTACTATCTAACCAGGCCTATCAACATCTTTATAAAATCCCCAATTACAGTGGTATCAATAGACACGCTAACAGCTAAGGACTCTAGCAACACAGGAGGAAATTAATCAAATTACAAAATGAGGTGATGGATATACACTCTTTGCTCCATAGTGAGATTGTCAGTCATGAAACTTAATTTGTTTTGTGGGGTTTGGACTGAGATCGGGCTTAAATATTTGAAACTGTGTACTCAAAGGTTAGGCAGTGTCTCCAGTAGTAATTCAGTACTGCTTTCTGGGAAATAAGTATTTAATTGACTGCTTATGCAATGAGATCTTCAGGGGGATAGAAAATGTAAAGATTTTGTATATATTTGTAAAGCGCCATGTACTCGGATAACATCATATAAGTGTTTTGTAATAATAACACTATTATTAAATGGACTTTAGCAGATCTGCTTCCACACAGAAGAGAAATACTCCAATGTTCCAATATTTGATTAAGAATTTAATCATCTCTTTTTCAAAGCCTGATGCATGTACTACCTAAAACCTCTGTGAATTCTGAGAAGCCCTGCTAAATATCAACGACAAAGCAAAAAACATGCTAGGGCCTGAAATTAGTGTTATGAAATACTGAATGATTGATCATTAAAATAGCCCATTAATAAGAGATTAGTTAGCGATTAACCACGCTTTCTTACAAGTCCTGCCTTCTTGCAATTTTTGCTTTAATTAAAATAAATAAAATCACAACAAACTTCTATAAGATTTTGTAATTGCTAACTTCATAATGATTAAATCGGGGTTGTTTAATTTCTCATAAATAGAACATCTGTACAGATATTGGAGTTTAGCTGTGCAAGGGTGGTTGATTTCATTAATCATTAGATGTGTAGTTTCAACTTTAAGCAATTACTGTAAGAGAAAGATACAGAATTCTATAGTACTTTCAATACAGCAAAAGCAAATTATGTACCCTAGGAGCAGATGGAGGGCATCTAGATTTGAACCACGGACTACTTGATCTGTAGTTATAGATGCTACCCTTGAACCATGGCTCATATCCAAAGTCTGTTTTATTTTACCAGCTATGATTGTGGAATGACTGATGTTAAAGCGACATCATGGTCTGAATTTACACTGATTTTTTTTCCAAGGGGGAAGTGAACTGGAGTCTGAAAACAAGCAAAGGTGGTGCACATCTGAATCACAGAAGAGTATGAGCTGCTAGAGTAAAATGCTTTGCCACCTACATGGACCTAAGCAAAGAGAAATCTATGTAGTCATCATTTAGAACTGTATCAAAAGCCCATTGAAGTTAATGGAAGTTTTTCCTTTGCCGTGCATACAATGACAAGTAGAAGTGTCAAATTGTTACTCTATAACTTGAATTTCCGACTGTAGCAAACAAGCTGTCTGTGCACCTGATTCAGTTTCCAAATAGTCATGTTCACACATGCAACCATTCCTTCAAATCCTTTTTCATTTATTTACAATCATTTGGAAAGCCATGTATATCTGAAACAGGCTGTTGGACAAAAATACTAATCTCCAGCTCCAAGAAGCTGTGGGAGTATAACGTGGTGACAGAACAAGAGCTGCTGGATTTAAATACATCTGCCCTCTGTGTGTGATTATGTGTTATGGTTTCTTTAAATTAAAGTTATTAGAGTGAATGGTGCTGAATATATACTTCAAGCAATTTAGATGAATATATTACAAATACCTATAAAAGAAAATATACGGCCCTTTTGTCAATGAGATAAATATACAGATATTCAGTGACATCCATTAGTCTAATATTCTCGCTTTTCTAAACAGATTTTCAAAGCCGACCCCTATTTCTTGAACAACGCTGATTGCTATTCTGAGACAGGCTTTAATGCCAGCGATGTACACTCGCATCAAGCCAGGCCACACACAGCTTGTTCATGTCAAGATTCTGCTCAAAAATTGACTTCCCCCTTTTTTAACCCCCCAGAGGGCTTGATCTGGCCTACTTCAAATACCGTCCTGTCTCTTATCGCCTAGCCCAACATGCCCCAAACCTTTAAAAGCAGCTTAACAAAGCCAGGTGGGCCCCTCCTTTACCCACAAAGACAGGAACCACTGCTCTGCACACACTCCCCACCTAATCCTTTGTGACTACCTAGGGGGCACATCCCACGCTTCGGGAAGCACTGGGACTTCTTGTCTCTGTACATAACCTCCCTGCTGTTAGAGCAAGAGCCTTCTTCTCTACAGCACCTGTCATCTGAAACAGGCTGTATCTCTCCACTTCGTCAACTCAGATATCCCCTGAAAGCAAGATCTTTTATTCCATGTCTCTTCATTTCTTGGGCTTTCTACTAGTAATACATTATTTTCATCAGCCTTGTAAAATTTTACTCACCAGCATCTTCATGGCAAAGGGCAAGTAGATTCTGTGGCGGGGCCAGTACATTTCCATAACTGTTTCAGAAGGATGATGTAATTACGTAATAGCCTTTTGGGGGGCGGTTCACATGCAAGGCACTATTCAAAATGGACTTGCATGGCCAATAGCAACTGAGCCATAGGCCAATGCATCAAAACCAAAATATATCACACTCAAACTTAAAACTAAATCCAGAATTTTAAAATATGAGAATACATATAAATACATATAAAAAACCATAACCCAATTAAACCATATGCAATCACTTTGCCACTTGCCTTTCCCTTATTTTAGTGGCTGACCAGGCCAACAGGGTAGTCGCTCAGATCACAGATATACTGTCAGTGCCTAATAAATGTTCTATTTTCTGAGAGGTCGTAGAAAAAGGCATCCGGGTCAAAACCACGGAAAGCCATTTGGAGCTCAAGTGGCAATACAAATTACAGTATAATAAATAATGGGGCATGTTTTCCACCTTTCCAGAGCCACATGGACAGAGGCAGTTATATTTCTCAATGCCAATATATCAGCCTTCTGAGTAAGCTGTCTGCAGCGATTGAAAAAGGACAGCTATAAAGGCCCTACTTAACTTGTTATTGCACAAACGTATCTGGCATACCCATGAGTCTTTTTAACAAGGGGGAACCCAGGTGACATATTTATAATGGAAACAACTGCCATGTCTAGGTGCTTATTAATGACTTCTAATCTCGGTTTGATTAGGGATTTCACATTTTTAAACTTAAATCTAATCATTTTCCAATTCTGAGAAACCTAATGAATGCAAAGAATTTTGAATATACTCTAACCAAGGAAGTTTATGTGAAAAAACCCTGCTGAGCTGTTCCTCTAAGCATAGCCTTGGCAAATGTTGTGGATGCATACCATGAACGCGAAGCCAACAATTTATATCACAGAAACTCGCATTGCACAGTATTTGGGCGGTGTTACATTGTATTTCTCTCAGTTGTTACAAACCACATGTTTATTGTCAGTGGTTATTTTTGCGGCCATGAAATGGCAAGATATTTGTTTGCTACTGAAGTAATTATTTGAAACATATATTTCCCATTATTAACTTTCAAGCCGTCAAGATACTTTGCTAGAGTTGTATACAGGGAGGGCTCGAATGGCAGGATAGTTGAACTATTACACCAGGGGTAGGCAACCTATGGCACGTGTGCCGAAGGCGGCACGTGAGCCGATTTTCAGTGGCACTCACACTGCCTGGGTCTTGGCCACCGGTCCGGGGGGCTCTACATTTTAATTTAATTTTAAATGAAGCTTCTTAAAACATTTTAAAAACCTTATTTACTTTACATATAGTAATAATTTAGTTATATATTATAGACTTAGAGAAAGAGACTTTCTAAAAATGTTTAAATGTATGACTGGCACGCAAACCCTTAAATTAGAGTGAATAAATTAAGACTCGGCACATCACTTCTGAAAGGTTGCCGACCCCTGTATTACACTCAGTATCACTTGTAGTTCCATCCTGAAATTAGGTTTAGACACTCCCAGAATAAATTAAAATAATTTACTGCCACTAGATGAAAATGTCTTTCACATTGTGGCTCAATTGCTTTGAGATTCACAAAACCACTAGGGCTGAAATATAATAATATTAAGGGGAAAAAATGCACATGAGTTAATCCATTCTGATGACCACACAAGGATTAATTAAAAAGTTCAGGCACAACCCTCCTTGTCTTTTCAGCCCCAAATTGACTAGTGATTTTTGGATCCCTTTAAAAAAGGCTCAGGGGGGTATCTGGAGTTGAACCAAAGACTGCTTGATCGGCAGTCAAATGTTCGACCGCCAGCTATACCTCTCCAGCTTGGAGAAGAGGGGGTTCCATGGGAAAAAAAATTCCAACAAGGAACTGTGACATTCTGGGCCTAATAATTCATATATTGCAAATATGCTGCATCCAGCATGTAGCAGTGAAGAAATCAAAATAAAAAACAACTATTTATTGTTATGAATCCTGGCTTACTGGAGGTGCCCCTTATGGCTAAACCTGCGAAATGCTTCTAACATCAGCACCTCTCTGTGCATGCGGGATGCTTCTTAACGGCTCTCTTCTCTCTTCTGGGCTTGTCTCTGACCATAAAGGTGGGTTTTTTACTGTGCGATAATCCACCTGTATTAGCTGTCTTGCTGTAAAAAAAAAAAAAACACCGGGGAGGCAAGGGGCTCTAGTTTTATTGCAAGGTAAACGAGGCGAGAAAACCCCCACGAGAGGGTATAACCGCTGGGGTTGCCTAGCTACCTCATAGGATCCTCACGCTTTTTACCACACATTGAACCCCCCCACACACACCCTTTTAAGCAGCAAAAGACAGAGTCTGCAGCACCACAAGTGCCTTGTCTCCATGTAGGATTTCACAGTGAGCCTGGCTGGAAGACAGAGCCCCAGGGGGCAAGCCGCAGATCCCCCTGATGAGCCTCCTGCTCCAAGCGGCTCCTTCTCTCCCAGAAGGCCCCCCCACCCAGGACATATGGTCATATACAAAGATCAGATCATGCTCCCCCTGCTGGACACTCATCAGGCTGTAGTGTTTGGCTCACATACTGAGCTCTTCTAAGCCCACTGAGTCTGAGGCCTGGTCTACACTAACCCCCCAATTCGAACTAAGGTACGCAACTTATACAATATATATACTGCCCGTATGGTTCTGAGGATGTCACATGGGTCACAGCTGTGTGCTGACTGGGCCGCAAGCAGGCCGCAGGTTGAGAACCACTGCTCTGGGGACATGTGGCTGTTACAACAAGGAACTCGGAGGCTTTGCAAAGTAACTTCTTAAACACACCCACACGTTATTAATAAAGAACACATAAAACCCTTCCAGCTCTATGCACAAATCCGCATTCAAACCACTCCCCCCAGTGTCCTCACAACACCAAGAACCCTGTGGGTTTTGATCAGTCCTTTGAAGACCCTTCTCTTCTTCTGCTCAGCCTTTAGGCCTTGTCTTCTTAGTGTCTTCAGGTCCCATGGTCAAAAGGCTCCCCTTGGGTCAGAGCTTTTTGTACAGTAGCTTCGAACACCTCTCCTCTTGTTCTTCTGGGGCATTTCCACAGCCCTCCGGCGGACACTATGGGGAGAAGAAACAGTTTCCAATCTCTTTAGCATAGCCACTGTATTGCCAGGGCAGTTATTCCCACTTAACACCTCCTTTGATTGTTTGCAGTGTTGTTGTAGCCATTTTGGTCCCAAGTTATGAGAAAGATGCAGTGGGGGAGGTGATAGCTTTTTATTGGGCCAACTTCTGCTGGTGGAAGAGAAAAGCTTGAAAGCTTGTGAAACAGAAGTTGGTCCAGTAAAAGACATTACCTCACCCACCTTGTCTCTCTCGACGTCTTTGATTGTCCTGTAGCTGCTTCCAGACAGGGTGTGTGAAATGTGACATGGTCCCTCCCGGTCAGCACATGATGGATTCAAGACACACCGAGGATTAGAGTTATACATAGCAATAGCGTTCATGAAATCAGTCAGAATTCGTAAGTTTTATAAAGGCCAAAAGGAACCATTAGATCATCCCAGCTCACCTCCTCTATGCCATCCTGGGGCCTGTTTTCTCTCCACCCCTCCCCCTTCCCATACAACATCAATAATTCTGTTAACCTTGATGACAGCTACTTGTATTCTGCCAGGGAAGAATCAGGCCCAGACATCAGGCTGGCCTATATGAGGGACATTGTGCAGAGTTATCCCACTGGGGTTAGCAATATTGGGAAACCAAGTGTAGATGAAGCATCTACTGCTTAGACCTGCCCTGCATGGGGTTAGACAATATGATGCTGGTAGCTTGGCCCCATGTCTTCACTGCCTTGCAACAGTAGAGCTAAAGGGAGGCAGATTATCTATTGAAGACCATCCTCCCATTATCTTCCCATTTTGGGGATAAGCATGTGCATTGTCGCTCTTTCATTTGACAAAAACAATGAGGAGTCCTTGTGGCACCTTAGAGACTAACAAATTTATTTGGGCATAACCTTTCGTGGGCAACAGCCCACTTCATCAGATGCATGAAGTGAAAAATATAGGAGCAGGTATTTTTCACTTCATGCATCTGATGAGGTGGGTTCTAGCCCACGAAAGATTATGTCCAAATAAATGTATTAGTCTCTAAGGTGCCACAAGGACTCCTCATTGTTTTTGCTGATACAGACTAACACGGCTACCCCTCTGAAACCTTTCATTTGACACACTCCCAGTGTGAGATCCTGGGCTCTTCATCCACCAAACCCACCCACTTTGTTACTGAAGGCGAACATCTCTCCGCCGCTCTCACAATGAATAGCAGTGAAACAGCCCTTACTGTGAGACTAAAGTAAAACAGTGATTAAAAGGGATTCATTACTGTCACTCTTTCCCTTGTTAATTTCAATGAAAGATAAAATACAGCATGGAGAGACTGTTAATGAACTCAAGTGACTTTGCAAGGGAATGCTGCTCTTATTTACTATTAAGCTACATTTATTTGGTCTTTCTAAATCACACTGCAATTTGCAACAAGGTAGCACCCACCCAGGTGGCAAGAAACCTTTTGAGCTACACACATACTCTATCACTAACATACAGTCCCGCTGCAAGAGCTAATGTGAGGTATGCTGCCCAAACCCTACTTGTTAGAGCTTGTATGTTACTTCTAGCACTTTTCTCTGCTCAAATTACAGAATCTGTGATTCTACATGAGCAAATCAAAATCCATAGTTAGGGTTAGTGGAAAAAGAGCAAAAAAAAAAAAATCTAATTGATATGAATTGTGAAAAAGAATTATAATCTTAATTTGAATTTTTTCCCCCACCAGGCTCAACAGTGGATTTCGGTTTGGTTGTGAGTATTCACAGCAATGGGGACCTAAATCAAATGTGCCGATTTTGTAATGGAAAAAATTAAAAGAAAATGAACATTATTGTTTAGTTTTGAACTGAAAAATGTAATTTCAGTTTTTCAGGGTTTTTATCTTAATTTTTAAATGATTGTTTTAAGGCGGATGGTTTGGGTTCTGCTTCCCACACAAACTTTCTCTCCTTTGTTTTTTTTGAAAGCGCCACTTTGTGTCACTTGGTTTTTGTTTGTTTGTTTTGTCTTTTCTTCCAGTGGGGGAAACATGGACACAAAACCCTTTTTTAAAAGAATTTTTGCCAAAACCCCCAAACATTTCCTTTCAACATTTTTTCACTGAAAAAAAAAAGAAAGAAAAAATATCAACCAAAGCAAAAACTATGAACATTTGTTGTTGTTGAAAAAGTCATTTTTCATCATCTCTGCTGAAAAGAGGATTTCATGTATAGCTCTGTCTTCTAACTCCTATTGGGGCTGCAGAGTTACAATAACCCGATTCTAGCTTTTTCAAGTGGTTTCAGATGCTTATACTGGTGAAGAAGAGAGATCTGACCTCACCTGGGAGTGGGAGACTATCAGGAATCATTCCAGCCCCTCTTTATTTTCATTTCTTTTTCAGGTTCTAACCAATATTGTAGAATTTTCCTCCAAAGTTCAATCCCAATCTAGCTAGTATTGACTTAATGACGGTGATTTTATAAAGACTGTTAAAAAAATAGGATAAAGTGTAACTTACTTCTTAAGTGTGTGTAGATCAATGGTAGATTTAAAAAAAAAATCAAGAGACCCCCTGCTTCAACTCCAGGTGATTGTTAAAAAGTAGTTCTTCCTGTTTTAGAACAGTAGCGTGTTTTCTGTCAAATGGGAGCTCATAACTCCATTGAGTAACGCTACTGGGGAAAAATCTCTTTCTAAACCCTAACATGCCTTCAGTTTTTCTTTAGCCAAGCTTTTAAACTCTTATATCAAAGTATATAAACAGGGGAGGGATAGCTCAGTGGTTTGAGCATTGGCCTGCTAAACCCAGGGTTGTGAGTTCAATCCTTGAGGGGGCCATTTAGGGAATTGGGGTAAAAATCTGTCTGGGGATGAGCAGGGGTTGGCCTAGATGACCTCCTGAGGTCCCTTCTAATCCTAATATTCTATATAAGCAGTAGAGGTTTGCATGCAGCTTTAACAGGTCCTGGTTTAAATCCCTCTCCCTCCTGTATGCATATTTAGAGGGTGGTATGTTACACTATACCTAGGTTAGCAGGGCCGGCTCCAGGCACCAAGCACCCAAGCTGGTGCTTGGGGCGGCACCTGGAGGGGGGCGGCGGCGCGGCGCTCTGGCCACCGGGGGGGGGGAGAGCCGAGCCCCAGCCGGGGCTCGCTGCCCTGCCGCCGAGGGGGGGAGTCGAGCCCCTGCCGGGGCTCGCTGCCGCCCCACCCCGCGGGGGCGGCCGGAGGCTTTTTCGCCTGGGGCGGCGAAAAAGCCAGAGCCGGCCCTGTATGTTAGAGCATGTAAATTATAATCAGGAGTCAGGACCCCTGTGTCCTATTTGCAGTTATGCATCAGATGTGATCTGGGAGAGATTTACTGTGCCTTGGTTTCCCCAAAGGTGAGAGTAGGACAACAAGATCTAGCTCATAAGGATGTTGTGTGGCTTTATTCCCCAACACCTTAAAGTTCCTCAGATGGAAGATATTACAGTCTGTCCAGAGAAACAGCTATTGTCAATACAACCTACGTGCGCTGGAGTGAAAAAGATTATTGCCATACTCCCATAATACATAAAAGTCAGAATTTTTATTTAAAAATTACACCTGAGATTTCCAAAAAGGTGTTGAAAGATATTTTGAAACAGCAACCCTTTGAGCTGCAAATAAAAAGTTGGTCTAAGCCCATCTTATTGGCCTGCTAAATTCCAGCAGTGTTTAAAAGACTGGTGAACAGAGTCAGCTCTTTGCAAAGACTGGTCTGTATGCAAAAATTACACTAAAGATGTGGTGTGACAGTTGTGTGAGTTTGGGTATAGACACTCTTATAGTGGTTTAGATCTGGCTTATATCCGTTTAGCTTGCTCCCTCCTTAAATGAGCTTTTATTTGGTCTTGTTCTTACTTTTTCCTCAAGGAAACTGCAGTGGAATGAATAAAAACAGAGCAAAGACTTCAGGATTTGGCTCAATATTGCACAGAATTTATATGAAGATTTTCCTTTTCCAAACACTTTACAAAGATTACATAATTCTCTAAATAGTCTCATTCCCACCCAGTTTCCCTTGTCTGTGAAAATTACAGCCAAGTGGCTAACAGTGTTGCCAGCTTTCACAATTTTAGCACAAGTCTCATGATATTTGATGTTTTTCTCAAAGCCCCAGCGGCTGGAGTCAGGTTATTACTTGAAAATCTCGGCCTTCATTTCAACAAAAAGTAATTGGAGCCCTCATGGCTGCAAGGAAAAGCCTGAAAATGTAAACCTTAAATGTTCCTACACTAGAGGTGAAATAAAGAGAATTCCAAATTTAATATTAAAAACTAAATAATGTCTCTGTGCCATAGGGTATGTCTACACTAGAAACACAACAACGGCACAGCTGCAGTGCTGTAGCTAGACCCCTGTAGTGTTGTAATATAGACACTAACTGCAGCAAAGACAGGAGTTCTTCTGTCCCTGTAGTAAATCCACCTTTCTGAGAGGCAGGAGCTAGGTTGATGGAAGAATTAGAATTCTTCCATCTACTTAGTGGTGTCTACACTGGGATTTAAGTCACCTTAATTCCATCGCACAGGGGTGAATTTTTTTTACAGCCCTGAGCGATGTAGCTAAGCCAGCTTAATTTTGTGGTGTAGGCCTGTCCCCAGTTTTCACATCTATGAAGTGTGGCTGCATGGGCGGCGGGTATCACAGGTCGGGGGAGGCTAAGCCTCCCCAAATAGCCCAGCGTGGCCCCACCCACACTTCACCTCCAGACCCCTTCCGGCTTCCTGTTCTTTGACCCTGCCTGGGGCTGGGACTTGGGGCCGCTGGGGCCAGTGCTCGCACTGCTCGGTGCTCCAGTGCTGGCGGGCGTGCTGGGGCTGGGGGCGCTGGGGCCAGAGGGGCTGGGGCTGTGCCGCCCACAGAGCGTACTGGGGTTGGGGGCACTCGGGTGGCCCGGGACTGGGATTGGGGGGCTGGTGGTCGTGGTGAGGGGGCTCTGTGCTCCGATGGGGGAGGAGAGGAGAGGGGAGGGGCAGGGCCTTGGGCAGAAGGGGTGAGGCCAGAGGCTAGCCTCCTCCAATGGGCGGTTCATGCGCCGCTCATGTGTGGCTGCCACCTTTGTAAAGTGCTTTGAGATCTGCTGAAGAAAAGTGCTATATAAGTCAAAAAAATATATTATTACTTGAACCCATAGCAAAGTCAAAGCCCTGTGTTTATGACCTTGCTGCCTGCTAGCATGGCCACTCACACAGTCCCAGAAGACTGGACATTCCAGGAACTTCAGGCAACGGTGTGGACCTGCCCCCACTGGCATGACCTCATGTGCCATTTAGAAGAATGCGCCGCTCTGCCCCTGCCGGCGTGACATTATCCACACCGTGTGTGCAACATCATGCCAGCGCAGGTGGACCAGTGTGCTCTTCAAAATGGCACCCCCCATCAAATACCGGTTTTGTCACTGTACCAGAAGGGGACAAACCTTCAGGACTGACTGTTTGAAAACATGAAGGACCTGCGTCCTGCCTTAGAACTGAATGAGAGGTTACAAATTCCGCATTGTTACTTCACTCAGCGGGCTTCCGGATGGGAAGATGCGATTGGAGGAGGCAGGGCTGGGAAGAGAAAAGGCTTCTTTCAAAACAAATCTATTTGATAATTAACAAAACTGCAAAGTGAATTCTGAAAACCCCCCAAAAGGGCTTCTTTACAATCCGTCATCCCTAAGTATATTGCAGTTATTTAGGGCCAGATTTCATCCAGATCCCGCAATACAAAAGTCTGCATTGTGGAAAAAAATCTGTTTTTCTGAGCTGCTGACATTTCGCTCTGCAGGAACCAAATGTAGTTTCAATTGTATCTAGTCTCAGTTTTGATGCTCTGATAGATGTCATTTTTCCCCCCTGTGATTATTTACCTTCTTTGGCAAGAGTCTCTATTTTCTCTCTGAGGTTTTAATTTAAGTCTGCGCCAGTTAATTTCCAACTCATATCCTGCAAGAGGAGTGCCACGGCCTTAGCTGTGACCTTCTCAAAATTGGGTTGAAATCGTAAGGCATGCAGATCTGCTGCACTTGATTAGGCCAGCAACACAGATGCTGAAACAAGCAGTGCTGCATGCCATGATTTAATAGGCAGAGCCTTGAAAGGATACAAAATTTGTATCCGCATCCAATCCGCAAACATGGTCGACGATATAAAGCGGATAGCCGCAGATTTGCAGGGTTCTATTAATAGGGTGGGTGCCTGCCTCTGAACTGATGCCCAGAGGGAATTGGGAGAGGGAGGTTTTTCTGTCGTTACACCGGCATTGGATGAAGGTAGGGTGACCAGATGTCCTGATTTTATAGGGACAGTCCCGATATTTGGGGCTTTTTCTTATATAGGTGCCTATTACCCCCCACCCCTGTCCTGATTTTTCACCCTTGCTATCTGGTCACCCTAGATGAAGGGGTGTTTGGATGGGAATAAAACTGAGGTCCTGCCCACCCCAAAGCACTTTATATCAGAGCAAGGTTGTTACCCCAGGTGCCCTGGCCAAACTCCAATGCTGGGAGGATTTTCCTTTGCAAATGTCCCCCTTCTCCATCAACCTACCACCAACCCTTCCTCCCTCTAGTGCCTGTGCCACGTGTGCTTGGTGGGTTAAGGATTTTACATAAATCGGCTGCAGTTCCCCACTTGCCGCCATAGGTGGCACTGTGGTGCACTGAGACTACCAGCGACGGCAGAGACCAGAGCGCCAGTCCTTATCACGTGATGAGGGACTAGGGCCTAACTGCGTCACGTGTCGAGGGAGGTCCTCGCCTCCGTGCCGTCGTGTGACGTAGCAGGCCTTGCGCCGTGCGGGAACTAATATCCCGGCATCCTTTGCGCCGCCCTTTCTCTTTTTTTTTTTTGGCCCCAAGATGTCCAAGCGAGGTGAGGCCTAGGGAGAGCGGCTCCCGCTCGGGGCGGGGAGAATCCGTCGCCATCCTCCGGCCCCACGGGTCACGCGGCTCCGGGACCCGGGGGGATGGAATAGGGGGAGCCCGGACTCCCTTCGGGGCCGGGTCTGAGGGAGGGAGAGAAGCGGGGATAGGCCCGCTGGGGACGGGGACTGGCGGGTCCCGCTGAAGGGGTGGAGGAGCCCGGGCCTTGGCGGGGGTGCGGAGGTTTGAGGCTGTGAAGGAGCGGGAGGGCCTAGAGGCACTTGGGGGGGAGATCGGTGGCCAGAAGGGGGCGTTGGACGGTCCATAGCGGGGGTGGGGGGGCTTTCAGGGGGAGGCCTTAGCTTGGAACGGGGAGTGCTGAGGCCCATGTGGATGAGAAATTAGGGTCGAAATAAGATCCTAGGTGCAGGGCCCAATTTGGGGGGCGTGCGCGGGGGAGCTCAGGCCCTGGGATTGTCCCATGGCTGGAAACTGCTCCTTGCACCTCGGCATGCGAGAGGAGGAACCAGCCCTGTAAGTAAGAGAAGGAAAAGTAGCTGAGAGATACGGTGCTTTCCTTGGGTTGAGTAATGTGTTTGATGCCTAGAATCTACAGGGATGGGCAGGTTAAAAATACATTGGCCTGCGTGGAGCGTTTTAAATCGCATGTTTTAAAATAGCCGGTTTAAATAGGGTTTGGGACTGTTTGGATAATTGTGCTATTGCAATTTTAGGTTAAAACTTATAGCCAATGGAGAGATCAGTCAGTGCTCTTTGTAATAATGCCCCTGCTGGTAGGGTATTTGATTTGAATTAGGGTGTGATATAGGCAAAAAACAAAATATTGCCAGGGACGACCCTGGTGCTGCAAATATTTAAATAGATGTGTAACTTTATTCACATACAAGCATTTATAGCCTCAGAGACTAGAATGGTATATTCATTAAAAACTTCTCTTCCTGTAAAATCTGTCATTTCAACACAAGACTGTATCATTGTTAACAGTGAAGATTTATTTAGCGTTTCAGTACATTAACAAAGTTGTTGTGAATTTTCTCATAGGCCCTGGGCCAGAATTTTCAAAAATAGCTCCAAATTAGATGCAAATGTAAGCACTTGTAGTTGGGGTTTTCAGAAGTGCTTAATTTATGTAGTAGCACAAGTCTTCCAGTGCAGCAGAAGATGGTATAGGTTGCAAACATGGCACTGGCTATTTGCTTATCAATTTTGTGTTTGAGTTTGTGTTCTCCTAGTAAGGATGTTAATGTGAGACCTGAGCTTGTCTCTTTCAGTAGATATGAACAGCTTTCAGGGCAAAACTTATAGGAACAAAACCTATGTAATTTCCACATAAATGTCACTAACACTAACAACAGTTAGGAAACTAAAGAACCACCAGAAAACATCCACTTTAGATTGTAAATTGGGGGGAGGAGGGAGTAAAGAACTAGTAATACAAGTAAAAATGTGGTTCGGGTTCAAAAAATCACTTTAGATACATTTTATTTAAACTATAATTTTATTATTTTTAATCATGATTCATATCATCCCTGACATAGGAAAGAGGTTACAAATACTCTTCTTTTTAACCTACAGGACGTGGTGGTTCGTCCGGTGCGAAATTCCGTATTTCCCTCGGTCTCCCCGTGGGAGCTGTGATTAACTGTGCAGATAACACAGGTGAGTCTGTCTGGCTCCCTTCTGGAGTCAACATTGCTTGTTTCTGCGTCGGCAGCCCTTCTGCCTTGTCTGTTTATCTGATTAGGGTTTGTGTAGGTAACTGACTAAAGGAAGTTGAAGCCAGGCAAATTCGCACAAGAAAATAAGGTGCTAGTTTTTAACAGTGAGGGTAATTAACTATTGGAACAACTGGGTGGGCTCTCAATCACTTGGAATCTTTAAATCAAGGCTGGATACCTCGCTGAGAGAGATGCTGCTTAAAGTCAAACTGAAATTATGGATTTGACAAAGAAATTACTGGGTTATGCCAGGAATCAGGCTAGATGATCATAATGGTTCCTTCTGGCCTTAACATCTGGGTATCTGTTAATCTGCTTCTGTAGAATTTAAACTTCTCGCTCAATAACGATGCTAAAAAATGCATCCTACCTCAGAAGCAACAACAGCAGCTTCCCCCTTCCGAAAAGCACTTGCTGGGTCTGTGGTCAGTGACTCAGTGAGTTGTCGTGGAAGGGCATAAAAAAGGCATCGCTTTTGGGTGAGGTGGCGGCATGTGCTGTTAACTTCAATGAGCGGTGTGACAGTGATCCATGAGGGGACATCTATTATGTGATGAGTTGGCTAATTCAAAATGTTTTTTTCCATGTAGGTGCCAAGAACCTGTACATCATCTCTGTGAAGGGGATTAAGGGGCGCCTGAACAGGCTGCCAGCTGCTGGTGTAGGCGACATGGTCATGGCTACTGTCAAGAAGGGCAAACCCGAGCTCAGGAAGAAGGGTGAGTGTTGGAAGTATCCCATGGGCTGTTCTGTAAGTGTCTGCTACAGACGTGCTGTCTTGTAGGTTTAAGACCTTAGGTTCCCAGATTTCCCACAAGGCAGTGCTACAAACATGATTTGTTTCTTTGGGGAGGGAGATGGGAGTACTGTCTGGACACAACTGAGTTGTGTTTGTCACCAGGTATAACACAAACCAGACACACAAACACGGTTGTGCATGTAGAGTATGCTGGGTCTAACCTTGATGTAAGATGATCGCAGCATTGCAGCTCATACCCCAGACAGAACTAGAACTGACATAACAGCATGAGCTCATCAGGCCTCCATCTGCTGCTGGACTTCCTAGTCCCTCGCAGATTGCCCTTCCTCTGGGAGATGGAAAGGCAGCCCTTCCACATGGGAGGAGCAAGGCAGTTTCAACATACCAACAATGATGCTAGAAGTAGGCAGCCTTCTCTGAAGCAGCAGCTTCCCCCTTCTAAAAAGCACTTGCTGGGTCTGTGCTCAGTGGCTCCGTGAGTTGTCGTGGAAGGGGATAGCAAAACCTCACTTTTGGGTGAGGTTAGCAGCAGCATGTGCTGTTAACTTCAATGAGTGGCGTGACAGTCCTGAAAGTTCACATTCTGGTTTGATTATTAGTATATATATATTTTTTCAATTAGTCTTGAGTGTTTGGGGAAGGGTTTTCCCTGCTGGATGTCTCTGTGGGGAGTGACCTTGCGTCTGGAAATGTGGCCAGGTTTACCTTACAAAAGGCTGTTTGAGCACTGGGTTAGAACATGAATGGTATTGAGTCACTCAGGTGTAGATTCAAGTGTAATATTGCATTGGACTAGTTTTTATTTTAATGGATATATACACACACACGCAAAGCTAGGTTTTCCTTCTGAACCAGCGCACTGAATGCATGCTCAGCAGAGAAGCGGTCTTAGCCCTTGTGAAACTAAATATCAAAGACTTTCGATCAGAGTAAATGTGTGGAGCAGTGTTTAGGGTGGAAACCTGCTTTAAATACTTGTCATAAATGTAGTTCCGGTGAAAGGCTTTGGCTTGACAGGCTGGGAAACTGCAGACCCCTTTGCTCACAGAGCAGACAGTAGCCAGGAGGACTGCTCCCACCTCAACCCTACTCTTCACGGTTTCTGTAGCCCATCCAGTCCTTGGCTTCTCAGATGAAGCTATCAACAAAAAACATTTTGTGACATGGATGCTTGGTGGTATCAGTCCCAGAGGCCACTGATGGTAATAACTTTGGTGGCAATCCCCGTACAACAGGAAACCTTTACTGGGACCAAAATCCCATATGCCCATCCAGTTGCCTATTGAGGCCTTGCAAGGGTAGGGCTCAGAAGAAGACACTTAGTGTTGAGCACAGCATTGCACCTGGGTGATTCCTTTTGAGTTTCTGCTGTTGGGCTGTACTTGGAAATTTAGGATCCTGAGCTTACCTTTCTCCCTGCAGTGCACCCGGCAGTGGTAATTCGGCAGCGGAAATCGTACCGGAGAAAAGACGGGGTGTTCCTCTATTTTGAAGACAACGCGGGAGTGATAGTAAATAACAAAGGGGAAATGAAAGGTACAGCCGGCAATCTGTTGCACTGGACAAGAGCAAACTCATAAAGAATAGTGCAGCACAAATGTCTGCATTCCTGGCCCAAGGAGAGTACCACTGTCTTCAGGCAAAAGGACCAATCTATTTTTAGTGCCATGAAAAGTGGGTATCTTGGATGCTCCTGCAGAGAAATACTGATGGCTCTGTTGTTAACATGCTACATGCTGCCTGAACAGCACTCGCAGAAGAGGGATGTGATCGGAGTGTAGAACATAAGCTCTGACTAGTTCTTAACTTCTCCTTTTCCTTCCCCACTTTTACAGGTTCAGCAATCACAGGCCCCGTGGCTAAGGAATGCGCAGATCTGTGGCCCAGGATAGCCTCCAATGCTGGCAGCATTGCATAAACCTGCTCCATCCTCGTTGTAAAGATAAAATAAAAGTGGTTGCACCAAAATTCCTAATTTCTGTGTTAATACTTGTAAAGCTTGGAACATCACCTCCCTGACAAACCTGGCTAAGGTGCTCCTAGCATGAGGGCTTGGCTGCCTAGGGAGAGTTTACCTTTACAGCTTTAGTCATATAGGTATAATACCCTGTGTGGATACACTTAAAAGTATGACTTTTTTTGTTGAGCTTAAACTCCTTCCCAAGCAACACAAACTGAACGACAATAAGGCTCTCTAATACCAGAATAAGAGTCTCCAGAAAGGGGTTATGCGGGCATAACAATATCTGTTTAAAATCACCCCTCGGGTTATACCAAAATGTCTGTCTTGTGTAGACAAGGCCTGAGGCTCCAATAGGAATATGGCAACTTGGCTTTAAAAGCTGCGACTCCTGTGCATCAGGAGACAGATCTTCATGAAATAAACCATGACAGAATAATTTCCTTCGTATTGCAACTCTACGTGATATTTTTACATTTGGTACTACAGTAGAACCTCCGTTATGAACACAAGAGTTACGAACTGACCAGTCAACTCACACCCCTCATTTGGAATCGGAAGTACGCAATCAGGCAGCAGCAGAGTTAAAAGGAAAAAATAAAAACACGTACAGTACTGTATTAAATGTAAACTACTAAAAAATAAAGGGAAAGTTTAAAAAAAAAAAAGTTTGACAAGGTAAGGAAATTTCTGTGCTTGTTTCATTTAAATTAAGATGGTTAAAAGCAGCATTTTTCTTCTGCATAGTAAAGTTTGAACATAGTATGACATGACAGTATTAAATCAATGTTCATTTGTGAACTTTTGAAAGAACAAATGTTTTGTTCAGAGTTGTGAACTCTTCAGAGTTGCATACAACCTCCATTCCTGAGGTGTTCCTTCATAACTCTGAGGTTCTACTGTATAAGATGCTCATGACAGACAAGCTTTGTGAGAAAAGCACTGTTTGAGTTTGAACTACAGCACTGGTCGTTATTGGGTCTTGTGCGGTAGAGTTAAGCTCTCTCAGGAAAGGAACTTTCTTATTGAGAACTTGCTTAATGTGGCCCAAGGGCATAGCAGAGCCCACCGCTGTTGGAGGAGGCGATGGCTGCAGCATGTACTACTAAGCCCTAGGAATGGTGAAACAAGCTTGAAGGTGAACTAAGATGCTTCCTTTGACAAATAATGCCACATCACAAACTGATATGTGCAGACTTGAATTCCAAATACCTTGTAAGGATGAGCTGATGGGCTCTCTTTAACTTTTTAAGACCAGAGTTACAGCATTTAGGGTAAAACATCTTGCCGACACAAGTGGCAGTGTGAACGTGGCTTTGTCGCTCCTGCTGACAGCTAATACCGCTCACGGGGCTGGAAGTATTTTGTCTGCAAAAGTGCCGACAAAGAGCATTTACACACGCTGACTTAGTGACAAGGCTGTGTCGACACACTAAAAGCTGTGTGGTGTAGACAAGCCCTATAAATGTTGAATGAAGCACTCTTCTGTCGACATAACCCCCACTGTAGATGCAGTTATGTCCACGTAGCTGCTTGATTATGGGTGTGATTTTCACACCCCTGACTCTTAGTTATGCTGATGTAACTTTTCAGCATACAGGAGCTGGCCTTTTGGGAGCATGCATGGGGGGGGTTCCTCATGAAGTGTTAAGGGCTCCACATCTGGATCTTTACCATAGCCTGTGTGGGAGTGGAAAAGTCCGTCAGTCAAGTTAAACCCTACAATAATACTGTATGCTGAAAGTTTGGCTTTTGTAGAGCTTTGTAGGTTCAGCCCTTGTCAAACTCCCTTCCTAGTGCAGCCATTCACTGCACTCCCTGCAAGGGGTGGAAATAAATCCCTGATCCTGTTTTAATTTGCTTCTCGGGGCTGTCAGTTTCGGATTGTGCTAAGCAGTTTGAGTGGCTCTGACTAGACCACTTCCCTACTGGGCGCAGTGCGGGGTTTAAAGCACCTCCAAGCGACCTAACTGCTTTGCTGGGAGCAGAGCATAGCCCCTTGCTGCCCCTCTCCAAAGGAAGCAAGGTGCAGGCACAGGGGAGGGCCCGGCCCTGATTTTCTGGATGGCTTGAGGTGAGCATGAGGAACCAGCTTACAGAGGTGCCCAGGTGCTGGACAGGGCAGCAGGAGGTAGGTTAGTCTAGCCCCCCCCGTGAGCTACGGACGAAAAGGGGCGCGGGGAGGCAGAGCCTCGCCCCGTGTTGCTTTAATCTGCCCCCCAAACAAACCGGCCGCCTCTGCTGGGGCTGGTAGCTGGTAACACCCCCTCCCGCAGCCATCTGCGGCTGGCTAACAGCTGACTCCATCCCAGCCCCACGTGGCGTGATGCAGCGACTCGGCGGGGAGCCGGCCTTGCGGGGGCTGGTGATGGGAAGGCCTGTGCCCTCCCCCCTCCTTTCCCAGCCGGGGCGGGCAGCTGCCCTGCAGCTGGCTCTGGGGAGCCTCCCAGGGGCGGCGCCCGAACGTAACAATGCAGGGAGCCGGGGGCTCACAAGGAGCCGGGGCTGGCGCCGGGGCGGGGGTCCTGTCGTTGCTCGCCATGGCTTGTCTCAGCAGGCGGTGTCTGCAGCGGCAGAAGGGCTTTATCCTGGACGGGGTGGCCGTGGACTCGCTGGCCGGCAGCTACGCGCACATCCCGCCCAAGCTGTGGTCCGCCTTGCCCCCCTACAACGCCCAGCTGGATGGCCACGCCGCCAGCTACTTCGCGTCCCCCGGGGTCAAGTCCCTGCTGAAGCACACGGAGCAGGTACAGTGGCAGCTGCCCGTAGCGAGAGCCCGGCTCGCCGAGCCCCGGGCCTGGGAATTTCAGGGCTCTGGCTGGCCAGTAGAACTGGTCAGCTTAGCTCGCCTGAGTGCTGAAATGAATGAACCGCAGGGGGAGCCAGTGGCCGTGTGATCAGCCTGCTTCTGTCCCCGGTGGGTTGTGTAGCTACCATCTTAGTTCGTGATTCTGTGTCTGTGACAAAAAATGGTTTTATTTGTAAGGGCAAAACCCGTGTCTGGGCTCTTAGGTGGCTCAAAGGAGACAGAATTTTACACAGTCCATTCATGGCTATTAGCCAGGATGGGTAAGGAATGGTGTCCCTAGCCTCTGTTTGTCAGAGGGTGGAGATGGATGGCAGGAGAGAGATCACTTGATCATTACCTGTTAGGTTCACTCCCTCTGGGGCACCTGGCGTTGGCCACTGTCGGTAGACAGGATACTGGACTAGATGGACCTTTGGTCTGACCCAGTATGGCCGGGCCGTTCTTATGTACCCAGTTCTCATCCAAAGCAGACAGCCTGCGGATCAAAAATGTGGACTATCCGGGAGCTGTTTGGTGAAAGAAGATGGTGGGATTTCTTAATCTTTCCACAAAGAAACGAACCATCGCAGCTTGCCGTTGCATATTCAATTGACAAATTTCTAACCAAATTCTGAACTAAAAACTAAATGTACCTTAGACTGTAAACTATTTGGATTCAGGGATTGTCTTTGTGTTCTGTTTGTACCATCCAGGCCGTGACAGGGTTCCCAGGCAATACAAATAATAATAAAATGACCTGTAATTAACTTTATTAGAAGTCCATCCCTTTCCCCGCCTCAAATTTCACCTTTGCCTCTGCTTAGATTTTTGAGATCCTTGCTGTTTCTGACCTCACCATGGTTCTTGTGTCATTTTCAGTGAACTGTGATGTCAGAATGAAAACACCATACATGGTCAAACCAGCAAGCGGGAAAGGGAGAAGGAAAGTAATAGATTAGCAAAAATTAGCCATTTAAAGAGAAAACAGAACCATAGATGGACAAATTGATCTGGGTCCTGAAAATGACGCAGTTGATACCGTGTTTCCCCGAAAGTAAGACATCCCCCGAAAATAAGACCTACTTCCAGTTTTGCCTCTCGCTGTAATATAAGGCATCCCCCGAAAATAAGACCTCTCGGATAATAAGGCCACCCCGGAATATAAGGCCCCGAAGCTCCAGGAAAAATAAGACCTCCCCTGAAAATAAGACCTAGCGCATCTTTGGGAGCAAAAATTAATATAAGACACTGTCTTATTTTCGGGGAAACAGGGTAAAATGTTGATGTCCAGATTTTGGTAGAATAACAGGCAGATCTGTGGCATGTTGGGTTACAACACTGTGGTTCTAATTCAAAGAATGATGTGGTATTACCTCAGCCAATAGTGGACAGCAGTCTACACCATCATTCCCTCTCACTCCTCTTCCATAGCATAGTGTTCTCTCTGCTTAAGAATGAGAGCTGCGTCTACTTTAGAATTCCAGCTGAAGGTGGGTGTGGGAAAGAGAGAATCTCTAAATAATGGTGATTTTGTGGTTCTTTATGCAGCTGGGGTCTTTTCTTGGTTGCTTAATATCAGATCAGTTTAAAAAAATAATGATTTTTGAAATGTTTTGATCAAAAAGCGAACGACTGTTGCAGTCGGTGTGAAATGTATTTTTTAAAGAAAAATATACAGGGCAAGCTACCATAGTCACACAGGATCTACCTGCGCTGACCTTGTCCTCTTGCTATCTGCTTTCTGTGCTGCTTACCGAAGCTCAGTGCTACCCAAGCCATGGTGAGAAAGCGAGAGAGATAATGCTCATTCATATTCCTTTCAGCTAACTGAAATCGCATTTCATCTCAATTTACTGTTTAAAATCTCACTGATGCTTCATAGAAAACTTTTGAAATAATAATCCTTTGCATTTGTATGCACTGCATTAAAGAGCTTAACAAAGAGAAGGTTAAGGGGGAATTTGGTCACAGTTTATAAGTACCTATGTGAGGAACAAAAAGTTTGATAATGGGCTCTTCAGTCCGGCAGATAAAGAGATAGCAAGATCCAATGGCCGGAAGCTGAAGCTAAACAAATACCGATTCAGGAGGGCAGAGTAGATGATCACAGTGATCCCTTCTGGCTTTAGAATATATGAAAATAATGCCCATTATGTCTTTCATTGTGCTTTGTACAATGACAAACACTGTTGGTGCTTAATAAATAACTTAGACCTGGTTCCTGCAGTCAGATCTGCTAGCATGGACACCTGAGTTACTTCAGTGATGAATCTGGCCCTGTCTCTTTAGAGGGAATTATCTGGATATAGCCGATATTTTATGGATTTCATCTCATTAGCTATTATTGATTAAAGATATTTTCACAGCAGCAGGACTGCATAGCTTCGGACTCTGGAACAATCAATCTCCTGTTGTCATGCACCCCAGATACATTATGAGTGCATACCCAGAGCTGTTTCTAAATGCAGTGCATTTTCACACTGTGTCCATGTGTCTTTAGAGACAGAACAAAGTCAGGTAGCTGGTTTGTTAGGTCCTGATCCGATGCTACTGAAGTGAATGGGAACTTTGCCCTTGACATCAACAAGACTCTTCATGCTGGGATTTAGGGATGAGCCAAAAATCTGGCTTTGCTCTGAGTTTTTGTTCTTTCTCTGACTTGCCCCAGCACCGAGGTGGTACATCCAGGGATGGTTGGATAGTGGATTATTTCCACATCTATGGGCCAGAGCAGAGGTACCTGAACAGGAGGAACTGGGCAGGTGCAGGTAAGACTCCCTTCAATAAGCTCTTCTCCAATCATCAGTTACTCTATGTATCACCTATTGGGTTAAGAATCAGGAGATTTTAAAAGAATAATCAATATTGGGTTCTTTTTTTTTTATTATTAACGTGCTTTCTGGTTTCATAGAATTTGGGGTAAAGGTGTCAAGTTTTCAAGCTTTTCTCCTCGGTCATAAGGCTACAAACTTACATTCCTTTTAAAGGAAAGCTGATTTTTTTTATATAATCACTTGATTCCAGGAGCTGGGGCTTTATGCAAAAATCCCAGATGATAAAATTGTAAGCGTCGACAATGCTGCATTCCACAGCATCACTTGGTAAAAATTCCTTGCTGTTAAATAAATATAATAGCATCTTTAACACACTTCACAAAGGAGGTTGCTATCATTTACCCCCATTTTACAAATGGGAAACTGAGGTAGAGAGACAGGACAGGACTTGCCCAAGGTTACGCAGCAGCAGAGCTGGGAATAGAACCTAGGTCTTATAAGTTACAGGCTGGTGCTGTAGCCAGAGAGTACAGAAGTCATAAACAACTCACAAGGGGATGGCAGAGAATGCCCTTGGTGTGGGATGTGGGCCCTGCTTCGGGCCTTCATAGGTGGCACTACTCTGGTCCCCAGTCCCCACTCCACAAGTTATGGGTCTTGGGAAAACTATTAGGGCAACCCCCCCAGGCTAAGTGACACTAGGGCCCCTTTGGTGCTCAGCTGACTTTGCCCGTCTTTCCTCTGAATTGCACCTCCCTAGAATCTAAGCCTGTGTCACCTCACACTTAGGGCAGGTCAAATCGACACGTTGCTCTAACTGTCGCCAGCAGCCACTGGCCTGGACCCACCAGGACTCCCAGTTGCTAATAGCAGAGCTGAACGGGTGGTGGGGGATTGTTACTAAGTTTTCCCTAGCATCGACAAGGCTGCCGAGCTTGTGTGTAGCTTGCCCACCAGTCCAAGTTCGCTCAGTGGCCTGGGTGAGTCGCTAGATGGAGGAGAACTGGAAAGGAAGAAGCTATAAATACTGATGGGGCCAACTCTCTTCCCCACAGGCCACTCTTCTGAGCAGGTGGGCGGCCACTACAGCTTCCTGGCAGACGTGAAACCCATGAAGGGCTACAACGGGCGCTTCGGCTATCGTCGCAACACCCCGGACCTGCGGGTGAATTCGTCCTGCTTCGGCGAAGTCAGTGTGTTCCCGCTCCACTGATGCCGAACGAGCGGCTTCTCACAGACCCCCGATGCCAGCCCCTCCGGGTGCCATGGAGACCTGGAGACACTGACTAGGAGTAAGAAATGGGAGCTACAATAAAATATTTGTTCTCGCTTGTTCTATTTTAACAGCTTGTTGTTACGGGTGATTTATTCGCCTAGGATACGCGCTGTTGATGCAGCATCTGGGCTCCTGCTTTTACCAGCTGCTCTGGAACTAGGCTGACTGATGCCAGGTGATAGCGCAGGATGACTAGCTCGTGCATGGGCTTCCCCAGGTGTTCAGAAGAGAATCTATGGGACAGCCCAGACCTTCATTCCCAGGGAGACGGGGAAGATACTACCTGTAATACAAGGAGCTTTAATCTCTATCTATAGAAGAGCCTAGATAGATAATAAAACAGATGTATTTGACAACAGATCTTCATGTATACAGAGCATTAAAGGAGGAGAAAAATGGGAAAATATATTGTTCCTATTTGGCCAGGTGGATGACAGCTAGTGGGCTCAAGTCCTGGGGAGAAGAAGCAGTTAATATTTTTATAGAACCCAGAGAGATGAAGACAGGGCCCCTACCTGGAATACCCTTTGAGTGGTTGCCTCGTGTTTGTTGAGGAGTTTTGGTTTGGGGTTTTTTGCTCTCTGTCCCCCCCGCACATGCAATGACATGGGCAGGCTTTTGAGCGAGTCAGCAGCAGGGTGAGGTGGTGGGAATACAGTGCTGAAAAGCTTTAAGGCTGGCCCAATGGAGTGCTCTAATCTAGTTCCATGTAGGGCACTAGAGCTGTTAACACAGGCCTCCAGTAAGCAGCAGGATGTAGTCTCACTTGGGGCTCCGTAGACTCTGAAGCTACCCCAGGGCAGATCTGGACTCCCCAGAGGTTCTAAGTTGTGTTACGCATGTTGCAAAGCTGGGCAAGGCCTAATTAGGCGATGCTATGGCTTCCTGTATAGCGTGAGAACAAGGCCAGGGTTTATATGGGCCTTGTCTATGCTAGCATTTGGGGGGGGGGATGTCTCCCACTATCACCACTGCGAGCACCAGTATAGACATTTTGACCATCTCAGACCTGAAGTTCTGTGAAAATAAAACAGCCCTTGCTGCTAATTAGAGAGGTCACACCCAGAGAAAAAGCCCGGTTGTTTGCTGGCATGAGGGAGCTGCACAGAGACATCTAGCCAGGAGTCACAGCTGGTCACCTGTCGGGCCCTGATCCTGCAGCTACAGCAAGATGGGCAGAACCCTGCAGTTGTATAGATCTCCATTAACTGCCCTGGGGCTCCATGTAGGCAGATGCAGCTGCGGGCTCAGGGTCTGGTATTATAAAGGGAGCTGGAAGCAATGAACTGATCCAAATGACATCTGGTAAATTTCAACCAGACAGTGCTTCCGGGGGGGAATGTGGGCCCCACTGCAATGTAAGAGAAAGTAAGCAGAGGCCTCTGTCAAAGTCAGAAACCCCTAGAGCCAAGCGTTGTACAAATCCCTGCCCTCAAGGAACTTGCAACAAATGATATATGAAGGAGAGGGGTATTCTAGCTTTTATAATAATCATAATTGTGATTCTCATCTCCCCCTTCCTTTGCTTTATTCTATTTGACTCATTACATTCTGCTCCACTAAACTCCTTTTTCATCCACATCACCTTCTTCATTTCCTTGCTGTAAGTTTACCTGAGGTTGTTTTCGTGGTGTATAACCGCCAGCATGTTCTGCCCCAGAAATAGCTGCATTTCCATCACTCAGGTTGCTACAGAAGTAGATATTATAGTGGGTGTAATCACAGGCGAAGGATTCTTGGAGGCGGGTGATTTGCCAGCTCATTAAATATGGCTTGTGTGGTTTCAAGGTGTGCTGGCCATGAGAAAGCAAACACACACAAGCCATTGAAAAGAAGAGAGATTTTTATGTCATTGGTTTAAAGAAACAGAACTCATAGAGAATTAGAGCTACAACTTTATTACCTCGGTCCAAGTGAACCCAATTCAAACTGCAGTGAGACCTTTTTTTGGGGGGGGGAGTTAAATGCAAAACAAAAACTAATTATAGTTTGTATGGGCAGTATGAGAAATAATTACAGGTGCAGTGAGTCTGAGAAATAGCTACCGGCACAATGAGTATAATGAACCTATTACAAGAAGTAGTGAAGAGTAACAAATGTGACAGAACCAGTATCTGTAACTAGATTTACCTGTCACCTTTTTTTTTAAGCAGGTGGGGGTATAGCTCAGGGGTAGAGCATTTGACTGCAGATCAAGAGGTCCCTGGTTCAAATCCGGGTGCCCCCTCATTTTAATCAAAATAAAGACTTATTAGTTAAATATTTACTTTTTTATGCAGTCACTGTGGATTGATTTTCTTTGATTACGTTTCAGCCAGTGACAAAGATATAGACCACTAGTGGAAAGTGGAGTAACAATCTGGGACTCCTTAATGGAAACATGGACATTAATTAAAGTGTATTTCATACTGCAGAACTGAATTATATGGCTTCAGAGTCAGTGGGACCACTAATTAATATGAAATGATTTCCATCAAATTAATAATAAAGATAAAGGGGGTATAGCTCAGTGGTAGAGCATTTGACTGCAGAGCAAATGGTCCCTGGTTCAAATCCAGGTACCCCCCTCTCTTTTATTTATCTACTTCTGAAAAACAAAAAATTACAATGGGTCTGTAAGTAGCAGTTTTAGTAGGTTCACATTTTCCACAGAATTACAAAATTTAACCTCAAGATACCCACACCTGTTCATATCCATGATCAAAATGACCCATTATTTGTTTAAAATCACAAACTAAACAACAAAACTATGAATTTCTGGGCAATATTAGTACTTCTACTGAATGGAAAACTGCAGGAATTTGACATTGGGTAGTTAAGCACCTACTTAAAAATATGTTTTAAAAATGCCACTGGTACAATGGGGCCCTGATGTTCTTGGTCTTAAATCTCTAGGTGCTATTGTAATAATAATTAATTGAATAATTAATACACAGCTCCTGAACAGTAGATGATGTACATGGGCTGATGGTTGAAAATGATGTTTTACTCACATTCTTCATCAGGAGATTCACTGTAAGACATAGGTTGGGACAAGGTAAGTTAGAAGGGTTTGAGGGGGGATTCAGTAACATATCATTTGATTTTTTGTAGAATACTTTTTTAGTGTAGGTGGAGGAACATCAAGAATGAACTCTGAAGGGTCAGAAAAAGAACTGGGGTCACCCAGATTTGGGCTGGGGAGCCTCTTGATCTTCAGTCCAATGCTGTACCCCAGAGCTATACCCACACCAGTAAACATGCTATTGACTAAGAGCCAAAAGAGATTTTTATGTGGACAGCCTAGTTCAGAATAATTAGTTTTAAGAATAATTTGTGGTTACAAAAATAGAAGCAAATAGAATAATCAACTGGAACTTATTACAATAGCTCCTTAAATATATTGGGTGAAATCCTGGCTCCATTGAAGTCAATAACAAATCTCTAATTGACTTCAATGGAGTCAGGATAGCATCCACTGTATATACGAAAAACCCGTATCTTCTTAAGTCACCTTGCATTAAAATGAACCAAAGCACGTCATCTTTCACGCAACCCTCTATACATGGGAAGATCATTCTGAGCTCGTCTGCTGTCCTGGCCACATGTAAGTCCCCTTTTAAAGTCCTACCCCATCCTGCCTATACTGGGAGCTGATTGATTTGTATGAGTTGCCTGTTGTTATTCCTCTTCCCTGACATCTGTTGTTAGACTGGAAGCTCTTTGGAGCAAGAGCTGTTTGGAAAGCAACCAGCATAAAGTGGGTGTTAGCACAAATAAATACATTTAATAATAAAAATTAAAATGATTCAGGGATGATCACCATAAATAAGATCACCGATTCCTATCTACCATTGGCAAAGGGGGGTATAGTTCAGTCATGAGGCATTTAATTTCAGAGTAAGAGGTCACTCATTCAAACGCATAGGTGCCCCCCGAACAAAGACTGCTTTTTCCAATCTTCCGCAGAAGTCTCAGATACAAAGAAAGGTGAATGTATTAGGTCTCGGGTTCAAATACAGTGTTATATTTCTGACCATTCCAGTGTGTTCAGGAGTTGCTCAAAATGGCAATGCTTAAAATGAACGTAAAGATACAAGACACCTTAGTAACTCTGGGCTGTGCCTCTTTAAGATTGTGATGCTACAATCTGATGAGTCCATGGAACAACCAACTGGAAGTTATTAAAAGCTCCTTCTTAAATATGTTCGATTTATTAGATTTATTCTGAAAAACCAGCATCTGACTAATGTATCTTTTATTCAAATCAATGGAGACAATTTGTAGTACCTAGACATAAGGCACAAATTTTTAATAGTGAGAGTAATTAACAATTGGAACAACTTGCATAGGGTTGTGGTGGATTCTCCATCACTGAACATAAGACTGGCCATATTGGGTCAGATCAATGGTCCATCTAGCCCAGCATCCTGTCTTCCAATAGTGCCCAATACCAGATGTCATCCAGTCTCAGGTTCTAGCTGTCAAAGGTTTAAGGACACCCAGAGCATGGAATTACATCCCCGACCATCTCGGCTAACAGCCATTGATGGATCTATTCTATATAAAGGTAGCTAATTCTTTTTTGAATCCAGTTATACTTTTTGACCTTCACAAAATCCCCTTGCAATGAGTTCCACAGGTTGACTGTGAATTGTGTGAAGAAATACTTCTTTCTATTTCTTTAACTCACATCTAATTATTTTACTGTTTATTAAAATGAACAAAGACCATTTGTAGTAGCTCCTTTTGACATTTTTTTCTTACTGTCCCCTTTAGTGAATGATGGTATCAGTTCTACTAAATTGGAGTCCTAGACAGATAACGGACTTGCACTGTAATCTCTGGGAGAAAGATAGAGACCACATCTGCAGCAAAACATCAGTTTGTAGGCCCAGAGCCGAACAGTAGGGCTAGCCATACTGCAGTAATAAATCATCCAAGGCTTTGTCTTCACTACACTGTTAGCTCGAAATATAACTTGAGTGTTAGCCTTAACCCGACTCCCGTCTTCCACGATGGTTCACGGCATCATTACCAGGCCGATGAGCCAGCAGAGCCACACCTGTTCCCCAGCTTGGTTTTCCTCTCATATCACCTGAGGATTCTTCTTGTGGTCCCCTGATCGCCCCCTCTGCTACTGTTTCTTAGGCCCTAAGCCCTAGCTCCTACTTCCCAGGCCCATAG
>NW_020664544.1:4091281-4129134 GCF_002925995.2 Terrapene triunguis
CTGCTACTCTGAAAAGTGAGATCCTAGGAGACCCTGTGTCTCTGGCCCTCCCATTCGCAAAGATCCTCCTGCCCCTCCACATCCTTATGTGGGAATGTACCCTCATGTGGTTAGCCAGAAAGGACTCTTGGCCCCTCCCCTCTACTCACACACACATTGGAGATTCCCTAATGCTAAGAAACCACAGAGCCAGCCTTAGCATCCTCATGGTAGGGTCAGATGCACAATGAGGAGATGCCAGGATCCGGTTCCCATTCATTCTTCCCATGGAAACCCTCACCCCAAACCTTGGAGCCTGTGCTGAATGTTGACAATCTGTGGGCCATGTCCCAGGTGAGATCCCAGGGCATTGGGGGCCATAGATTTCCCATGGGGATGGAGTGACACCTACCTCAGGTGGAAGCTGTGGGGGTTGACATGAATATCTGTGAAGTGCTCGGAGCTCCTCACCTGTTGCAGTCTCCTTTGGATCCTGCTTCTGACAGCTTCATACCTTACTCAGTAAACTTCTTCCCCCAGCTGCTGTGATTGCACCCAAAATCTTGCACCGTTCTCCTCATATACCCAGATGGGATGGATTGGAAATGACTGCCTCATGGCTGTAGCAGATAAACTGCCATGGGAGCAGTTAAAGATCTGAAATCCATCCTCCTAGTAGAATATTCTTCTGATCATGGTGTCAAGTATCAGAAGGGTAGCCGTGTTAGTCTGGATCTGTAAAAAACGACAGAGTCCTGTGGCACCTTATAGACTAACAGAGGTATTGGAGCATAAGCTTTCACGGGTGCCACAGGACTCTGTCGCTTCTGATCATGGAATTCCAGAAACCTTTCTCTCCTCCCGTCCTCACTTCAAATTTAATGTACTCCTTTTCAGGGCTGGGAAAACATTATTCCTTCTCATGGAGTGAAAGGGCCTAAGCCATCCATTCCTGCAGAACTTAATTTGCTGATTATTATTATTTATAAAGCTTTCTAGCTCATATGGTGGTGAAGAAAACCTCCCAAATATGACTGGATACATGTTGTCTTCCTGAGTCAAAAGATGCTCAGGTGTTTCTGCTGCTGCTCAGAACTTTGCCAAGAAGCAGTCTAATGAAATTAACAAGACTTCTGTCAGCTTCCTGCCTCCATTAGAAGCAGTGAAATTAACAAGATTCTTATCAGTTTCACTTGCTGCCTCTTAGTCACTGGAGCAGTTGCCACTTGGAACTTCTTGGTGGCCCTGGTCCTTTTTTTATTGGCCCTTGGCTATTATAATGAAACTGCTGCCAGAAACTGCAAAGCTGCATCCTGTAGAGCCAGAAAAGGGTTTAGAAAATATCAGTTGTGACCCTCCTCATCCCCACCCACTGACAAACATCTGTGATTTCCTAATGAATTGTTGTCAGTTAATTTTGATTTTACTTTGTTGCCACTGGCCTTGTTGATGAGAAGGCATTTAGGTGAGGCTAAAACAGTTGGAGCCCAGTTCCACCATTGTGTAAAGCAGATCATAGTCTAAATTATTTTTATTTGCTTTACTAATGAGCAGTTGCTCATGCAAGCCTGTGTTTGAGGAGTCCTCAGAATAGGGCATCACAGAGTTATTTGTATATGAGGTGGAATCACTTATGTGCTACAAACAAATGAATTAGGCCAATTCTTTTCATGCAGCAACTGTCTGTAAACAAGGCCCATTGCAAATGAAAAAGAACAGTTGAACCTGTTTTACAATTGGCCAGCCCTGAACAAATATTGACAGGAAAGCACCTTTTTTACTTTACAATTAGAAAAGAAATCTGCCCAGCTCTTAGGATGACAAATAACAGAAGCTGGAGTGAGGGAAGTGCTTTGAGAGAGTCTTGTCACTGCCCAGCACATGGACTAGACCAATTGGGCTTACTGAGAGTTCCTGAAACTAGATAGTGAGGCATATAGTTATGAGTTTTATTGATCACGTCCACTGCCTGTGTATTTATGCCACAGTTCTACCTCAAGTTCCGAAGCCCTGTCCCAGCCTGAACTGGGCATGGTATAATATGTAGGAAGGATTCTCTGCAACCCAGTCTCTCCTTTGGTTGTTCCAAAGGCTTGGTTAGAAATCTGAAGGGATTGTCCCCAGGAAGTTATAGGTCACGCATGGAGTCCTATCTTCCTATCCAAAGGTATTGAAACAGACTTAGTGTTTGAATATACAGTACTAGGTTTGCATCCAAGCACAGCAGTTGTCCAGGATGCCTTACTGGGCACTGGTTGTACTGGTTGGTAAGCTATCTCCTTCTGCTGAATCGATCCAGTATGAACAGGAAGCCACAAGCATGGCTACATGAGGACAGCTGCAAATCTTCTTAATTTCATCCTACGACACATTGTCTCTCATCTGACAATGTACCCGAAGCTCCTGCTCATAGGCAAGGCCCCATAATATGGCAAGCAGAATCTTGGTCTCTGAACCACTGTAGAGGAAATTCTGCAACAATTCCAGATGTTTGGGGTTTTTTTTAAAGAGATTTTTATGAAATATAAAAATGAATAATATTGTTCCAGTAGCCCTGTGGCATTTATTTTGCAACTGTGGAATAAAAATAAATAGCTGGAGGTTTGCTTCAGTGGTCAGCAGTGAGAGTGTTAACGGTGTTGGCAATGTCACTGCCATCTGTAGGTTTCAGAGTTAACTGCTTCTTGCGATGAATGAGGTGGGTCACCCCTAGGGTGACCAGACAGCAAGTGTGAAAAATCGGGACAGAGGGTGGGGGGTAATAGGAGCCTATATAAGAAAAAGCCCCAAATATCGGGACTGTCCCTATAAAATCAGGACATCTGGTCACCCTAGTCACACCTCACCACTCCTATTCAGGCTGTGTGCTCTCTAAAGTTTAAGTATATTTTCAACGTTATCTTTGCAACTATAAGGGCTAGAGACATTTTTTAGAAGCTTACATTCTGGAGCTGCAAAGGATGAACTCGGTAGCTATATAATACACGGCCCTATCGGATAAACCCTTTGGGAGTGCCCGAATGTGTTGGTACAATCGTGATTGTGAGGGTTGTGTCAAAAATAGTTGGGCCAAACTGTTCCATGGACAAATCAGACAAACAACCATTTTATGCAATCCGTCTGCTTGTTTTGTAAAGATACACCCTGGGGTCCATTAACTTATTCTGGTAACAGCTAGGCCTCCCTTGGGTTTAAACAGGCTTGCTGGCAGCTGATGCAAATACAGTGCATGGTGGGCAAAAGTAGATGATGTGTCTGGAGATGTTAGTGCATGGAGATTGGGAGTTATTTTTTACACCAGTTCAGGCTATAATTCTCTCTAACACGGTCTGTCTTCATCCATACTGACTGTGCTAAACCACATTTAAATTGAGTGAGTCTGAACTGGTTTTTGATTGTATTTTGATACTTTGTGGCCCTGTGTAGACAGGACCAACAGTAATGATGGTTGGCAGCTGAATCTTTGAACCTGAAAGCTGCAGTGGGGGGAGGAAGCTTGTTTTTGCCTCCCTTCCTCCCCCCACCCCCCAAAAGAAGTGTGAGAAGTTATGCAAATAGGAGAAAGAGAGAGAGCTGGAAAGATTCTGAGTCCCATTTGTGAATGGCTCGTGAGTTGCATTGAAGAATTAAACCATTTTAAAGATGGCATCCTTTGGAGGCTCGCCACAGATGCTGTTGTCATGGCTTTTGGGGGAGATCAGAAGATTTAGGCTTTTCATTGCTGGCTTTACATTTAGGGTCCCTCTCGCACATCACTTCATAGCCTGATTGAAAGTGTTTGTGGAAGGGGTGGAGGAGAGGAACACCAAGACGGGAGGTGAAAATGTTAAATTGTGATGAGATTCTTGGAGGGGATAACTACACTTCATGAAGCAACAGTGTTCTGTGCAAGTGGTGAGACCATAGTTCTCATTGTAAGGTATTGGTTGTACCAGATGACAGGATTCTAGTGTTTGCCAGTGGTGGTGAGTGTCTCTCCCTGTTTCTACATGTTGAACAGCCATGTCTGTGCAGCTCAAGTTAGCCTTTGTTCAGCGAGATGGTAGCTGTAGATCTGTGGCATTTGGTGGGAACAAAGGGCTGGCTTCTGATCTGGTGTAAGCGGGTGCACCTCCATTTAAATCCGTATATTCATGATGCTGTCTCTGTGGATCTTGCAAATGGCAGCATTCTCTCGTCCTGAATCTCCATTTATTGAATGAAGCACCACCCAATCTCACAGGATTACTGGGATTTTGTGCTCAGCCAGTACACAAGGCAGCTCTTTGGTATTCAATCCAAATAGTAAAACTTGGATTTGCAACATACCGTTGTTTTTGGCGTGCCATATAAACTCTGGCCACAGAGATGCATCTGCTATATACTGTTTTGAAGTCCACTAAACTGATGCACTCAACCTACCACATGCCAATATTCATCACATCCCTAATGTTGATTGTTTCTTCCCGGGCTGTAATTGACCTTTAGGAAGTGCGGTGTATGGCAACAGGATTGATAACCAGCATCAACGACCTTTGCCATACTGTGACCCCATGTTGCAACAGAATGTATTTTGGAACCTTCTCTTGAGATAATGAGGGGAGAAATAGTCCAGTGGACACTGGATACTGTGAAAGTAGAATGAATTATATTGTTAAAATAGAATGGATTAAAGAAATGCTGTATGTTCCTTTAAGCAGGAATAAGGAATGTTGAAATATAGTTGTCAGGAAGAGAAACATTAAGGTATGAAACACTGGGTCCACTTAAGCTAATGGTGGGACATTAACAGGAGATCGGTAATAGTTAGTAAGGAAATAAGATATGTATATCTAGCCCCAGGTAAACTTATCAGTTCTGCTTCCGTTTGTTATCTTGTTACGTTCGTGCCCTTTTATCTGTATAAATAAGATAGTTTGAGTCTTGCATGGTGCTCACATTATCTGGGTGTATTAGCAGAGCGCTTTGCTAATAAACAGAGGGGTCTGACAAATTGTGAGTCCTGAGTCTGACTTTGACAATACTGACCACGGTTCTGCTCCTCGCTCTGCCACAGATTGACTTTGTGACCTTTGGTAAGTCACTTAGTCTTTCTGTGCTTCAGTTCTCCGTCTATAATAATAGCACTTACCTGTTTCACAGGGGGCCTGAGAGGATAAATACGTTAAAGATTGTGAGACAGTTACTGTGATTGGGGCCATATAAGTACCTAAAATACATCAGAAAAACTCGACTGGGTGATCTCATGGCCTGCAACCCTAGCATATTGGGCTGCGATTCCATCACAGCTCACAAGCTATTCAAGATTGGGCTAGGTCAGTGGAGATCTCTGAGGTGCTTCAGGAAGGAGTTTGTTCAGTGTCACTAGGAGATGCTCGTCCCTTAATCAAACAATATCCAAGGGTGGTGCTAGGGGCTGTTTTCCTGCAGGAGGTTCCATCTCTGGCATGAGCTGTAGAACCAAAACTTACTGCTAATGGTTACGAAGAGTTCCATGGCATAATCTGTCTAATTAATCACACTTCAGCTCAGGAAAACTATTTTTTCAAACCAACCCACACTTAGGGTTTCAGTTGTGTACAGTATTCTTCTTCACTTTCTGTCCTAAACCATTGCACCGTATTGCGGTCTGCAGTTGAGCGGTTGTATTCTGCTCCAGATGTGGTCAGATCTCAGTGCTGATGAAAGTGATCCCTACATATATCTTTTACCTACCTCATGAGGGTGTTGTGGAGCTTGATTAATGCTCCCAAAGCAGTTTGTGTTTCCTGGCTGAAAGGCACTAGAAGGGAACAAAGTATTTTTTTATTTTCTGAGCAAATTCCTGCTCTAAAGAATTCTGGAGAATAGACTTGGATATGCCGTCATTTAGATCTTGTTTGTAAACAAATTGCGTTGTCCCATCAATTTACTAATGGTAATTGCCACTTTGAGGCTAGTCAGGTTTTGAAATGAAATTCTGCTTTTCCTGTTTATCCTGAGAACAGCTGGCCCTGAACTGCACAGAATATTGATGTCTTATTGAATAAGAAATCACCCTTGCTAATAAGGATGAGTTACCCACTGCAAATAAACCTAGAATCCTATTGATTACTGCTGCCCAAGAATTCAAGGCACTAAAGAGCACCACAGCTTGCCCTGCCTGTGTATTTACAGAGCAATATGAGCCGTTTTTATTTTATCTTGTACAAAGGAGGAAATTGCATGTCCTAGTTAGTGGTATTGTGCTTGCACTCAGGTGAAACCAGAAGCATTCGCTCCTTGTTGCGGTGACTTTGCCGTTTGAGACATCGTCAAATAGTTCGATCTAAAGCATGACCTACTGCTAAATTCTGTAATCTGCCCTCCAGATTCTCATGTATCTGGTGGGTTTTGTTTTAAATTGATCATGATGATGACTGGCATGTGTCATCCTATTTAAATCAGAATTCTGGGGAAGGGGATCGATGCCAGATTGACTAAACCCCGGCAAAAATGCAACAGACCAGGTACAGAATGGGCAGCAGCAGCGTATGCCCCTCTTACTGGCACTCCTTTACTGACCAGAGCTGGGGGGGTTGAGTGTCCCATTTGAGTCTTTACTTTGCTGTGGTCTCGCCTGGAATGAGAATAGAAAGTCCAATGGCAATTTAAAAAGGCATAATGGGCCCTGTAAAGTGACAATTTATTTTTCAAGACCGCCCAAGAACTGATTTCTTTTAAAAGGTCTTTTTTGGTGGGAGGAGATGGGGGGAGGAGAATGGTTGGAAACAACTTGTAGAGGGCCAACAGTGTGCCAGGCATTTTACAGACAGGGATGAAGGCATCCCTGCCCTGAGTGCTTATGGTCTAGGACGGTAGATAACATGTATCAATGGGATTAGATTAGTCAGCAAATGCACTGACTGAAAGGTGAATCTCAGTGTCTCTTTAGCGAACATAAGAACGGTCATACGGGGTCAGACCAGAGGTCCATCTAGCCCAGTATCCTGTCTTCCGACAGTGGCCAATGCCAGGTGCCCCAGAGGGGATGAACAGAACAGGGAATCATCAAGTGATCCATCCCCTGTCGCCCATTCCCAGCTTCTGACAAACCGGCTAGGGACACCATGCTACGGCCAGCACATCAAATCTGTCCGCTTCTCCCTCCACTGGCTTCCCACAGAATATTGAGTCAGGTTCAAAGTCTTGGTTCTCATCTCCATGGCCTGGGCCCAGGGTATCTAAAAGATTGCCTAAAACTCTGAGATAAAAGAGTGTGTCTGATAACATCACTCCTCTGGCACAAAGGGAGCTTCTACAATAAGGGTAAAGCTTGTCCGTGCAGGAGACAACTTTCTCGGAGGTTGGCCCAACACACTAGAATGGACTGCCCCAGGAGCCAGGGACCATCACAAACCTCGCCACCTTCTGTGCCAAGCGCGCAGTTCTTTGATTTTGCTTTCTCTAACATAAATTCATAGTAACGTGCGTCTGCACACACTCCTCTCCTTGGGGAGCGGATGAAAGAACAGACACGACAGATGTTAGTCACCTTGCTTAATGCACTGTTGGAAGGCACTCAGATACTATGGTGATGAGAGCAGTATAAATACATACGTACTATAGCATGCCTTTGTAGTTCCATTTTTATTTGGCCAAGATTTAACATCTAGTGTCTCACTCCTCTGAGAGGACTATGCTTAACAGGCCCTTTGGACTCAGTGTCCAAAAGCTGGTAGCGGGGTCCAGTGAATGCGGCTGGCTTGGCGAGGAGGCTGCTAGTGACGGATTTTTCCCTTGGACGTTGATGCTCTGTCCTGTGGGGCAGGGCGTGCTTTGAATGAGCATTGGAGTAGCCCCGGTGCAAATCACACCTGTCAGTCGAAAGGGCTGTACCAGGTAAAGCCACTGTGGCAGTAGCCAGGAGAGACAAAGGTCAGGCTGAAATCTTTTTGCCTCCCATCAGGGAGCAGTTCATACATAAATCTTCGCCATCTCCAAATTCCCTTTTCCTCGCAGCCATTGGCTTTGGATACCTCTGTGGCTCTGAAGAGCACTGTAATGTTGCCTTTGGCGCTCTTTCCGAGATCTGTTCTAGAACAGGCAGATTATGGCTTGCCAGCTCTCACCATGGCGCAGGATAAAAAAGGGCTGAAAATGGGTATGTCTCAGGAGAGGCGATTTAGTAGTTCCCTCCTACTAGGCAGGATAACTTGGAAGCTGCAAGCAGCACCTCTTATTAATGCAGAATTGAGGGTCTGCCACACCTCCCACCTAGGCCATCTCCTTTCACTTTGCACTTCTACACACAGCCCTCGGTATCTGCCTTGTCCGGGATCAGGCTTTCAGGAAATGCAGTGAGAGTATCCGGCTCTTCGCTCCATTGCAATTTACAAATGATAGGCAGCGTGTAACATTATTTATTCATTCATCTGTGTGGTACAACAAAGCACTTTATGTAAGTGGGTACCATCCCCTGATGCTGCTACAGAGTAAATACTGGGCAGTGCTTTAAAGAGCTTCTGCTTTCAAATTTTAACCAGACAATGGCCCTTTTACTTTCCTCCCTCATTGCTGATTCCCAGGGTTTTTCTCTTTAATAGTTCTCTTTTCCCTTGGTAACACACCTGATTTTGCAGTGAAAATGCAGTCCAGTGTTTGATCCCCCAGTTCTTTATGTGCATTTCTTTCATGGGCAACAATGGGAACAGAGATGTGAAAAATACTTGTGTGTTCAGTGATTGTGTGCTAAGATATTAGAACGGTTTAGATAATCCCCTGGCCATCTCTCTAGTGCCTTCCATCAGCAGATCTCCATGTTCTTTGCAAACAATGAATTAAACCTTGCAGTCTCCCCAAGAGGTAGAGATATATCACCCCCATTTTACACATGGGGAAACTGAGGCACCCTGAAGTTAAGTGACTTATCCAAGGACTCTGAAAGAGTCAGGATCAGAACCCAGGTCTTCTGACTCCCAGCCCACTGCTTTAACTACAAGGGCAGGCTGCTTCTCTTCAAGTATTACCGGATTGTTGCAGGCACATTTTAAAATAACAATGGTAATTGAATTGCGGTGGAATTACTTTGTAAATCCACTGTGTTAATACCAGATCAGTGAGTTGGAACTGATGTGGCCACTGTGTCTTCCAAATTAACGAATAACGATTGGACTTGTCGTAGTCTGAGCAAACTTTGGGGTTTAGGTAAAGCTGAAATGGAGGGCATTGCTTAGCGAGCCACGCTTGCGAAGAATGCTTCAATGCGTCACTGGGGACAGTCACGCTTTGATATTTCTTATCATGTTGGTTCATTTAGCATATTATAGCCACATTTAGCCCCCCCCCCGTTGTTTTACTACAGGCTGTTTCAGTCCCTGGTGCAACAGACTGAATGTTCATACATGGCTTTCTCCAAAGTCGCTGTTCTGCAGTGTGGCAGCTGAATACCCAATCGCCTGATTCCAGATATTCCTGTGGTTGCCACACATGAACAGAGAACAACAGAGAGCCAGTGGAGTGATTCATTCTTTGGAGGAGTGTGGGATAAGAACTACAAGAGACAGCCAAGGAAGGAGCTGGTATTGCTGAGACAGCTGTATTGGCTAGAGAGAAGCAGTCCAGAACCTCCGTCACTGTCCAACCATTATTTATAACAGTGAGAACTAGTTATGGAGTTTGTTGCCAGTGCGGCTTTTGACCTAAAGAGAGAGGAGAGTAAAAATAGAAAATCTGAGTGATGCCTCACAGGACATGGTTAAATCTTCGTTCTCGAATCCCATCCTGGGTGATCAATAGAAGGTTAACAAATTGTAGCTGCCTTAGAATAATGCAGAGCAGAGGTTGGCTGGAAACGCACTTGCCACGTCATTGTATAATGCCCTTTTAAACTTGAAACCACCGCACTTTCCAAGATCTGTTCAGCACAGAAATATGCTATAAAAGTTGAATGAATTGTATCGCTTCCAAATCCGTTTCTAGCAAGTATTCAACAACATCCATAGGTGTCCGGGGTCACCAGTAAACCCCCTGATAATGACGGGATCATGATTCAAGTTTGAGTCTTGTTGGTTTTCCTTTCTCTTACAGATCAATGAGCTAAGCAATGTCCCTGTCCCTGTCATGTTAATGCCGGATGACTTTAAAGCCTACAGTAAGATTAAGGTGGACAATCATCTTTTCAACAAGTAAGTAGGTGTGGTTTCACCTCCCCCACCCCTCGCTGTTCATTGTCTGTAAAGAGCTTCTGCTCTCCCTGAGGATTGGCAGTGACCAGTTCAGATGTTTCCATGTGGCATGATTTGAAATAGGTGAGCATATGTGACATGCCAAACCTGCGAAGCGGGGAAGTGGGTATTCTGACTGTCAGTGCCATGCTGTCTTGTGGTTTGGCCTTGGTCACTTACTTGGTGATGCAGAGGTGCAGTCAGTGCTGTGATAAAGAAAAGCTATCGTTGTAATCACAGAGGGGTAGTTGCTGGATTGGGTTGAATTTGTTTTAGTGCTCGTGGAGGGCTGTTAATCCAACACCCCAAGGCTGAAGTTCTCTCTCCTCCTCCCACCCTGCCTGACCTGTCTGCCTCAAACCTGCCCCAGAGAGACCACCTCTAGGAGAGTATGTGTGGGGGGTTCATTCTGCACGATCCCTTGGGTTCTTTGCCTCTCTGCTGAGGTTGCTGACAAGGGAGCCAGTTGCTCTGGGGGGCTTTGTGATGTGGACTCTTGTCCTTGGGAACTGGACGGAGACCACCAAAGATTCTGTGTTTGGAAGTGCTCCGAACCAATAGATGTAACTGATATCGGGAGTGGCAATATGTTACCTGGCTCTGAGCCTCCCGTGATGCCTCAATTGAGGGAGAGGGATGTGCGAGAGAATCTTGCATTATGCATTAAGAGGAGCAAGACTGGAGCAGATTCATCCACTCTCCTTTGTCTCCTGACCATTAACCACTTGCCAGTGACTGACCTCCTCCTTACCTTGCTTAGTCCCGAAGATCTAGAGGACTGGTTTCCCCAGCTTTTCATCTTAAACAGTCATGATGTATTACAGGGTACATCTGCCCAAATTAGCCTCCGGGGACCAACTGGTTTCTCTAGACACATCTCGGACTGTACGTTCCATTGCTTGAAAACTTTGTTCTGGATTAAGGAAGCTGTGCTGTGCAATGGTTAGGGCACGGAAACAGAAGTACGAGACCTGGATCACTTACTCACACTGTGCCCTTGAACAAGTCATTCCACAACTCCACGCTTCAATTCCCTTACCTGCAGAATGGTGAAAATGATGCACGCAGCTTCTAAAGCATTGAGAACCGAAGTGCATTGTGCTGTTGATTGGAAGTGCCACAATACAGTTGGGAATGTGGACTCTGAGCTTTTGTGAGAGACTTTTTTTTTTGGCCTTTGAATACAATCCTACTATGTTTTTCGATTAGGCTTTTATAATCATAGAATCATAGGACTGGAAGGGACCTCGAGAGGTCATCTAGTCCAGTCCCCTGCACTCATGACAGGACTAAGTATTATCTAGACCATCCCTGACAGGTGTTTGGCCAACCTGCTCTTAAAAATCTCCAATGATGGAGATTCCACAACCTCCCCAGGCAATTTATTCCAGTGCTTAACCACCCTGACAGTTAGGAAGTTTTTCCTAATGTCCAACATAAACCTCCCTTGCTGCAATTTAAGCCCATTGCTTCTTGTCCTATCCTCAGAGGTTAAGAACAACAATTCTTCTCCCTCCTCCTTGTAGCAACCCTTTATGTACTTGAAAACTGTTACCATGTCCCCTCTCAGTCTTCTCTTCTCCAGACTAAACAAACCCAATTTTTTCAATCTTCCCTCTTAGGTCATGTTTTCTAGACCTTTAATCATTTTTGTTGCTCTTCTCTGGACTTTCTCCAATTTGTCCACATCTTTCCTGAAATGTGGCACCCAGAACCGGACACAATACTCCAGTCGAGGCCTAATCAGCGCGGAGTAGAGCAGATAATAATGATTGATAAAAGCACACATCATTGTGAATTTACGCAGTCCTTCGCAACCATGTAAGACATACACCCTCTCCCAAAGAGCTTGCAAACTAAGGACCAGATCCTGAAAACACTTACCTACATTAGTAACTTTTCATGAGTTATTATTATATGTATTATCATAGTGCCTAAAACCTACAGAATTGAATATGACCAGTTGCATAGTACAGGTAAGTGTTTGCAGAATGAGGCTATTAGGGAACACGCAGAACAATAATTCAGGAAAACACAAAGCTGAGAATGGAGGAGAAATGAGTAATTGAAACACTTCCGGGGCTAATGGTGAAGTAGTAGGAGCTTAGAGCAGGAAAATAGCTTTGAAAATTGTACTACAGAGTTTGCTGTGCCTGAATAACGTCTTGCTGTCTGTCCTAGGGAAAACTTGCCAAGTCGTTTTAAATTTAAGGAGTACTGCCCCATGGTGTTCCGAAACCTCCGCGAAAGATTTGGGATTGACGATCAAGATTATCAGGTACGGGGGGAAAAAAACCACTTGTGGAGATTGCAAGAGTTTAGATATTTGCAGCGTTTGGTTTTGCAGGTTTCTGAAAGAGCCGCCGTGGAAAGGAGGCGTGTCCCGTTTGCAGGTTTGGGGGCCTCTTCCACAAAGTGACTGCGCTGAGTAATTATTTTTGTACTAGGGTTTTCTCAAGATGCTCTGTGCTTGGGACCTGTCCTAACAGCACAGCTGTGACCATTCAGACCTGTCTGAGATGTGGGGGCAGGGAGGGGAACGGCCCATTGTGTCCTGTAGTTTGGCTTAAATCCAGTTGTCAGAGTGGTTGCAACTCACTGGGATGTAATGGAGCCTCCCTTCTTCTTTGTAGTTTTTAGCTCTAAAGAGGTAGCAGATACTTAACAGGCAGGGAGATAAGAGGCCACTTAAATTAGATAAAACAGATTAAAAAAAGGAAGGCTTTGATTGCAGCCTGACCTTTAGCAGTATGAATGTCAGGTAATTAAAACATCTTATCTGTGCAGCAGTGGATAACTGTTGGCATCGTGCCAGCAATGGGCTGCTGATGCGTATCTACAGATTCTTTGAAACCTGCAGCATTGGAACAATGTATTGATTAAGCCTGATATTTGAGTGTGTTTTCGTGTATATGATCTCCTTGTAAAAATTCTCTCTCCCCCAGCACTTCACCCACTTAATGTTTTCTGGCATCCTGGCCGTATTTTTCGAAAGATCATCACAATTCTCTCTCATTATGTCTCAGTTCTCACCCACCCTCCTCCGGTGAGTGTCGAGGGTAGTGTAATGAGATTTGTTTTCTCACCCCAGACAGCATTGGAAGCAAAGGTGCAATTGCCGCTATTATTCCTCCGGATGACAGCGCAGGGCTCATCAGGAGGGGGATTGCGAGCTACTCTGTCCAGTTTCTAGTCTCCTACTTCAGGGGCCCGGAGGGAAGCATATGTCAGTAAAACACACACTTGTTGTCGGCATCACCAAGAGATCACGCATCGAACGGGCCATGGAAACGGAATACCCCTGTAGAATGGATCTGTCCAGATTTGAGTTGATATATTGCCCATGGGCATCCTGGTGGAGGTCTGAGCTGCTTGTATTGTAGCTGTCCTTAGTCCTTCAGTCTTCAGAGCTGTCAATCCAGCACCTTTCCTTAGCCTTACATTGGTTAATTTGTTTAAAGGTTTTCCCAGTTATTTTTCTATTGTACGAGTCAGGTCTCGGTTTCTACAGCAAGGTAGCTTCATGTCCTGTAAGCCTTATTAGGAGCGTGTTGAGAAGAGAGACACAGTGGTTACAGCATGAGACTAGGAGCCAGGGGAGCATGCGTTCTGCTTGTCACTCTGCTACTGTCTTGCTGTGTGACCCTGGGCTTGTCACTTAACCCATCTGCCTTAATTTCTTCACCTGCAGAATGAGGTCTGTGGAGCACACTGAGATCTCTGGATGAAAAAGGCTGTGTAAGCACAATTCCCTCCTCTTAGGAGCATGATGGGGCTCTTGATGAACTTTATTTTGAGGGTTTTTTTCTGTAACTATATTTCAGTAGAAGCCTCTTTCCCGATACCCTTCCCCCCACTTGTTAGACTCCCTTCTAGTCTGCTGCCTTATTGCACACCCAGTCAGAATGGATACACACAGGATGTTTTCACAGAGCAGAGCAGATTTCCTATGGCAGAAGCAACAGTTTTCTTTGCTTCTCTTCTGCAATAGACTGTTCATCATAGTGAGAAATAAACAGTGGCTGCAGTTCCATGTCCACATTTCACACTGCTAGCTCTTGTGACAGCCCATCTGCTGCTTTGGAGATGGAGCAGAGGTGACTATAAAGAGCGATCCTGTTGGAGGATGAGGAGAGGGGTGTGTGTGTGTGTGTGTGTGTGTGTGTGTGTGTGTGTGTGTACACGCACGCACATGTACAAGGAGCACACTGGATACTTCACAGCTACAGCTGAATGATTAACTCTGCTGCACACACAATCTCCGCTGGAAGTTGCTTGTGATGGAAAATTCCTTTCATCTTATCTCCTGGACATTGTGTTTTTCCGGTGCACGTGCTTTCTTGAGTTTTGGCCCTTGGGAGAGTAGACTGGGACTTAGGAGATCGACGTTCTATTTCTGGTTCTGCCATTGGCTTGCTGGGTGACCTTGGGCAAGTCACCTCACTGCCCCGTGCCTCAGTTTCCCCATCTTTAAAATGGTGGGGTAATGATACTACCCTCCTTTGCTAAAGCACTTTAAGAACATCAGAGTGGCCACACTGGGTCAGACCAATGGTCCATCTAGCCCAGCATCCTCTCTTTTGACAGTGGCTGGTGCCAGATGCTTCAGAGGGAATGAGCAGAACAGGTTAATTATTGCATGATCCATCCCCCATCACCCAGTCCCAGCATCTGGCAGTTGGAGGTTTAGGGACACCCGAAGTTGGGAGCTTTGAGATTCACTGATGAAAAGTGCTCTACAGTAGACGCTTGTTTGCAGCAGCACCTGGGAAGAGCAACCGCCGCTTACGAGCAACGTTTCCCCTGGGAACGTTTTCCCTACTGCGAATTGTCGACACTCCCCATAAAAGCAAGAGCCGTTTAGGAGCGACACAGCAAAAGGCATTGATATGTTGCTACTAATGAGCATCTAGTGTATCGGTTACACTTGGTTCCATCACAAATAAGGAATTTCTCTAACAAGGTGCTGTTGGGTATTTTTCATAACTTTTTATTTACTATGATAAGCTCTAAAAAGGCTTGCAACAGAAACCTTTCCCCACACCCTGTGCCCCCACTCTGCTCGCACTTCATCTCTTGCCTGCACATTGGTATGAGAAGCAATGGAGTCAGGAGCAAAAGGCAGGTCTCCTGCACTCAAATCTCCGCTCTGCCACAGATTCACCGTGTGAACAGGAATTCTTACGTACATCTTAGTTTCCCCATTGATAAAAATGCAGGTATTCTCAAACCACCCAATGAAATCCCTTAATGTTGGTAAGGAATTTTGAGATCATCCAGTGAAAAGCAGAATATGTGTAAAGTGTCCAGGAATCCTTGGCTACTGGTAATACAAAACCAAGTGGAAAAAATTGTGCTAAGGTCGTTGACGTTGCTTTTTAAATACTAAAGATGGAAATGCCCTAGTGCGTGTCTGCGCGCTCATACTGGGCACAACTGCGTGTCGTCGTACTGCTAACGGATCCACGTCAGCTGCAGTGTTTGGGGGCTGTGTACTCGGAGCAGGAGGATCGGAGTTCTCTCCCTGAAGTCACTGTGAAGGTCTGAGTGGCTGTGATGTGCAGCCTAGTGATGGGGTCAATAGGAGGCCATTGATTTGTTACAGTATCATCTTTGGAATCTCGGTGACATCTGGAGAGAACCCACATAAGCCAGTCACTAGAGATGACTAGTCCCTCTTTTCAATGGTATGGTCTACGCCAGCCTTTATTTTTTTCCCTCCTGCTGTCAGACATTCTCTGTACAGTGATTGCTTTGTACTGGCAGAGGAAGTGCCTCTGTCGCCCAGCCTGTTGGCATGATTTCATGCCAGGCTTTATCCAGATCTTGAGGCGGAAGGTTAGACAAAGCTATCCTAACTCTAGCTGAGGTGTAACGGGTTGGCTGTAAGAAATAACTGTGTGGGTGTTGGTTTCACACAATTCAACGTGCCTCTTACAGCTGTTTATGTGAAAGTTGTTAGCTGCTTTCTCTCTGTCGTTATTTTTGTCCTCTGGCTAATCTGCCTTAGCATGTTTTTACGTAGCCTAGAAGCTCTTTTCTTAGGAAGTGATTCTGAGTAATACAGCTTAACCTATCTGGCAACACCATTATTGCGTCACTTTCCTCTCTTGCCTAATCTGTCATTTATGTAGTGTCTGTCACTCTGCAAGAACCATTTCTCCCATCTCTGGGGTGGGACAGTGTCAGCTGTTTAACAGCACTCCGTTGGACTGAGGCGGTGTAGGACAGGAAGTAAAGAATGCTGCATTCAGCAGAAATTTCAGTGGAGTTCCAGGCAGGTAGAATGTAATTATTTGAGTGGGAATTTGGCCAGGAAGCTATATTTTATCATCCCTACTCTATGGGGGAGAGAGAATAAAGTAAATCGGAGCGTCACGACAGGATCTCTAAATGACCACAAATGGTCAGGATTTCTGCTTCCTGTCTCCTCTAGAAGAAGGGAAGTCGGCTTGATGGTGGCAACTGCTCGGGTTTTGAGATGATGCGTGTTAGCCCACACAGCACCTACTAAGCTGCAAATGTCAGCAAGAAGCAATTTCCCCATGTCCCTCTCCCTCCCCCCACCCCCGCTTTCCCTGATGGTTTCTAGGCCATTGGCAGGAAGTGAGTTTTCCCCCTTCTGCATTAAAGTGAGGTGCATTTAAATGCTTCCTTCTAAAATGAAAACTCTCTCCTCAGCTTATTTTTTAGTTTGCAACTGGAAACCCCCCTAGTTCGCAGCAGGCTCTGTTTGCCTACATGTCCCATGCTCCACAGGAGCAGAAAAGCAGGCTCCCTCTGCTGGTATGCTTTCAAAAAGCTCCGTGAATGGAGAAGAGAGCGTAGTAGTAATTACTGGCGTAAAAATATGTGGTGGTGATGTGTGTAACCGGGATCCAGAAAAGCACACGTACGTTTGGCGACGTAGCATCCTTCATCCTAATGTGCATTTTGACGCACAGGTGTAAGGATTAGCTTGTGTGGGTAGATATAAGGAAATAGCAACATAAAATGCAATGCTTCAGAGTCTAGTAAAATGATGATTTTGCTCATATCCATAAAACTATGTCCAGGGCTGCGGAGGGAAGGAAAAGAGTTGAACTTTAAAAGCGGAAGGATGGCCTTGTAGCTAGGAGAGAGATCAGAATTCAGTTCCTGGTTTTGCCACAGAATCTCTGTTGGACCTTGGGCAAGTCACTTCATTGCTCTGTGCCTGAACTGCCCAGCTTGTGAAATGGGGAGGACAATCCCTTCCCACTCTAAGTATCAAGTTCTGTGGGTCTTGTTCAGTCTCTTCCTGTGTGTGTGTGTGCAGCGCCCAGCACGTACACATGGTATGATAATAGAAGCGGGAAAGGTGCAAACCAGCTGTTCTTGCAGAGCAGTTGCAGCAAGGGGAGGCTGCAGTAATGGGTGAGGGCAAAGTGACAAACGTTTGTTATGTTAGTTCGTTATGGATTGAGGAGGATGTCGGTCTGACAGCTTAGACCAAATGCTCAGCTACAGGCGTGCAGCAAAGAGGGATGGGGAAAGAACAGAAGCTGACAATCAGTTCCCTGCCAAAGTTGCTTAGACTGCAAGTTGTTTGGGGCAAGGGCTCTCTCTTTTTGTGTTGGTTCAGTGCCTCGCAGGATGGGGCTTGGGCCTTTAAGGTGCTACCACAATATTAAATCATCATAGTAAAGACACCAAAGAAGCTTTTTCTAAAAAGGTTTGACTACACTAGACTTCTAAAAATGTCCCACTGGTGCAGTAGTGGTGAAAGTGCTAATGTAGACCATCCACTGGCATTTTGACCACCACATCATATAACCCTGCTTTCCGTGTATAGATGACATGATGATTAAAACTCTGGCAGCCACCAGAACATTGGCTGTCCCAGAGCTGTCCCCCACCTCGGCTATCACCAGCAAAACTGGACTAAGATCACAATGGTGGGAATCCTTAAGGGGTAGGGAAAACAGTCTAGAATAGATACATCTTCTGTGGCTACTATGTAAATTGCAGTTGCGACATTTCTAGCACTCCACTGTATTGTCTTTCATCAGGACTTGAGGCTATTTATTAAGTGGTGTGGTCAAAGGATGAAACAACTTAATTGCAGCCTTGTCGCAGAACATTATTGTCACAGATTACTCTACTCGGCAGTTCCGTTTGGATTTTCCAGTCTTGCTGTGAGGATTGAGAGAAGCGGCTGCATCTTGTTCCGAAGGGTGGAGAGAGGAATATAAAGGAGAGCTCCTCTTGCATGTTGGAAGAACAATCAGTATCTCTGTTCTCTGGGCCCTTTGGTCAAACTCTCAAGAACAAGAATAGCAGAGAACGGCTTTTGGTTCCAAGGTGACCTGCCGAGGATTTCTAAGCAGTTAGGCTTGTGCCAGTTGTTGCTGCTTTACGATGGATCAAGAGAGAGTGACCTTTTTAAAAATTCCTTTATTCCTACTTGTTTTTATACCCTGGACGTATCAGGAATGTCTAATCTGTCCTTGGTTCTGCTGGAGAAACTTGAAGGAGTCTCTGACCATGTGTATTGTGAGCCCTTGCATCATCACTGAAGGGGTGAGAGCTGATGAATCTTTAGGGAAGACTTCCTTGCTTCAAAATGTGTGTTAATCACTGGCATTAAATGTGTGTTAACAAATTGATGGGCAAGCTTTTTAAAGATGGAGGCCTAAAATCAGGGTGCTGGATCCCAGATCTAGGCACCCAAATAAGTGGCCTTGCCTTCAAAAGCGTTGAGCATCTAACAGCTCCCATTATTTGTATTACCGTAGAGTCTAGGAGGTCCAGTCACGGACCAGAATATTAAGTACTAAGTGCCGAGGTGCTGTACAAACACAGAATACAAAGGCAGTCCCATTGAAATCTGTTTATCCTGGGGAGAAGGTAGAGAACTGCTGGACCTGTTGAGCTGATGCCTTGGCTTTAAAAGGGGGGACCTGCAGTTCATTACCATCTCCTCTGGTAAAATCACACCTCTTCTCTCCCCCTTCAGAACTCCGTAACACGAAGCGCCCCAGTGAACAGCGACAGCCAAGGTCGATGCGGGGCCCGTTTCCTGACCACCTACGACAGGAGGTTTGTCATTAAGGCAGTGTCGAGCGAAGACGTAGCAGAGATGCACAACATACTAAAGAAGTACCATCAGGTACGGTGAGTCTAGAACCCTGAGGAGAGGGTGGCAGATAACGCCTTAGGGGCACGTCTGATGCATTGCGGTGGGAGCCTGATGAGTTGAGACTAGTCCTTGGATTCAAGTGGAACGGCCATAGCTTCAGCTACAGCGCGTGGCAGCTTTTGCGTGGGGGAGGTTGTATGGTTAGAAACTGGACGTTGCCAGTGGCTCCAGGTTGTCTTCTGTTCTTTTGGGAGCACAATGGGATTTTTAACTTCACCTCTCCCCCAAAGGCCTGGCCCTCCTAACAGTGTAAATATCCCTGCTCTGCAGGCTTGCCAATGCTCGAAAGCTATAAACCGAGACCTCTTCCTAAGGTTCCACGTTGGATCTGAAAAGCTTTCCAGATGGATAAGGAGGGGAAAATGCTATTTTGCAGAGGGGAAAAAAGTAATCCGGGTCAGCTGCCGTGCATAGAAATGGCTGCTCCATTCTGCTGCTCTGCTGTGTTTTAATGGGTCCTTTTGCCTCCCTTGAGCAGAGATATAGGATGGCCATTAAAAAGCCCCATTCTCAGTTGGAGTTAGACGCTTCGCTTCTCTTTGACATTGTGCACTACCGGAGACCTGTAGTGTGACTTCCTCTTTTTCCCTCCTCACCCTTTCAGTTTATAGTGGAATGCCATGGGAACACCCTTCTCCCCCAGTTCCTAGGCATGTACAGACTCACCGTGGACGGAGTGGAAACCTACATGGTAGTCACCAGGAACGTATTTAGTCACAGGCTGACTGTGCATCGGAAGTATGATCTGAAGGTAAGGGTTTGAAAGCGGCCAGTCCATACATGGTCAGTACCTCTCCCTGTATAGGAGCCCCTTCCTGTTTCTTTATGGAGCGTTCTTCAATTGTTTTTCACACTAGATCAACAAGGTCCTGACTTTCTTTTTTGCTGAAGGACTTTGTCAAGCTTTGGTGGACCTGGATGTGGACACCTCTTGAGGCTGAAACATGAGTGGCATCTGTGCCAGCCCCTAGTTGAAGAGGGAAGAGATACTGAATAAGTCCCATAACTCAGATCCAGGACCTTCCTATTCCGCTAAAGCTTGACAGTCCTTCAGCTCCAGCAGTGCAGCAGGGACCTGGTACTTCTAATATTGAGGTTCACTTTATAAAATATGTATAAAATAAATAAGAGTAGAAAAGGGCAGACAGAAGGTATTCTGGCTTTGCAGTTCACTTTCAAAGAGCCTGATGGTCGATTTCTGTAGCTGCTGAGGCTAGGAAGTTCTAGGCACAATGTGTTTTATCTCCTACAGCTTGTGGCCAAGACGGGATTACCTTAAGGGCCAAACAACACTGAACCAAAGTATTCACTTTCCTTTTGTTCGCATGTCACTTGGGTTCATTGTGTTTCTTTTCATCCTGCCTTGTCTGCACTGGGAGAGATGCATATTATTGAGCTAAAATCCCCTTCTTCATAGTGTAGTGGGTGAGCTGCATTTCATAAAGCAAAGGTCGGAAGCTTTTTGCAGCTGTGTAGTTCCTGGAGGTGCTAATGCAGAGAGAAACCATGTGGTCCATTGTCATGGACGTGAGAAAGTTGAGCCTTGAAAGTGTGGAAGCACAAGTCTGGCTCAGGGGGTTTTGCCATTGACTTCAATTGGGGGCAGGATTTCATCCTCACTGTTCAAAGCGTGGGTCATAGTGAGAGACGGGTTCATGTAGGGATTCAGGTATTGGATCATCTAGCCCAGATTCCGGTCTCCTATAATAGCCAGGACCAGACAATTCAGAGGAAGGTGCAGGTCTCTCTCCTCTCGATCAGGTATATTTTTAAAATCGGAGCAACACATTGCATTGCTCAAATTACTGGATGTAGTAGAGAGAGACTGCGAACGAGGGAAAAGGGAACGCAGTCTCCAACCAGCTCAGACCATTGTCTGACGCCTTTATATTGTGTGTTTAAAATATATTTTGGTGAGGTTACCTCTTCATCAGGAGCAAAGAAGCATTTTAAAAAAATAAATTGAGTCTTGTACGTTTACCCCTAGTGACGGTCAATTTAAATTCTGCCGATGGCTGCTCATGGTGAATTATGTCCAACTTCTTTTGTTCTTATCAGGGCTCAACAGTCTCCAGGGAAGCGAGTGACAAAGAAAAGGTATGAATGATACTGCTACTTTGCCTGTCCAGGAACAACATTTCGTTCCCTGTGGTGCTTACCAGGAGTCTAGGCAGCTAATTGTGTCTCCGTACCAAAGGGTTAACGAACAGTGAAACCTGGTGACAAGCTAAACTGCTGGTTCAGTAGAACGCTCCCCTTGTCTGTACCAAATTCCCCATTATAGCAACTGTGTGTTAAGCCACTGCACAACCTTTTGGGGACTAAAGTATTAACAAAAAAGCAAAGGCTTGCCTGACAGTCTAGGTGTGGTACAACCTGGTCCCCTTGTTTGCCAGGCTACTGGCGCTGCCAGAGAAGGTACCTAATAATAACTTCACATAGGGTCCATTTTCGGAAGTGCCTAAGTCCCACTGAAAGTCAGTGTGACGTAGGCTCTTCCAGAAATGTTGCCCATTAATGCCCACAGCATGCCAGGTATCTCGCAGACTAATCTGAAGCCAAAGGGCCAGATTGGGAGTTAGACACCGAACTGGGATAGGCACTTTGGTAAATCCCACTAAGCACTTATCTACATCTTTAAGTGTCTAAATCCCTTTGTAAATCTAGTCCAGATTCCCTTCTCTAAAGAGTTTCCAACCTAAGGCTCCAGTCCTGCAAACCCCTGTGCCCATGCTTAACGTTACTGCCATAAATCGTACTAGTGAAATCAACAGACCTACTCATGGTAGTAAACTGAAGCACATGCATAAGGCTTTGCAGTAAGTATAGTCCAGGGGGATGAGACATAACAAATAGCAAAGCCACTTAGTAGAGCTGAGCACACCTTGTTAAGGCCACACTTTTTTTGTTTCAATTTTTTGGAGCTGTCATGATGATCTAAGGAGCAGCACTTCACTCCCGCAGGAAGGCTGGGCTGGAAGGCTGGATTGGTTGCTGACAGGGTCTTTGAGTGGAGAAATTGGAGGGATCCTGGAAGGTTTCCTCTCCTCGCTACACACTAGCCTCCCAAAAAGTTACAGATCTCTCGCACAAGCCATAGAGAATTCCTTTTTCATAATTAAATCTCCAATACCTGGACATAATCTAACCCCACTTTACAATTGCCCCGTTGTGCCTGGTTATGTGGGGTTACTCCCTAACTATGATTTCTTGTCTGACACCACATAATATTTATATAAATTGCCGTGGATTGCCATGCCATTCTAAGGATGAAAGCATGCAATTCCCAGCTGTACATGCAAAGGGTTTGTGAAACTTAATTTCTTTAATATCCATGAGAAGCACTTACATTGCAGAAACACTTGGTCCCCACTACAAAGTCCTCAAAATGCAGTGGATTGATTTTCATGTAATGGCTGGGGGAGGGGAGCACTTGTCTCAAGATTTTCTAATCTGAAAACAACCACATGGATTTTCCTTCTATTTGTGGGGTTGGCTAGCCCCTCCTTGGCTGAGACTGTTTATCTAGCTTTCAGCCTGAAGCAACTATTTTTGGCAGCCTTTGAAATGAGCTGCTATCGGTATCTCTGTTGCCGCCTCCTCCCCCAGCTGGAGCCAAGCAAAGGGACTTGCTGATAAATGCAGGTGTTTTGCTCCATGCCATTTGCAGGCGTATGGGAATGAGCGAATCTCTTTGCTTTAGAAGATTGAGTCAATGCAGCTTCCTCTGTTTCCCATTGCCATGTTGATCCAGTTGATATTTTGCAAAAGAATGAAACCACCAATAGCTGCGGCCATTGGCATTAGGCTCAGGACACCTAACGCAGTCCTCTCTCTCATAGGCCAAGGATTTGCCAACGTTCAAAGACAACGACTTCTTGAACGAAGGCCAGAAGCTCCACGTTGGAGAAGAGAGTAAAAAGCACTTCCTCGAAAAGCTAAAGCGGGACGTGGAGGTAGAATTGAAATGGGGCTCAGATTGTTGCCATGAACAGGTCTCCGACAGCTGGGCTTTGTGACCCCACAGTCCCGTCCGTCTCTCCTCCTCCCCCGCACCCTCTCGGCCAAATGGTACAGTAGCTGCATTATTTTTGAAGTATCCATCCTCTGTTGCAATTGCTATGGAGGAGACTGGGAAATGACGAGGAAGAACAGGGCAGAGAGAATCTCTTGTCTCCTCCCAATCGGAATGCATCAGAAAACACCTTAGTGAATACATGGGGTGCTTTAGGAATACTCCTCTGACGCAGTTGCCCAAGGCCTGTGGTTCAGCTATTTTGTTATCCTGTCTCTCACGGTGTCCAGCACTAGGTGGGCCTCTTGGCTCATACAGCATCGCCCCAACTCTGTGTGCGTTTGTGTATCAAACGCTGGCCGCCTACTGGATGCAAATGTTTCAGCAACCTCTCTGGAGTTCCACCTTAGAAGGCCCCACTGGCTGATTCCACGTTGGTTAGCTGGCTTAGCTCTACCCGCTGTTACATCTTTTCTGTCATGATCCTCTCCCCATCCTGATGTTTTCGTCCTTCCTTTCTAAACTGGCAACACCCCTCCGTCCCTCTGGCTCGCTATAGGTAACCAAGCGCCTGTATCACACATTGCAAACATTTGGACTGATTTCCTGGCAGATGGAAGCAAGTGCAGCATCTATCCCCTGAGTGTCTGAGAGATGAGAGACTGACTGTATTTGATCTCTGTCTTTCAGATGGCCCTGAACAGACATAGCAGGCCATTCCCGGTGCTGCAGTCCTTTGATCCAACGCACTGTGATGGTCACTGGCTGTCTCTGCTCAGAATGCAGAGGGGTTTTCTCCTCTCCATGTTGACGATGCCGCCAGTTGGTTTTATTGCAGTTGGGTATCTTGATGGGATCACGTTTATATAGACACACTGCTAACACCCTTCTCCAGCTGCAGTAGCACTTCCATAACCCCTTTCCAGGCAAGGCCCTCAAACCAACGAAACGTTAAGCATTCACGACCAAGCTAGAAATGGTCAGAGCACAGGACTGAGAGTCAGGATTCCTGGGTTCTGTTCCCAGCCCTACTGCCAGCCGCTATATGTCCTTGGAACAAGTCTCACGTCATCCCAAAGCCAGATATAGAACCAGACTCTCCCCTCTCTGCTCTAGTCACAAGACCATGCTCGCTGGAGGCAGCACTTGCTGAGGTTTAGGTAGCGTTGGCTCGTGAGATGTGCCTTAGCCAATTGAAATGTCCCTATGCTTTTGTTGCTCCCTCCTCCCAGTTTTTAGCTCAACTGAAGATCATGGACTACAGCCTGCTGGTGGGCATTCACGACGTCGACCGGGCGGAGCAGGAGGAGATGGACGTGGAGGATCGGGCCGAGGACGAGGAGTGTGAGAACGATGGCATTGGCGGGAACCCTATTGGCTCTTATGGGACCCCACCTGACAGCCCCGGCAACCTCCTCAACTTCCCGCGGTTCTTCGGGCCTGGGGAGTTTGACCCTTCAGTCGACGTATATGCCATGAAAAGCCATGACAGTGAGTGAGGAGGGGTCTTGTTATGTGGAGGGGCAGGAGAGTGTCCTGTTGTGGGTGGAGTATGTCCAACGAGAACTAACCCAGACCCCCTCCTGGGAACCAGTCCACTTGGATGTTCAGTTCCCTTGTTGTAAATGGTAAATGTTTAAACTCCATGGAAACAAGGCTTTCAGTGTGGGGTGTAGATGTTTCTAGAGGGTATGTGGATCTCTGCTCTGATGTTCCCAGTAGTTCCTCTGTTCTATCTCTTACAATCTCCAACCATTTACAATCTGCTTCTCCCACCTGCCTGTTAATTACATTAAAGCAGATTTATATACTCTATTAATAGAGGTGGCTGCAGGTGGCTTTTCAAGTGCTGCTGATGTAGCTTGGGGGTATGTTAGAGACTTTTGTGTCTTCTCAGGTGCCCCTAAGAAGGAGGTGTATTTCATGGCCATTATAGATATTCTTACGCCGTACGATGCAAAGAAGAAAGCTGCACATGCTGCCAAAACAGTGAAACATGGGGTAAGCAGGTCTCTCCTCTGACAAGTCCGGGTCGCTCTCGTTTTGTTTGTGGTGCTGACTTTTGAATAATTGCTAAAACCAGTTTTTCAGGGGCCTGGAAATTCCCCCACTGCCCATGAGATCCTTCCATCTGCAACAGAACTGATCCTTAACCTGGTGGTATCCCTCATTAATCTGTTCACCAGGGCTGAGCCTCCTGCCCCGTTGTCTCTGACTCAAGGAGCAAGGGCTCAGGTCTCCCCCTCTTAGCAATACAAACAACAGACATTAAGCTACTGGGCCAGCCCACTGAGGGAAACTTTCATTTGCCAGATCTCCTGCTCTTTTCCGCAAGTGACTAGTGTTGGGCAAGCTTGCCAGCTTGCCGGCCCTGAGGATTGCAGCCTTCCATCCCCAGAACAGTTACAGAACAGCCAACATGCCTCAGAGTTGACCTGGATACAACCGCCTCTAGGATGAGAGGAGAGATCAAGCTCCTTGGCCGATTGGCTTCTCCCTCTCTGCTCAGACTACCAACATGTGAGCCTGCTGCAGTGGTGCCTGGTGACCCTGAATCACTAGAAAGTGGACTGACACCCAGCAACTTGCTTTGCCTAGGTCACCAAACAGCCATCAGGCAATAACTTTAGGTCACTACCAAAGAGGGCTTGAAAGGAGCTGGCAAGTGGGTAGGATATGGAGCCTTTCCATGCATTCATCTCCTGAGTAGAGCCCCAGACTTAGACTTAAAGCAAATTCCTTCAGGAGTCCAGTTGTCATGGAGCTTGGAACCCATGTAACTTGTGGATTCTTGTTTGTGTGATTCTTGGTGCTTAGCTGTGCTGGTACAGTAACCTTCTGCTGTCTCCTCACTCCCTGGGGCTTAGCAGTTATGAACAGTCCCCTGCAGCTGCCACAGTGCTGCCTTGTAATCTGTCCTTCGTGCATTGCAGGCTGGGGCGGAGATCTCCACGGTGAATCCGGAGCAGTACTCTAAACGCTTCAATGAATTTATGTCCAATATCCTGACATAGTCACCTTCTACCTTGAGCCAGAAAGGAAGAGAAGAGGGGCTACTTCCAAGCAGAGAACACAGCCTGTGACACTAAAACAGACACTGTAGCAGCACGTGGGGTATGAGTGAGTGTGAGCGTGTGGCACTGTATGATTTACAGGAAACTAATCTAGGTGCATTCTCAAATATTCCACTTGACCCAGGTGGAAAAGTGGCTTTTTTCCTTTTGTTACAGAAATGCCCAAATAGAGATTTGAGGCTTTTTTTAAAAAAGAGAATCTAATTGCTGCAGCAATGCTGTTCATAATGACATTTTCTCCTCTCTGATCAAGAGACGCCAGTAAGGATACCACGAATGGCTGTTTAAAAGGGGGAGCTCTAACCTGTAGCTTGTGTTAAATAAGAGGAGAAGCAACGCCTAATTCCACAAACTGCTGTTCTTTTTAATGGACAGCTTTTTTTAACAGAAAGCCGTACAAACCCTTTTATTTCCTTCTCGGTAGGAGTCGGGGGGGGAAAAAGTAGTCTGCCATTTCAAAGATGAAAATGTTGAGGAGCTGCTGAACCTTAACTAGGTAAATTCAGGCTGGGAACCTTTCTTTTGGGGGGTGTTAAAAATTTCTTTTACTTGAGAAATTAACGTCACAAGAAAGACGAGGGAAATGAACATCTACCAAAGATGGTCACTTAAGGCATAACTCATAGAAGCTAAAAAAGTAGTATGAAAAATACTGGATAGCCACAGAACCATCATGCTTAGGATAGGCGGCCTGGGAAGATTCCATTGAAGAAGAAAATCATGTTAACTTATTCTGCAGGTTTCGGGTTACATTTGGCTGTCTAGAAAAAATGACAATTGTTAAATCTCCCTGCCTCTAAAATAGAGCTGACGCATGACAGTTCTGCCAGTGTTAATCTAGCTAATGTTCAGAGTCTTCCTAACTCATCCAATCCTGTTACAAGTACTTGAACTGTTGCCTGAGAGAGGTTTAAAAAACCAACCAACCAAGTCAACATGAAGTGCATCTTGAGAAATGTAAATTGCTGTCAGTTTGGAGTGTTGGTAGTTGTGACTGTGTCCCCAGTTCCACTGCTCAAGAGGACTCCGAACTTGAGCCATATTTGTCTACGCTCCGCTCTGCTCCAGGTCCATAACTCTAGCTGGTAGAGTGAGTCAATGGGCATAAATGACTGAACACTTCCTCCAGATATTTTTCCCCCTAAGGAATCTGAACTGATTTGCGTGATTGAATTATGTCCTATTTGTCTCCAGACCGCTTGTAATATTTTTCACAGCCAAGCTTGTCGAACTTGCTGTAAGTTTAATTAGTTCTGCTGCAGAACAGTTGTCTGTTTTTTTTTTTTAAGCAGGATTTAGCTGTTTTGAAGAGATACCTTGCAGTTGACATAAGTTGCTTATCTGCCTTGAAACTGTTTTCACAAATGCCTTTGTTTCAGGAATAAGCTGTTAGAATGTTTGTGTCCTGTGCTATAACATGTGCTAGTTTGCTCTGTCGATTTGGTCCTGTGTGAGAGAGAGGTGGTACTCATCGTGTCCTCGTAACTAACTAGACTAATGCTAGCTGTGATTGGATTCTGAATGCAGGATGACTTTTTAAATCCACGTTCTTGAGTGATTCCACAGCTCTTAGCATAGGGGATGACGGGGGATTTGTCAAGACTGAAAACTAGGCTTAGAAGAGTACATTGTAAATATTGTTTAAAAAAGGTCTAAAACAAATCATTGGTTTTAATGGGACATGAAACTTTTTGTTCATTCATGGGTCATTCCCTTTGATGGGGGACAAATTTTTTTATGCCCTTGTAATCCATTGTCTTTGTGTAAATTTGGGGAACTAACATGCTATTGTCTGACACCCTAGTAAGATTCTCGCACATCTTAGGGTGTTTGGCTGACAATACCACAAATCAAGTGCAGATAAGAGAAAACTTAGAGGGGTGAAGAAGGATATTGGTTGCTTTCCTCTAAACAAAAAATGCACTTATGTCTGCTGTGAAATAGGAATTAAATACCAATCGCGTTTTACTCTTGACAGTTTAAAAAGTCCTGAACCTACAATTTTGGCCTAGTAAGTTTGCCACTCTCCTTGTGGGAAATTAGTTGAAACTTTAGTGTGCTAGACTTATAAATATGCAATTATTTTTTTTAATTATGGTAAATAGGGAAGTAAACTGCAGCCATTCTGCAGTGGGATATTTTTAAGTGGGCAACCCAAGGACAGTCAAAGGAAGACGTTTATGTAACTTGGGGCAAAAAACTGATTCACTGGAACTTGGTAAACAGCTGAAATCAAAACGAGTAGTTCTTGCAGCCAATGTTACAAAACACATGACGCTAAGGATTTAAGATCTAGTGATTTCTTTTCCCACTCTAGATAGGGAGCAAAGAATCCTCTGTTAGACCCCCATTTGGTTGTCTCAATGCCTCGAGTGGTATAAAAGCCCTAAAAATATCTATTCACTTTAGCACTTACCCCATTTTGCCATTTTTGTTGCCATACTGTGTGTGTGTATATATATAAAAAATAACTAAATGCAATTTTATCATTTAAAGATGTATTACCCAGGTATAACTTTGTTTAACATAAGCAGTTTGTATATTGTTTACATTTTGAGAGGTAGCATTATGTTAAAAATGCTAATTTTGTTTCTAGACAGTATTTTTTTGTTACTATAAGAGGTGAAGTTGCAAATATTTGATTTGTTTTTAAAAGGGACTTTTGCTTTTGTTTGTTTTAATCTTGATACAGAATACCTTTATTCTCTTGAGTTCAAGTATTTAACTCCCCTTCCCCTCCCCAATCCTGATTTTTTTTTTTTTACAACTGCCTGCAATAGCTTAATTTAGTTTCAGTCTGACTTTGTGTTCGAGGTTGCTGAATGTCGATATACTTCTGCCTGTAGCACGTGCCCTCCCAAATCACTTTACACTGAAGTGCATTGCAATTAAAACCATAGCTCATGTGGAAAAAGATGCAGTCTTCAGAGCTGTAGAATAAACTCTAATAGCAGGTCACTTAAGAGACTCCAGCCAAATGGCAGGAAAGTCTCTTTGCTAACATGCTATATCTTTTTCTAGAGAATGCTGGGGAAAAGGAAAAAAGCTAGGGTGGAGCTGGAAGATAGTGGGGTGTGTGCTGGAAGTGAGAACATTCCCTAACTTTAGGAAAAATTAATCAGGGCAGGAGCATCTCTCTCTCTTGCTGCACTGGGCCTAACCCTACCTGGCCAGTCTCTGGTTTCTTTTGTGTACAGACTGATTGTCCTTGTCATACACCTACAAGAGCAGCAAGCAGGGGTGGTTATGGAATTCACTTCTCAAAGAAGACGTGTGTGTGTATGATTCTGTTTCCTCCCTCACTATCAAATCTTTTCTACTTATCACTTAATACAGTGCCTCTAATGATGCCCTAGTTTTGATTGTAGTTGCTTTAGCTAATTATGAAGCTCTAGGGGGTGGGAGTGTACTTTAAAAAGGTCAACTGGTGTTTGACTTAATCCCAGAGGGGTCAAATGGCCTTGGAATTTTCAGCTGAAAATACTGGATAGGACCAAGGATGTTATGAAAATATTCAACATGTTGCCATTTGTTTAGATATGAGATGGCATGCAATTTTCTTTATGTAAAACAATGCACTTTTGAGGTGGATACAGACTTTATAGCATGATGAAGGGCCTGCTCTTCCACTTCCAGGAAATCTAACTTGATTTAATTTTTACTGTCAGTAAAAATTAAAAGCGTGTTTTAATAATGAGGGGTGCTTGCTGTTTGCCCGTCTGGGCAAAGAATGACTGCTTTTCCTGCCAGTGGCTATCGGAACTGCCTTCAACTGTTCTAAACCCAGTAAAACTAGAGGCATAAAATTGTAGTGTGACTAATTATGGAGAAAAAGTCTTTTGCTGGGTGATTTATATTCTGTCTTAAACCTATGAAGGACTCCCTATCCTATACTTACTGTGCAGAGGTGCCCCACTTGTTGCTGTAGAAAGATTGGAGTGTTTTTAAACTTGAGGTGGTATAAACAAACATTTCAAAGCTCAAGGTGTGTGCGCTGAAACTTTGTTGCACCATCCTATAACTAATGATTCAAAACATTGTTATAATAATTGGAAAACATTGCAATACCCTCCCCTCCTGCTTTTCAATGCACCATTTCCAACTTGCCTACCAGTTTCTGTTGTCCTTGTAGAGCTTATTTTCAATTAGCCATGACTGACTTTCCTTGACATGTGTAATGAATTCTTGTGTAATAGCACCAGTAAAAGTAGGGGAAACCCAGCTTTTGGTCATCTATGATTAGAGTGGTTTAAGTTTACCACTCAAATCTTGTGCTGTTCTTTGTTTAGATGTATGATACTAAATGCAATTGGATTGAGCTGTGTTAAATGAGCCTATTACACACAGGTCAGGGGTGGGGCTAATCAGTGCAACTGAAAAAATGTGAATAAATTAAATCTAAAACTAAGAAAAATGGAGCATTCTAGATTTTCACTGCTGTTTCAGTTTTTTTAAATAGGAATCAAGTCCTCTGTGCTTGTCTGTTTGCTAGGAGCAATTTGAGAAACTTACTGTTTTGAAACGCATGCATGTTACAAGATGAGTCTCAGCCAGAAAAAAATAAAATTAAAAGTTTGTGTACATCATTGTCTAATAAGTTCTGATCTTCCTGGTGTGCCTGTTTTTACTGTAGCCAAGCTGTGCAAAATCAGATTCCTATCCTCTGCCACTGCTGCAATTCCAAGTACAGTTTTACAGGTATAATCCCAGTTAAAGTAAATACTGTTTTCTTCTGAGCAGGCCCCTACTAGCTGGTTTGTAAGAATCTCACTTTGAATGTGTGCACAGCTGGCAAATGGGACATGAAACGAACACTGCTGCCTACCCTAAAAAGCAACAGCTTCAGCAGTTTACCACTACTCTTAGTATTCTCCAGCTTGGATGATAGCGAACTATGTTCCAACCATATAGCTAAAAACCAAGCCTTCTCATTGTGGTGAGGGGTATTGCAGAGTGACTAAATCCAGATTCTCCTGTTCTGTAGTTAATTTGTAATAAGTGTACTTGTTACATTAGGCCTGCACTCTCTACCTATAGTGTATTGACTCAAGAACAAGCCAGCCCCATACAATAATGGAGAGAGTTTATTTAAAAAATTCAAAATAGCCTGGCCTGTGAAACAAGCACAAACTTCTGAGGCTAGTCCATGCGTGCTTTCAGTGTCCTGGTGGTGATCTTGTCTTTTTCACTGCAAAAGAGAGGAGAGACAAACTACCACTTCATCCTTCCAAAAAGGAGGTGGAATGTTTCTATGCAATGCAGTAACTCATCAACACCCCCCTCGGATCAATTCTAAAGTTCAGGAAATGTTCTGGGCGTTAAGAGGTGAGAACCCTTGCCAGCTGTTTCACACAGCCCAACCTTCAAGCAGCTCTGCCGTTAACTACTGGTTGATAGCACCCATTATTGCCTTCCAGCGTAATACCTCATCTCTGCTCATACTCCCAAAAAGAGTTTAACGTGTCAACACCCTGACTCTTGTCTGGGGGATAAGAATGGTTCGGAAGGGTGATGGGAAGCTGGCATCCAGGGAGCTTGGAGGGAGACAGAGAGGGATGCAAGAAGCCCCTGCTGTATGCAGTGAGCTTGGCCTACAGCTGCTACGACATAGATTTTAAGGTCAAAAGGCATCATTGTGATCATCTAATCTGACCTCCTGCACATTGCATGCCCCAGAACCTCACCCACTCCTGTAACAGACCCCTAACCTCTGCTTGAGGACTTCAGTAACTCAGATCATGATTTAAAGACTTCAAGTTACAGAGACTCTGCCATTTGCAGTAGTTTAAACCTGCAAGTGACGCAAGCCCTATGCTGTGGAGGAAGGCAAAAACCCAAGGGCGTCTGCCAATCTTACCTGAGGGGAAATTCCATCCTGACCCCAAATATGGTGGTCAATTAGACCCTGAGCATGTGCAATGCCCTAGTTTTAGAGGTCTCCCTACTTATCGGAGACCATGTAGATTGGCTGTTAGGGAGCCATTTATTCATGAACATCTATCACGCATCTTAGCACCAACACCTGTGCAGAGACGGGTTTGAAATAGGTCACTGACACTTCATTCTCCTCCAGAACCTGAAGGGGTGAGCCTGGGCCACATCTCCCACTACAGTTTCAGATGGAGCTCTAAACAAGTCCCTCCCTTCATTCGCTGCTTAACAAAACTAGTTTTATTTCCTAACACAATGGCTGGGACACTGCTGAGGACGCAGTAGGGAGACTACTGAACATAAGGGTTGGCTGACCCAGCAACAAGGCAGCTTTTAGTCCTGCGTGGAAATCTTGAGTTCCACAGTGGCATATGATTTCATCTCAGTGGGAAGTAGTAGCACTTCCTGGGTGCACATAATCATGACTGAAGGAGGGAATACTGCTAACAGCAGCTATACTAAACTCAATTTATTATCACTGGTGCTGCTGCAGCAAGGTAGGTTAGCAATCATGGGAAATGTAAAGATCTAGTGTAGATAAGACGTCACTAAAGAACGGCAGAGGTCAGGCCTGGTAGTCGTTTCTTGACTGACTTAAGGCTCTGTGTTTAACTCTGCCACTTCTCTCCATGGGAAAGAGACTGTGTGAGCTGTACTTACATGATATGCACTACCACACCCATGCCAGACACCGCATCTCTGTCCACTGCATTCAGCATAGCCTGCGAGATCGTTTCAAAGAGGTGGTCTGGCTCCTGAAAAAAGAGGAAGGGAAACTCTTTTAGTTGGCTTCTATAGCTGAGCTACTAGGGGTTGGGGCAGTTCACCTAACTAACAATCTGACCCTCTCCATGCCCAAGAGAAACTTGACTCGGGATCTCGCATAGTTCTGCCAGAACTTACCCTAAAACTTTTACTATTGTCCATCAGGGGGGTTAGGGCACTGGCCCAGCACATGGGAGACCCAGTTTCTATTCTTCACTCCACTCCAGACTGCTTGTGTAACTGTGGACAAGTCACTTAGCCTCCCTGTGCCTTAGTTCCCTCTATGTTAAATAATGCTTCCCTACCTCACAGGGGTGTTTGTGAACATAAGTACGTTAAAGATTATATAGGGGTTTTCATCAGTAGTCTCAAAGCACTTCACAAGGTAGAGGCATTATTATATATCAGGAGTAGCCTGAATTCCCTGTGTCCAATTTAACAGCAAAGGATTCCAAAAAATCCAAGAATCACTTGGAAGTTAAACAACTAGACAGATCTTGCCACCTCCTCACTCACCATGTCAGGCTCCCAGAGAGACTCACACATGCCATACATCTGCTCTGAGCAGGTGCCACTGACAACAAAGTCATCTGTTATCATGGGACAACCAATCAGGTCCAGAGAGCAGATGAAAGGTTCGTAAGTTACAGGGTCCAGTCCAGCAATAACTGGCTCTGTGTAATAGGGTCCAAACCTGTGAACAGCAAGGCAAACGTTAGAACAGCCTAAGGATGCAAAAATTTGAAGTAACAGCAGAATTCTAACTCAGTAGGTATTTAAGGAAAGTGTTTATTCCATCTCAGGTGTTAGTAGGAGTCTTTCAAATTAGTTTGGAATTACCCAATTACTGTGTTAGTACCTCCTAACTGTGAATGGACTTTTATTTCATTGACAAAAAGACACACTGAAATAATCTGCTTCCCCATTGAAGTCAAAGTTTCAAAAACTGTTTACGATTTCCAGATTCTGGTGTTTAGGCAAATCATTACTTGTAGGAACGAACAGTTTTGATCTGGGTTCAGGAAAAATAAGTGGTCCTTATATTTCAAAAGCAGGTGTCCTCTGCATCCATGAGCACATAACCATCATGTTTTGATGTTTTAAGTGGTGGGGGAGAATCTTTAGATCCCACTGGCCTGCCTCCAAACAGCCTTCAGCAATAGAAATGTGGTACAATTGGAACTGAGTGTTGTTTATAAATATCTTACATTTGTTCTGTTGGGGGTTGATCTAGAAGAGAATTCCAGGTCATTTCAGCACATTAGAGAATTTGCCTAACTCAGAATGCTTGATCTACAAATCAGAGTTTACTTAACTTAACTCCCTGATAATATTCTATGCGAAAGGCGATTGTCAGGAACACTTTGATTCAAGATAGCAGCTTCCTGTTTATTAATTGTCACTCAGTGTGCAACTCCTCTTTGTGACAGTAAGAATCTAGAAACAACCAAGCTTTCCTTAAACATTGGACCCAAACTGAAACCAATTCCAGGGACATAATTTCATTCCAAAAACTCTTCCCCTCTATGCTGTTAACTATCCATCTCTCTAGTGAATGCTTCAGTGACCTAGCTCTTAAGTCTTTGGTGTACGACACCCATACAATAGTTATGTCTCCATTAAGGTTTCCCATTACTGATAACTGGTGCTGCTGAAGATGGCTTAGTCCTGTCTACACATGTAGTAAAACTATGTTCAGCACCATTTCAGAAACTGGCGGAACTGTATGGTTTATTCACTGTCTGAGTCCATCTATACGTGGAGTTCAGCAGTGTTCATCTCCAGTTCAGCTACCACAGTCAACGTAGGTAAATTGTCTTTGCTGACACTAGGAAAATTAACATGCCTCTCAACTCCTCTAGAGTCGTAATTTAACTCAATTAACCATGCCCTGATTTCAGTGATATCTGTGGAATGGCTCAGCTGTTTGATATTTACCGTTTCTCATAGAGTAGGTTGGCCACCATACTCATGAGAGTTTGGGGCTTGATCTGTCTGCCTTCCTTCAGTTCATAGAGATTCAGCCTGAACTTCAGCCGCTGGGCACTGCAGAGGAGATCAGAATCCGTATTAAAATCACATGCATCAAGACCTCTTCCACCCTCCCAATGGCTAATATTTGCTACTAGAGATTAACATCTGATGGACACATGATGCAGACACGTATTTAGAATGCATGCACATATGCATTTCAAATGTGGACATCTGGTTCTCACTACCCATGTGCTCTTAAGAAATCAGACACAGCTTTGATTTTGGAACACTGTGGATTTTTTTTTTTTTTTTTAAGCAGGGCACAATTAGCCAACAACCAATGTTGCTAGTCTTTGGCACTGTGGAGAAAGCATGTTTTCAAAGACTTTTGGGATGGTTCAAGAATAACCCCAACAGGACTGACTGGAGTGGGGTTCAGAGAAGGTAAGTCTTGGTATTCAAGCAGCCCACACCTGGATGAATAGACAAAGATACTACCTAAACATCTGTGTGTAACATATGTTGTGTCTTTATAGATATACAACAAACTCCCTTCCTACAGGCCAGGAATATCAAGTGTTCACAAGAGAAGATTCCACTTACACTGTCTGCACATCTGTGGCAAGCCCAGCCAGGCCGATATATAGTCTATCTCCCATAGGGAAAATCTTCTGAAAGTCTGTGGTCACCATCTGAGCCTGAATTCCAAACCGTCTGTCCGATGCAATGGCCACACAGTTTTTCCCCTTCATGGCCATTACAGCTCCTCCATTATAGGACATAATAGACTATACAAGAAAAAAAATAAAAAGATAATTTTAGGGTTCAGTGGACATGTATAGTACACTCATTAACTATACTACAAGAACTAGTATCAATAGAACCATGCAGCTTAGCCAAGACACACAGATCAGATAACACGGCTGGAAGGGACCCCCTGAATCAGTTACACTCTATTACACTGCATTTGCTTAGGTCTGTCTTGTACAGTCTGTGCTAAATCTTTAGATCGTTTGGTCAAGTACCTTCTAGAAATACCTGCAGGTCCTCCCAGAGCAAAGTTAGCCATTATCTAGCTGGCCTCACTGCTACAGAAAAGCGTCAAATATCTGATTTCCTTTAACAAATGCCAGTTATACTGATCATAAATAATTAATGCCTCCTTTGAAGTCATTTTCTCGCTGGCACAGTATTTTAACCCTAATATTAGGTTCTCCAATTTTTAATTCTTATTTTCTACTGCAATAAGGCTTACTGCAGTACCAACTTAATTACCTGATCACCTCATGCACATGCTGTATGCACTTTCTACGTATAAACAAGATCTTCCTGAGACTGAATCTGTGGCTATAAAGGAAGCTTCATGTCCGGGACCACAGATAAGCTCTCCTCACCATTCAGAATACCAAATAAACTCCGAGGGCAAAGCCCTTCTCTCCTGCTCCCCCTCTCTAAAACATTCTGTTGCATGCAAGGCCTAATTCTCCTTGATGACATTGCAGAATGTGTTGTATCCAGCACACCTAGTCTGCTGTCCATCTGATTAACAGAGAAGCTGATCAAATGTATAAACTCCACAGTTAAGACACTATTTCCAGTAGGGCTAGACACAGAACTTCTCTGGTTTACAGTTAATTTCACACTTAAATTCTGTTAGTAAATCTCCCCCCATGAATTGAGTAGTAGCAGTAATTAATAAATAAATACCAGCAGCATCTTTTCTATCTCACTTTCCATCAATAAAGCACTTGACAAAAGTGGTAAGTATCATTATTTCCATTTTCAACAAAAAACTTCCCCAGCAGACTTAATATTGGCTTATTAAAGCAATATTTTAAGCAATCCATCTAATGCAGGGGTTCTCAAACTGTGGGGCAGGATCCTATTTAAATGGGGTCACCAAGGCTGGTGTTGGTCTTGGGCCCCAGCAAGTCTGAAGTCCAAGCCCTACCACCCAAGGCAGAAACCCTTGGGCTTCAGCTTTGTCGGGCAGGCTCCGTCTTCGGTCCCCCGTCCCGGGGTCGTGTAGTAATTTTTTTTGGTCAGAAGGGGGTCAGGATAAAATGAAGTTTGAGAACCACTGATCTAATGTAACAAAGCATAAAACTCTCCGGTGCTTTGGGGCCAACCATCACAATTGAAACAGCATCAATGAAAAAGTTTAAGTATCCTCCTAACTGAGGACATGCAGTAGGAAGACGGGAGACAGTTATTGGTGTGAAACAAAACACAGCGGCCTGAACTTCACTGTGCTATGCGCTCTGTGAACACAGAATAAGAGGCAGTCCCCTGCCCCCAAAGACCAGTCCTCGGTATAAGCAAACACAGCCCTATTGTAGCAGAAAGTAACAAGTGCTGCAGGGTTCTTCACACTAGTTTTGCTGTAGCACCATCCAGCCAAGAATCTCAATGCAATTTACAAACAGCAGGCCCCTCCGTCACCTGCTAAGCACTGAGCAGGGAAGCATCATCTCCACCTAAAAAGGGGTGGAGCGACGTGCCCAAGGGCCAAGACAGAAAAAGAACCCAGGACTCCCGGATCACAGCTCATATCACTGGGCCACTAAACACCCCAGGGGGGCCACCATCCCCAAGCAGCCACTAGGGTCTCATCCTCCCCCACACCCAGACAGGGCCACCACCTAGATCTTCACCCCACCTCGCCAGGCCAGCCCCGTCCCCAAAGCCCCCCAGCCTCCCTCCCAGCAGCAGATGCCCAGACCTCCCCGGCTTCCAATCCTAGGTGTCCCTGCCCGCCTCGGGTCCCCCCAGACTCCAGCCCCGGGTCCCCC
>NW_020664544.1:4149134-4207728 GCF_002925995.2 Terrapene triunguis
ATTGGGGAGTTGATACTTGGTCGCTTTAGCAAGAGGTAAGGAATGTGTGTGCGTGGTATGTTTACGACTGTGTGATAACGCCTATATATTTATATATTATGGACACAGGTTTGTGTACACCCAGATACAGCCCTGCTCTATGAAATATTCATAGAGGAATCAAGGGAAAATAGTATCGTTAGCCTTATCTCTCCTCTCACTCCCCGCTCCCTCCGAGCCCTGTTTTCGGAGTGACAGCAGAGGAGGAAAACAGCTGTCACCTAGCTAAGATGTTTGGATGTTTGTTTCCTTGCTTGTTTATTTCATTCAAACTCTCTGGGTTTGCCTCAGTGGAAAGTTCAGGGTTGGTTGGGGGCAACCAACCACCACTTTGTTCCGCAGCTCCTGCTTCTCTTCGCGGACATCTGGCCAAATGCCTTTTGCAGATCTCGCTCTCTCTCTCTCCCCCCCCCCCCCCACTCCCCCCCCCCCTTGCATCGCATCCCAGCACCTCTCCCTGGAGGAAGACATCGCAGAGTCGCTTTACGTGCAGTTTCCCCTCTCAGGGCACCAGCTCCTCAAACTGGGGAGAAATTACGTGGACAGCGGGACCGAAACTAAAACCTTAGTTCTTGGCTTCTTTCCTGTGCCCAGGGTCTCTGTGTGTGGCGGGGGAAGATGAGATATCTGGGGATCTTAGCGCCTCTCCAAAGTATTAAAAAGCGACTCGCGTTGCTGACCAACGCCCCCAGGATTCTGGGCTCCCGGCACCCCAGAGAGCAGGAGGGGAACCGGCAGAGTCTGCTGCCTCTGACTGGCTCTGGTGCAGTCTGAACTCACCCCGCTTACCAATCTCCCTTTGAAAAGATAGTTTATCCCGAGCGATTTATACTCTATGGATGTAATTTAATCTATGAGAGCGAGCGAGAATAGACAGTTGCCACATGAGGGGAAATGAATACATTTAGCGATGTTAGGAAAGAAAAGAAAGAAAGATAGATGGGGGTGGATGGGGATGGAGAGAGAGAGAGATTCACTACAAACATGCAAAGCTACCTTTGGTTAGATCCTCAGTGGGTCAGAAAAAAAATGTTATGCCCTTTTACACTAGCTGTGCAGCACATGGGGTGCCTACTCCCCCGTCCTAAAAACGGTGTTGTTTGAAATCAACCTGCAACACGTGCAGGGTAGTTTGGGTCTCTTGGAGATGGGTCTGCCCCAAGCCTGGCGCCTCCCGCAGACTAAGGAGATGGACACCGACTGCAGAGCCCGCTTCGCTTCCTAAGCCTTCTCTGGGTCTTTCCTTGGAACCGATTTCCATTCGGTTCCCCATCCGCAGCGGGGATCCCGCACCCGAACGCCAATCGGCCACCGCAGTTTGTGCTTGGAAGGAAGCGAACGCCCTAAAGCCCAGTTAAATACCGTGTTATGTTTTGCTAATTGTGGCGGGGCTGCTAATTGAGATAATGGCCAATCAAGGTATTTCATGGTAAGCGGAGCCCGACTGAATCCCATGGAGCCTCCGAATTACAACCCCCTCCCCGACATACACGCGTGACTCCATCCCACGCCAGCTATTTCCCTGGACTCGAGAGTTGACTCTGCTAAGACCTCCCGGAGCCTCCTCCCTTTCCCCAGCAGGCATTGATGGGGACGGAGGGGTGAGTCTAGACAGGCAACAACGGATGAGGAAGACCCAGAGCCTCACGTCTATATATAATCATAATAAAAACCCCCCAGACACAGCTTTGGCCAGAGCTCTCAAGGAACCATCCAGCGAGGCAAAAGGAAACAGTTTTCTGTAGCCCGGGCAGGCTGTGAACAATAAATCATACAGTTAGAGTTTTATTGCCTTTATTTTATATCTACAGACCGTCGCGCCAACAAGCAGCCTCTGTGTGTGTGTGGGGAGGGAGAGAGCGTGTTGTGTAATGTGTGTCTATGGACTCAAGGAGGCATGATCCAAAGTTACCACTCGATCTGTTCCGAGAGAGCCAATATCCGCGGGAGCTGCTGTGGCTTTAAATGCCAGTAAGGGCTGGCTTTGCATGCAGGTCAGGTGGGTACTCCAAGCCGCTTGCACGTGGACCACGCACGTGGCAGGCAAGGCCAGTGATCCCAAGGCGTGGTGGGGTTGTATTTGCAGGGTCTCTGGAGCCCGGTAATGAAACCGGCACAGATTTCGAAGTCAAGGGCGCGTTTGCCAGTAGAGCATGGGCGTGCGTCTGGGGACGCGGCTGTGAGACAAAACACGAGCTAGAAGAAGGATTCTGCGTTTCATGAAACGGTAAAGACACACCCAGAGAGTCAATGTATTAAAGAAGCATCCATTAAATGCGCAGCTCCCACTGTGTGGAGAACCGCCCCCCCCCCCAAAAAAAAAGAGAGAGAGAGAAAGACTCCACCCCAATAATGCATCCTGTGGATACAGCCGAGAAAGTGAACATGACGAGATCTGTAGCTTTCTCCGCAAGTTTCTATTCTGGCAACCCCTAGAGACGAACATGATTTTCCTCTCTCTCCCCCACATACTAATGACAATCATCAAAGCTGCTTACAGCAGACGCCAGTCTGTTGCTTACCTTGTTTTTTTCAATCCCACAAGAGATTAATGCTAAAAAAAAAATAACCGACAGTGTCTCTGTTTATTGGGGGGACGCTAACTTTCTGCAGTCCTGTGACCAAAAAAACAACAACAAGTGTTCTCTTCTGTAGTGAGCTGCACATGTATATATAAACGGCGAGAGAGAAATACATTGGCTTGTTGGTCTCATTAGATAGACAAATGCAAGAGAAAACTGACGAGAGGGAAAAAGCACCTTTCCTTTAGAAAATCAACAAGGAGTCCAGTTTTTGTGGATACAGACTAATACGGCTACCCCCCGATACCCTTGCCTTTAGGTCACCCATCAGAGCTTAAATGATAACACAGCTGAATCTAACGACCAGATCTGCAAAGCAATGGTAAGTTTTAGAAATCAAATGAGAGGAATGAACAGTGTATACTACAGATCTGACACAGAGTTCTGATCACAGTAGACCAGTGGTTCTCAAACTTTTGTACTGGTGACCCCTTTCACACAGCAAGCCTCGGAGGGCGACCCCCCTTATAAATTAAAAACACTTTTTAAAACATTTAACACTATTATAAATGCCGGAGGTGAAGCGGGGTTTTGGGTGGAGGCTGACAGCTCGCGACCCCCTGGGAGGGTCACGACCCCCAGTTTGAGAACCCCTGCAATTGATTTTCCTTTAGCCTGCTTATTAAAATGTCATATTTATGCTGGCACTAGCTTGCTCGTCCTCTCCCTAAACGCATGTGACGTCAATATGTAAATTCCTTTACAAAGATCCTAAAAAAATCCATCCCACTAATCAGGTGCCATGCCATGATTATCTGTACGCGGGGCTAATTTGACAAATGCATTATATTTCCCCCCTTTTCAAGAGTAAGAAAGTAGAAGCTGTGGGCTAAAGTAGTTTGGATACTGTTTTGATATAATTGTTGCCTCGGCATAGTATTTCTCTCTGTCATAAGTAAAAACACCAGAGAATAAAATAAAATAGATGTGAACCAGTTACTTTTATATTATAAAGCTTATTAAAGAGTTAGCAACCAATGTATAATCAGATGCAAGTTACTAAACTGGTGGTTTTGGCCAACCAGAAAAAAAATCCTTTGTTATGGAAGTGACCTTAATTAAAAAAATATGAGTTTTATTCTGAAGTACTTTCTCGTCCAGAATATGTTCAGGAAAAGGACACAATGCTAGATTCTGGTGCTAGATTCTGCAGTCAATTGGGACGTGTCGTTCTAATTTTGCCAACAAAAACTTTCCAGATCGTAAAATGTTAAAATGTTCTCGTGTCAATTTCTTGTTTAGGCGTCGTGGGGAGAGGAGTTTGGGGGGGGGGGTAAGACTTTATTTTCTGAATCTTTGCTTTTGGACAGTGTCCACTTAGCCAAAAGAGGTCCCTGCTGATTGCAATCACTTCATGCGTGTGGCTTCATTGCCTCGTGGAAATATATTCCCCTGAACGAATCAATTTTTCCTTCCTCCCACTATTTTTTTTCTCTGTTGGCTGCGTTTCTTTTTTAAAGTCTTCTCCCGTCTGAGAGCACCTTGAAGTGTAGAAGAGACTCGATCCAGAGCAACATCAGCAACAGCTGTTGACGTAAAGAAAACCTGGCTGCTCACATGAAAAAAAAAGGGAACAACAGAGAGAACTTTTGAGGTTTTAAGAGGCAAGATAAAGTTACCGCAAGGCCCAGAAATACACTTCGCCAGCATTTGGCGCCTCCTCACAGCAAACTTCCGCTGATTACAGCTGCAAAATAGAAACCGATGACGCCTTCTGGTTTAAGATCGAAAACCAAACACCCCATCTGACAGCACAGGAGTAACTGACAAGGAGCGGCAAATAACCCTGGGAAGTCTAGAGCCAATAAACAGGGACAAGTGATACTTTTTGATGCAGTGGGAATCACATAAAAATGTAGCAAGACAATAGGCTGAAAGGGGTATCCTGGTCATCATAGGCACTTAAGGTTTGCGTTTTTAAATACATATCGTCGACACGTGTTATGTGTATACATCTTTGTGAGTGTGTGTAATTCTAGAGCTTGATTCAGTTCTGCCCTTCGCCTCACGCCTTCATTTAAACCCCCACCACGTGTACAGTCCCTTCGCACTCCTGTCAATGAAGACACGAGGTAGAGAACAAGGCTAAAACTGACCCCGACGGCTTGGGGCGCAAACAGGGATGGGAATGAAATTGACAAGGCAAGTCGAAGTCCTGCTTCCCCTTGGATAACCCGCTCCCCCTTTGGCAAAGGAGAAAATGAAAGGAGAAGTAAAGGAGTGGAAAGGTCTTTAGAAAACCCACCACGAGGCAGATCTAACAAAACGAAGCGAATGGGAATATTTGAAAATCTGGTATCGAACACAGGGATGGTCGCATGGTAGTAAGAATTATAAAGGGTAACAGTGAAAAGGGGCACGGGGGGAGGAGAAAATCTAAAGTCCTGCCTCTGTGGTTTAAAAACAAATGCAGGGAAGGAGACGGGTTATTTGTCTCTGAAGGCTGGACTTTCCCAAACTTCAGCGGAGATCGTCTCCAAAGAAATCACACGAAGTTGCCGACAGCGGGTCTTTGTGCTTGGAACTTAATGCGTTGGGTTTGAATCAAAATGTTCGGGGGGAGGGGGGCGAGAATCAAGCCACGTCCCTTCACAACAAATCCCTCAAATTGTCTCATTTCATCCCTGGCTCCTTTGCTTTATTTGAGTTGATTCTTTTTATTCGTGAGCCTGTTTCTTGTTTTAAGAGAGACCGCAACAGTCGTCTGGGAGGGAGAATAAAGACGTGCGGGGTGTGTGTGCAGAACTGGACAATCTGGAATATCCCTGTGTCTCTGCCTTCTAGGATATGTCACCGCCTTTTAAATCTATTTCCCTTCATGGTGTACTCTAAGCAATGCCTGGCTGGTCTGTGAATGGATACAAAGCGGAGAGCCAGGGGGAGAAATATATATACACACACGCATATATTTTTCCTTGTGCAAAAAAAAAAAAAAATCGTTTGCTTCGAGATTGTAACGAAACAGAACATAACTTGCTATGACACTAGATTATCTGCTATTTTTTTTTCACCTTCCCCAGACATGAACGGCAAAATCCGGGAGCAGAAGGGCCGGGTCTCATCAGCGACCCCTCCCTCCCACCGATTTCTTCCCGCTTATGATTCCGATTGATTGCCAGCCCCCTGCCCCTCTTCCCCCCCCCCCCCATGGAGGGAAAAGCGTAGCTGCTTTTGTTCCGATTGGAACCTCATGTTTCGTAGCTTTCCCAGGTTTCACGACTGCGGCTGGGTATCTGGGCTGGGGTTTGCCTCGGCGGATGCTGCCGGTTGTGTATTGTCAGGATGCTCCGGGGGGTGGATGCCTAAGGGGGGGGGGAAACAAATCTCAGTTTTTGTCTCCCCCCCCTTGCACCTCAGCCCCTTTGCAAACACCCTAAAGGAATGAGATCACGTGAGGCAAAAGGGGGCGGGGCCAAGCTCTTGTCTGGAAGGAAAAAAAAGCCATTTTGTGCCCCCCCCCCCCCCTAACGGATCCCATCAGCAGCTACACAGCGGCGTTTCTTCCAGCTCCGCCGCTTTGGAAAAAAAAAAAAAGGAAAGGAAAGAAAGGGGGGGCTTGGGGGAGCTCGCTGTTTTCCCAACCCTGCTCGTCCCCCCCCTGAAAAGATCCGGGATCAGGTAGGGACGCACCTCCCCCTACAATCCCTTTTGCCCTGTGGGGTGTTGGGGGGTGGAGGGGGAGGGAATAGATCTCTCCCTCCCGCCCCCCTCCAGGGAAGGACTCGAGTCTGCGGGCCATGCTGCAAGCTCCCTGCCTCGGCTTCTGTGACATCCTCTGTCTTTCGGGGGTTGGTTTTTCTTCCTTCCTTTTCTATTTTTCCGCTCTCTCTCTCTCTCTCTCTCTCTGCTTTCAAGATGGCCGATCGGTTTATTTGCTATCCATCTCCTGCCTGGCTTCCTATCTTTCTCTTTGTGCTGCTGCTGGTTTTCTGGCAGGGTCGGGGTGGGGGAATTTGCATGAGATCCCTTCCCCGCCCCAGACATGGCAGTTCACCCCCCCTCCTCCCCCAACCTCTCCACTCTCTCCCCCAGCCGGGGAGGGTGTCTGCTCCCCCGTGCCCGCTCGCTTGGCTTCTTCCTCCGGCGGCTGGCTCTTGGCAGCGGCCGCTGATCTCGCCTCCTTCTCGCTCTCCAGTTGGCACGCCTAACTTTTTGGATCCCTTCTCTTCCCCCCCCCTTTTTTTTCTTTGGCCCCAACGCAGGGAGGCTGGCAGCTGGGCGGGGGCTGCCCCGCTGTGTGGGGGGCAAGGGAGACGGGGGTCTGGGGAGAGGGAACCGGCTTTGACAGCACCCTGCCAAGCCCGACCCCCTCCCCCAAGAGCCCCCAGGAACTACCCCACCCCGGGGATCGCCACATTGTAGGCGCGCAAAGGGCAAGGGGCGCGCAAGACATGCCCAAGGGCGCATGGACGTGGGTGGCTGGGGGGGGGGTGTCTTAGGAACTGAGATGTTAGAGCAATATGGCGCGGTTTCTCCACGGTTGGACAGAAAATGAATGTGGGGAAGGTTTTGTGTGTGTGTGTGTGGGGAAGGCCCCCAAGTTTACGAGACAGAGATTGTACTGTGCCGATGCGCCCCCCTCGGGCTGGGTGGGGATTCCAGGGTCTGGGATCCAACCCCAGAGGGGACCGACAGAGAGAAGAGGGGTGTGTGTGTGTGTGTGTGTGGAGAGGAAGGGGGTCCTTGTTATTCTGTCATTCCCGAAGTCATCTGGGTCCCATCCGCTCGTGTGAAAACAAATACATAGAAAGCAAAATAATGTGCCACCCCCACCGCTCCAAAATAAAATAGAGGTGGCCACCAGGGGTTTGCCAGGAGACCCTCGTGGGGGAGGGGGTGGGCGTGAAGTCGTTGCAACAGAGTCAAGGGGAGCTGCTGGGGGGGGGCATCTTTCATTTGGTTTTAATTGTCGCGATGTTTTGCGAATCAATATGGAAGTCCAACGAAGCGATCTGAATGGGGCTCAGTTTCCTACATCAGAAAGAGAGAAAGGAGAGGTAGGAATTACAATCCACTTTGCAATTCATCTCACCCGCGACCCCCGCAAGCAAACAAACAAACAAAAACCCATTTAGATCCCGTCAGGGTCTTTTTTTCTTTTCTGTCTTTCTCCCTCCCCAACTACGTGTGGACACCTCGCAGCTAATTAGCGCGGATCGCCCCTCCATGCCTGATGAATAATAGATTGCAATAGAATATCAAAATGAGCCCACAGCTCGGCTTGGGGGGGGGGGGGGGTGGCAGGAAAGTGGCTCTCCCTCCCCCCCTTTTTCCATTTCGCCTTTTTTCATTAAAGGGGGGCATTCTTCTTACTTTGGGACAGAATAAATAAACAAATAAAATAAAGAATTCCCAACCCCTCCAAGATTCAAAGAGAAAAAGCCTCTCTTGCTATACCTTTCCCTCCAGAATTCAAGGAGGGAGTTCTTGTGTATGGATACATTTATCTATATTCCCCTTCCCATTAAAGAGTTACTTTCTCTTTGTCTATGGAACTCTTTCTGGAGGGGAGGGGAATGTGTGGGATAGAGGGAAGGTTTTTGGGAGGGGAATGTGTGGGATAGAGGGAAGGTTTATAATTATGGAGGTCCCTTTCTCCTTCTCCAGTTTAGCCATCACCTCTTCCATAGAGCTGTGTGTTGGAAATATTCCTCCCTCACCCCAGATTGTATTATCATCATTATTATGGAGCGTCTGCGCACAAAGCCTGCTTTGTTCGGAGAAAAAGATGCATGAAATAACCCTTGTGTAACCAAGAAAAAAAAAATCACTGCAAAGGGGATTGATGTTCTGTTTGATATTGATGAGGTAGGAAGGGGAGAAATCTCGTGTCGAGGAAGCTTTGGTAGTAGTGAGCCAATTCTTGAGGGGAATGGACTGGTTTTGCCCTTGGAAATCGGAGCCCTGAGTTCTAGGTTCGCCATTCTTTGCAGAGTGTCCCAGGAGTCGTGCTCGCGTGGCTGGTCTTTAGGCGGGATGGATCCAACTTGTGAATGGAAGGAACCCCGTTCCATTGGAGAACGTTGGGACCGTTTCTAGTGGCCGGGGAGGTGTCGGTGTATTTGTGCTTCCTCTGCGGAGAGGACAACCCACGGGGCTTTTCTCGCGTGGGTTCGAGGGTTGTCTTAGGACCCAGGATGGCTCCATACAGACCTGGGAACCTCCCTTCACCCCCTTGCGCACACTGGAGTGGGGAGAGGGGGTGGTGCAGGAGGATATAAACTTCCACAAACCAAGACCTAGTCGCGTTTTGTCCCGGCGATCGATCCCTTTGTTTACATGTACCGACAAGTCCCTGCGATCTCCCTGCGTGGGGGCTGGGGGGGTAGGGAAGAGAGAGCATGTATGAGCCAGCGAGCTCCGCTTCTTTGCGAACAGCAGGTTTGCACCTCGGTTGGTTGTTCGCAAGGCTGATCTTGCGCAGTGAGCGCCGATTCGCAGCTTGAGGTGTTGTGTGAGTGTGTGTCTTGTGTCTGGGGGATTCCTCCTGTCTTGGAGGAGGGCTTCCCGGCTTCCTGGACAAGTTTTAGAATGACATGCAAACGGAGGGACATGGGGGTTATTTCTGAGCTGGGGCAGAGAGGAAGGAGGGGGTGACAGCTGTCTAGAAGTTATGGGGGGCTTTGAAATGTCCTCCTGCTCCCCGCAGATTCGGTCTCCTTTCTCTGCAACGGCTGGGAGGGGCGAACCGCTGCCCCGGCGAGCTTGGGAGCAGGGGGAAAGATCTCCCGGGAATGTGAGATTCACCCCTTGGGTTGATGTGCCTAGACCACCTTCCCCTGCCTTCGGGTGGTGCGAATTGCCATCTGGGAATATAGACTCACCTTCCCTTGCGCTCCTCCTCTCGTATGCTGGCCAACCACACACCTGAAACCCTGTCCCCAATCGCCCCTTTCCAATGTGTATTGGGAACAATTTCAACAAAAGAACCCGTAAAGTGTCTCTAATTCTCAAGGCCCAGTGGCTGGAACAGTCCCACGAGGGTGGTGCTTTCATTCCCAGGCCTAGCCGACTCCTGCCTTCAGACCTCCTGGTCTGTTAATAATGATTAACTATGCTGCGTGGAAAGACAAAACCAACACATAACATCATATCACAAATAAGCCAAGATCAGACCTGGAAATTCCAAATTCCTTTTTACCTCCACGGAGGCGCTTCATTTTTAAACGATCATCATGAGAAAAGTTCTCCCGGACTAGGAACCTCCCCGTGAAACCCACGAAAAGCTAGCCCACCGCTAAAAATGGATTGAAAAGTGACAGCCGCCCACTGGGGAGAGATTGAGCAGCTGAGAGCACTAAGAGGGGTGGTTCCCTGCTACCACTGAAGCGCAGAGCAGAGCTTTGCCATCGTCTTCCATTGGAGCATCACTTCCTCCCCGTCCATGTCTTCCAAAATAAAAAGCGAGTTTACTCCAGATACCTGTATCTACCCTCACTGCACTACTAGCCTGGACTGAGCGCTCTGCGCCAGATTTTCAAAAGAACTCTACTCTCATGGAGGCACCAAAATAAGCGGCCAAATTGTCATGCTGGGTGCTGGACCTCCCCCCCCACTTTTGTTGTTGTTTTTGAAAATCTTGCCTTTATTAACATGCCTAAAGTTGAGCTGGGCTCTTTGGAAAATCTGGTGCTGAGCACTTGAAAATCAGGACCCCTCATCACCTCTTTTGAAAATTTGGCACCACTTCTCTGCATGCCAGTGATTTACACAGGCAGATGGACTGTGGGAATTTGCTGTCACGTCATTGATTGTGGTGTCTAACACAACTCAGCCTCCAAACCTCTCCAGACTGTTGCAGCCAATATGCTTGTCACCAACAGATGTGATGCCAAGGGTTTTTCACTGGAAAAATACTTAATTACTAACAAATACATGTTGCCCTGGATTCCCACAACTGTTTCTGGCAGGGCTAGATTCTGTAGCAAGTCCTCTTCTGGGGCTGGAGAAACCGGCAGCAGTCAGATGAGATTTTTTTATTGATTCTGTCCTGTTCGGCTCTGTTGAGTAAATTAAGCACTTAAAAGGGAAAAGGGGGAAAAAGTAAAAGAAAGAAAAGGAAAATGACACCTCCTCCCTTCAACCGCTAAGCTCAAGGGCTGCAAAAAAGATCCAGTTTGATCTCTTGGATTTTTTAATACAAATTCCTTGGAAGAACTTTAGAGAAAAAATATGAAGAATAAAACAACCCCCAAACAGCATTTTAAAAAGCCATAGTGAGGGGGCCCGATCCTATTTGGGCTAAGCTGGAGAAGTCAATCGAAGTTTTGTCTGAGGACATGGTGGAGAATGGGGCTCGCTGGTTCTGACAAAGTTCCCTGCTGCCTTAGAATTCACCACTGGGGTTTTCTGACAGCATTTCCACAGCTGCTCTTAAGTCTTAACTTTTGCATGTTATGGACAAACACTAATTATCCAGATACATGGACACTCTAATATCAGGGGTTTCTGAGCTGCCGCCTGTTCCCTGAAATATAGAAAAGCTCAATTCTATTCCTCCAAATCTCTAGCAACTTCATTGACTGGCTCTGCGTTGAGACATGGGTAAATTAGAGCAGAATCCGGCCCTTTGTATATAATTGCTAAGTACTAACTGCCCCTCCATTCGCCCTGAAGGACAAGGGATGGTTAACCTACCATGGAGTGTTCTGTTCAGCTGCGTAGGGGTACTTGGTTTATTTTTTATTTATAGCTCCGAGAAAGCAAGAAGGACTAGCAGGCTAATGCTGCCCTGACTGGCTTTTCCACTCAATTACTCACTGTTTCCTCTCCCTCCCCCCCCTCCTCAAATCCAGTTTTGGGGCCCGTCTGTGGAAAGGCTTCTCTTCGCCTGCATAAAGCTGCATTCATGGTCAGATGCTGTCTTGAATGTTTCCATAGGAGATAAAAATTGTCTACAGTTGCAGTGAATTTGGGAGGGGTGTGTGTGTGAGAGAGAGAGAGAGAGGGAGGGAGAGAAAAGATCAGCTACCAATGTTTTGGTTACATCTGTACAAATATTTTCCTGGTTTTGAGGAAGGGGGCCGCACCCGCGTCTGCTTAATTCTCTGAATGACCCCATCGTGGGGGAAGGGGGAATACCTTAAAGCTGCCCTTAACATTGAGAAGTTGGTTCACGGGTCACTGGTAGGTCCAGAGGCAAAGATCTATCTAATTTCAACTCCTATGTTATGGAGGTCGGACTAGTTCTAAAGGTTCCAGGCGCCCCTCTCACATGTGAAAACCATCTCAGACTGGAGTCTTCTGGTTTGTTAATTAATTAATTAATGGTCGTTGTTGTTGCTATTATTTATCTGAGGGGGAAAGCCCCAGAGAACATCATTTCTGATTTGACACAGGGGGAATGAAGGATCTTGAAATATATAGACTCTGACCTGAGGGGCAGACAGAGAGAAAGGGGTTTAGACGTTGCATTTTTAGGGATACTGCAGAATGGACTCTGGCCTTTTGGCAAAAAGTTTTGGGTTTTTTAGAAAAAAAGAAATTAGGAGGCTGTTCACTCCAAAAGTCCCTGGTCGTGTGAAGACTTCTTGACTCTACACTGACTTTAACTGAGATTTTCAAGTGGTTTTGGGTGCCTGACTTGAGATACTTTAAAAGGGTCTGATATTCAGAAAGTGCTGGGACACCCCCAAAATTAAAGCACCCCAAATCTCCAAGCATTTTTGAGATTCTTAACTTGTATTTTCTTGGGAGGATTTGAGCTTCCTCTCTACATTTTAAAAGCTCTGATGCATCTTCTTCTAAAACCAAATCAAATGTCAGGGTAAAAGATCAGAACAATTCATTCTTCCCCTCACCCTCCAAATCTGTTTTAAAAATTGAAAAATATGTGTCATGTCTTCTGTTCATAGAGAGTGTGGAAACTTTTCAGCAGGATATAAGTGTGTGTATAATAGCAAGATGCACAACCCACAGCGTTTTGCAGGAAATCAACATGCAAAATAATTTATTTCCATGGGAGGAATAATCTGTGTCTCGGAATTGTTGTCTGCTTTTAATATGTTTTTCTCATCCCTTTCAAACTGGGGTGGTTGCACTGCAGACCTGCTATCGCCTTCTTGCGAGGCAACGGCAACAAAGCAAAAATTGTTTGGTAATAGCAAGAGAAAACTTTGGTGATCCGGAAAGATAACGTGTCCTAGGCACAGACTGAGGGAGGCTGAGAGAGAGAGAGAGGGGGGGGGGGGGAAAGGGCGATTGATCTGGTTCTGGAGCCTTGTCGAGATTTTAAATCCAGACCCACATCTGAGGTCACGTGCCCTCTTGCTTTGTGTAAACCCTCTTCTCGCTCGCTCCCACTGTACTTTGCCAACCCGAAAGGAGAATTTCCTGTTGTCGGGATCTGATGCCTACTGTACCTGCTAGCAAAGGCTACATTAACCCAACACGTCGCGGGAGTCTCTTTGTGAAATGCAAGCGTGTCTATTTTGCAAATATATATATATATATATATGACATTAATTATTATTATTTATTATTATTTTCTAATGAGCGTTTGGGAGCCCGCATAACCAGTTGTGCATATCTTGTCTGGTGATAAATGGTGCCTCTCTGATATTGCCAATCGATATATTGTTTTCCTGCCCACACCCGTGGAGTCAGGAGTTGGAAAGATCTGGATCTTTCGGCTCAGAAAACTTGCCCAAGAGATGGCGAAACTAGCTAAACTGTTAGGGAAGGTAGCAGGAGGAGAAGTGGTGACTCCTGGGTGTTCTGCGAAGGAGTGGGGTATCGGTTTGGATTTCTGGTGACTGTGTCCTGGAGGGAGAGACACCTCCAACAATTCCAACCCCGATGCCGTTTAATCAAACAATAAAGCAACGCGCTCCACTTTGCTTTAACGCTTTCCACCAGAGGATCAAGGAGGAGCCCATTACAAATGTGAAATGACTCAAGGTTTGCAGCAGCCCTGCCAGGTGGGGGAAGGCATCATTCCTCTAATTTCGCAGATGGGGGGGAAACTGAGGCAGCAGAGAAGGAAGGCACCTTGCCCAAGGTCATTACCAGAGCGGGAGTGGGGGGAGGAAGCAGATCGCTAATCTCCCAGTTCCATCACAGACCATCCTCTTTCAAGTCCCTAAGGAGTTAATATTTTAAAGGGAGCAGGGTGCCTCTGCAGAATTAAGCCCAAAGGGGCCAGTTTAAAGGTAATCAACTCTTGGTTTGGTGTAGAAGGGGAAAGATGCATCCGAGCTGTTTAAATAGGTTTTTTTTTAAGGGGGGCATAGACAGGGAGGGAGGTGGGGGGTGGATGGATGCCGGGAGTGGAGGAGGATTGAGTTTATTTATTTTCTGGGGGTGGGGGTGGGGAAAAGGTCAGGGCGGTGGAGGGTGTTTTTTTTGGGGGGGGCGGGGGTGTTTTAAAAGGAGACTAGCGCCAGCCCCCATTCTGAGTCATGAAATCATGCTGATTATCGTCCGTTTTACTAAAGCCGGTTTTTGCTGGCGTCTCGGGCTCCCCCTCCCCTCCACCTTCCCCTCTCCTTTAGAGACCCATGACGCCATTTGCTAGACTGGAAGGATAACATACAAAATACAAGAGTCTTGCAGGGAGCAGGGGACCTGCAGAACTCATTGCCCGGCGAGAGCCCAAGTCACTGGAGGGGGATTGGATTTCAGGTGCACCAAGCAGGCCAAAGCTCCCCCCCCTTCGCTTGGCTGTTGGTGTTGGCATCTTGCCAGCTGTTACCCTGCAGGTAACTATAGAAACCAGCGCACAGGGAGCCTATCAGCAGCCCCAACGTCACCTGCGACTTGTAAAGGGGTCTGGGGGGGCACTTCACTCTGGAGAGCTACCTTGATGATGCTGAGGCTTGAAGGGGCCGGGGGGAGGGAGATGTTCTGCTATTAAGTGTAATCAAGGGGTGGGTGTGTGTGCGGGGGGGGGGATGGAAGCAAACAAGCCAAGAGGACCCCAAAGGGGTGTGATCCGTGCTTTTGCCTTGGGAATCTACAAAGGGAAATGGGGCTGGGAGAAAGGTGTGTTTGTGGGGGAGCGGGGGGGGGAAATGACCCAATCCAGTCCAGAGAGCAGAACGGGCGTTTCCAAAAAACCCGCGTGTCTCTTTCTGACCCGCATCTATTGTGGTGTTGGCTTGTTTGCAAACCACCCCACAAATGCTTCCCAGCGGGCAGGCGCTAATGCTGGGTGCCAAACCAGGGAGTGGTGGCTTTAGCCACTACCTAGAGCAGGATACTCCCAATTTCTCCTCGGCCCCCCCTTCCCCTCAGACACACCCACCTCTGTGCTTAAGTTTTGTCCCACAGTCTCACCTCTGTTGCTTGTCTACTGAGGCTGAGGGAGGGCACCTTTGCCTTGAAGTTTCATCAGTCACTGTACCGATGGAAAAAGCAACAGAGGGTCCTGTGGCACCTTTAAGACTAACAGAAGTATTGGGAGCATAAGCTTTCGTGGGTAAGAACCTCACTTCTTCAGATGCAAGTAAGGGAAATCTCCAGAGGCAGGTATAAATCAGTATGGAGATAAGGAGGTTAGTTCAATCAGGGGGGGTGAGGTGCTCTGCTAGCAGTTGAAGTGCGAACACCAAGGGAGGAGAAACTGCTTCTGTAGTTGGATAGCCGTTCACAGTCTTTGTTTAATCCTGATCTGATGGTGTCAAATTTACAAATGAACTGGAGCTCAGCAGTTTCTCTTTGGAGTCTGGTCCTGACGTTTTTTTGCTGTAAGATGGCTACCTTTACATCTGCTATTGTGTGGCCAGGGAGGTTGAAGTGTTCTCCTACAGGTTTTTGTATATTGCCATTCCTGGTATCTGACTTGTGTCCATTTATCCTCTTGCGTAGTGACTGTCCAGTTTGGCCAATGTACATAGCAGAGGGGCATTGCTGGCACATGATGGCATATATAACATTGGTGGACGTGCAGGTGAATGAGCCGGTGATGTTGTAGCTGATCTGGTTAGGTCCTGTGATGGTGTTGCAGGTGTAGATATGTGGGCAGAGTTGGCATTGAGGTTTGTTGCATGGGTTGGTTCCTGAGTTAGAGTTGTTATGGTGCGGTGCGTGGTTGCTGGTGAGAATATGCTTAAGGTTGGCGGGTTGTCTGTGAGTGAGGACTGGCCTGCCTCCCAAGGTCTGTGAAAGTGAGGGATCATGGTCCAGGATGGGTTGTAGATCACTGATGATGCGTTGGAGAGGTTTAAGCTGAGGACTGTAGGTGATGGCCAGTGGAGTTCTGTTGGTTTCTTTTTTGGGCCTGTCTTGTAGCAGGAGGCTTCTGGGTACACGTCTGGCTCTGTTGATTTGTTTCTTTATTTCCTTGTGTGGGTATCGTAGTTTTGAGAATGCTTGGTGAAGATCTTGTAGGTGTTGGTCTCTGTCTGAGGCGTTGGAGCAGATGCGGTTGTACCTCAGTGCTTGGCTGTAGATGATGGATCGTGTGGTGTGTCCGGGATGGAAGCTGGAGGCATGAAGGTAGGCATAGCGGTCGGTGGGTTTTCGGTGTAGGGTGGTGTTAACATGGCCATCGCTTATTTGTACTGTGGTGTCTAGGAAGTGGACCTCCCGTGTAGATTGGTCCAGGCTGAGGTTGATGGAGGGGTGGAAGCTGTTGAAATCATGGTGGAGTTCTTCCAGGGTCTCCTTCCCATGGGTCCAGATGATGAAGATGTCATCAGTGTAGCGTAGGTAGAGAAGGGGCGTGAGTGGACGAGAGCTGAGGAAGCGTTGTTCCAGGTCAGCCATAAAAATGTTGGCATATTGTGGGGCCATGCGGGTGCCCATAGCGGTGCCACTGGTCTGCAGGTATATATTGTGTACCGATGGGGGATTCTTTGATTGGTACAGTATTGTGTACAGCTTTTATGAACGTTAAGCGCTTTTCCCAGCATGTGTGTGTGTACACACTTCTGCACCTCTCCTTTACAATGGTTCTCCATCCCAAGGGTAACCCCCTCTCCCAGGTTGCTCTGAGGAGTTTGCTGCACTCTATCCGATATAGATTAACGCCAGGTCAGGATTATAATAGGTAGATAAGCTTCCATTTTTTCAAATCAATCCCCTCCATGCCCAGCATGTGGAGAACTTGTCAAGAAGCAGCTCATTTGGACTAGCCACAAGAGGGTGGGTGTTTTGTTTTTTAATTCAACAACAAGGGTTTTACATAAAATAAAATAAAAAATACCCAGCGAATGGCTTGTAAGGGACTGAATCTCTCTCTCTCTGTGTTTGTGTGTGTGTCTGTGTCTGTGTGTTCCTAACAGTCTGGCCTCCGACTGACGTCACGCACAAACTCATTTGCACAGAAATAGATTTTAATTCAGCCCCCCCCCCTCCACCTCGGATGGTTGTAATAATATTCTGGCTCCTCGCCAAGTATAGGAGTTACCATAGAAACAATAAAACTCCAGCGATTCAGGGCCCCAGCTAGAACGTCTCCTATAGTAAATATTAAAGTAACGGGGAAGGGGGAAGGGGAAGAGGAAGGGGCTGCGGGGGGGGGCAGCAATTACATTGACATCTGCGACTTTCTGCATCTCTCTGCACTTGATTGCATCGACGGGTGATGTATTTCCCAGAGGGACTAGATTGTAACCCCACTTTACTTAGCGCTGCAAACGTCCTGCTCAGAGTCTCAAACTCGGGATGAAATGTTGGCAAAACCCTTTGTTTTTCCTTTCCATGTTGCCTTCTTTCGTGTGGGGGGTGGGGAGGGAACTGAACCTTGCAGACAAATTATGTTTTTCCGCCACTACAAATTCTGCCCGGTGCTCATCTTTGTGCCTAGCCCTGGAGTTTTTACTTCAATCAGCTTCTGCTTTCCAAGCAAATATGCCACCCTCTCTCTCCTGGGGCGGGCATAGGTAGACACACGACCTGCCCCCTGCCACCCCCCGCCGCAAAGCAAATCTATCCATTCTAGCAAAGGCGAGCTATTGGGTTTGTCTCCCTCTATTTGGGTGCCTGGCTGTGAAAAAGCCAAAGCGCGTCCCAGATTTGAAAACAACACCCCCACCCCAAAATACACGCGCGTGCCCGCGAATCCAGGTCCAATTGTTAAATTCATCTCCTGTCTTAATGAGGTGTGTGGCTTCTGTCACGGGCAAGGAGCCAGCAGCCGGCTCTTGGAGTCTCTATAGAAACCACGGGGCACGAGCGGAAAATGCCTTTGACCATAAAACAAAATGCGCTGGTATTAAAACATATAAATACCCGAAGGGAGGCAGACAAAAGGCTGAGTTCCCATTCACACCAGTTGAGGCTTGGGGAGAGGGGCGATGGGAGCGGTTTAGGAGACATCTCAGCAGGGACGGTCTCAATCCAGATTTCTTTTACTGAGGCGGGGGGGAGACATACCAGAAGTCCAGGAGACCCCCTGCCTACACGCACGCCCCCTTGCCTTGCTTTCGACAGCTATTTAGGGGAGGCGGTTCATCGCTGTGGGTTTAGGGCCCGATCCCACTGCCTACAAATCCACACCCACGCCGGCAGAACAACCAGGCGATGAACGGCCCTCGCCCATCGGCCTGGAGGCGAGTGGATCCAGATTTTTTATTAATTTTTTTAGCTGGCACCAATCGCTCCCTTCTCCTTCCTAGATTTCCCCGGAGGCAGAGCCTGTCCCTTTAAATGCGGTCCCTCAGCCTATTCCCCACCGAGCCATATGTATCCATCTATTTAAATACCCCCCCTCCGGGGGTCGGGGGCACTGCCCCCTCGCGGGTGTCGGTGGCTCTGATTGGGGGGGCGAGGGGGGCTGGTTTGCATGCATGCAGGAAGGCATTGGGAAGGGGCGGCGCTGCGCTTAGGCAGGCGGAGAAGGAGCCGCGGGGGAGACAAAGGTGCCGCTTCGCACCTTTGCCAGGCTGGCCAGCCTCTCCGAGCCCCCGTTTTCCCCTCTCCCCGCCTGGAGCCTGGGCTGTCAGGCGGGTGAAAGGCAAGCGGAGGACCCGGAGCCTGGTAGTCCCCGTCCCCCCCCCGGTTCCGGCTGGGAGATCGGAGCGGTGAAGGACAAGAAGGAAACTGTGGGTCGGGGGGCGCTGAGGGTTTCTTGTCTGGGCACCTTTCGATCCGTGCCGGGGAATCATTGTCTGCGGTATGTGCCCACGCTGCGCCACGGGGCACAGGGAATGGAGGGGGTGGGGGTATTTGTGTGCCTGAATTTGGCTGCAATGGAACGACCCCACAATGTGTGTCTAGGCCTGGGGAGGCCAGTAGATGTGATCTAGAGACGCGGCAGAGATCATCGGAGACTGTTTCGGGTGGGTGTGGCATGACCTGACAATGCCGTGCGTGGGTGTGGACGGGTGCTCTCTATTCTTCCGTGTGCTAATATGGGGGACAGATTACGGCCGGCTTTTATGCGTTATTAAATGGGCCTCCTAGGCCACTGCGTTGTGTTTGTAGATGGAGGTGTATTTGCAGGCTACATGCTGCCATATGTGTGTGTGTGTGTATTGCAGTTATACATCCGTTTACATCTTCAAAGTACTGTACCAATATGATAATGTAAGCGCCCATGAAATAAAATATAGACACACACTGATTACAAAATAAGGCATAAAGAACATAATTGTCGTGTATCCATCCTCGGTATGGGTGGACAGCCGCACACTATGAATGTGGATGTCATGGAGGTTACACTATGCCTGTGTGTATAATATTACAGTGCTTTGAAGATGGAAACTTCTGTATGTGTGTAGATGATTCAGATGCACCCAGACACGCCCATTGGATGTGCACTGGGTGGTGTCTATTCTCTGCATATTGTTTATGTGCCTTTGTAGTGTTAATTGAGAAATGCATGTGTGATGTGTGTCATAGGGTCTGACACGCCTGTCCTTCCGGTCTGTAAGCGCAGGTACCCATAGGTCGCGTAAAGCAGTCCTCAGCCGAGCTTCTCACGTCTGGCTTTCGCTGGGCTTGTGCGTTTAATGAATTGCATGTTAATGTTCAATTAGACCATTTATCTGATTTGTTCCGGACCATTGCCTTGCTGGAGGGAGGGAGGGGGGGCTGGGAGTGGGTGTGGGGCGTGGTGGAGGGGGATGGGGATTGGGGGCAAGACCACGAAAGTGGAATCTCCCCTCGGCTTTGTTATCTGGTGTCAGCAGCAAGCTAGGGAAGAATTAAAGAGGACATGTGGATAGCCAGAAGCCAAGGTGAAGCTGTTGCAGCTCCTAGCTGGCTAGGATTGAAATGTGATCCTTCTCACAGGCTGCAGACTTTGCTCGTCTTTTCTTCTTCTCCTCCCGGTCCTTGAGGTTTGTCCAAGTAGCACACACAAAAGGAGGGTTTGCTTTGGCCATAATTTGATTACAGATGATCCTGCAATGGGCTACAGCTGAGGGAGAAAGAGGCAGGGAGGGAGGTAGTGTGTGTCCAGACTTGGGTGGCAGAGCTCCACTTGGAGGAAGAGACTATTGGGGATGGAGGAGTTTATTGTTAGCTAATGATGAGCAACGAGGCTCTCGATTTTTATTTTTGTTTAAATATATAATTTAGAGGGGTTTGGGGCATTCCCTGTTAAGGGTCTCCATTTAATAAAAAAGTGTTCCTATAATAATCTCCATCCTGGCATCTACAAAACGTGCATAATCCAGAGTGGAAAAACTGGGCTGTGTGTGTTAGTGTGTTTCAAAGCTGGGCAGATATAATAGGGCTAAACCTAAGGAAGCAGCTATGAAACCTGCATGCTGTGTGGGTTTCTTACCTCCTTTACTACCCAAATTATTCAGCTGTACTAGGCACATCACTTCTTTAGACTCAGCTGTGCTGCCTGTTGTTTTCTCTGAACTGATTTGTCTCCATTAAAAAAAATAAAACCACATTACTAAATAAATTCTTTATCTTGTATGTGTTTTGGTCAGGATTTGGGAGTAAAAAGAGAGATTCGTTATATAATGTAAGCTGTAGGATCACTATGGGCCAGATTGTAATACTCTAGGTGAGTTATATCTTCCCCCAGGAGTATTATTATTGTCTTACATTTATACTGTGGTAGCACCCAAACATCACAACCAGTTCTGGGCCCCTATGTGCTAGGCACTGTGCAAACCCATAACCAGTTAGGCTCATCAACAAGATTACATTTGGAAAGGGTGCTACCCATCCCAGTCGGACTCTATGGGGGCTGAAAAAGAGGTGTTTTGTTTTGTTAAAATACAAATACTCAGTCCTCCATCCCGCTCTCTGGATTATTGCAATTTCAGACGCTTTGCAAGGCCTGACCACAAAACCCAGATTACAAGGTGGGGGGGGGGAGAGGGGGTATAAATCCTAAAACCAGAGACTCCTGTGGTTTGTAACCTACTGAGCCATTTGCTTCTGGAATGTTGCCTTCACTAGCTCCAGCGGATGACTTGGTTCTGGTTGCTGTAATATTCCAGGAGGGGTGATGACCCTGTAGATGCCGCTAACTTGATCCTCGGGGTGTGTGTGTTTGTTTCCAGAGAGGATCTGCTGAGGCCCGGATCCAAAATGCACAGAACCACCAGGATAAAGATCACTGAGCTGAATCCCCACTTGATGTGTGCTTTGTGTGGCGGCTACTTCATAGATGCAACCACCATAGTGGAATGTTTACACTCCTGTAAGTTTCCTCTGTACCTGGGGGGAGAAAGCAGGAGAAATCCGCTGTTCCCAATGAAATGCTCTTTTCTTTCATTCCACCAGGCAGATCTCCTATTTGGGTGTTAAGATCAGAAGCCAGCTGGTGGTGATGAGAGATTCCCCAGCTACTCACCTGAATATAACTCCATGGGCTTTTTCCAAAGTGGCTGGTGATTTTTGGGTGCCTAACTTGAGATACCTTAAAGAGGCCTGATGCTAGTTTTTCAGGAAGAGCAGAGCTCTCCCTTTCTGGAAACCAGGGCCTCCTTGTCATGTGAGACACCCCCAAATTGGAAGCACCCCAAACCCCTAGTCACTCTTGGCCTCCGATTACGCGCTCAATAATTTTGAGGTGAATTGGGGAGGGAGTGGTGAAGCTAGAATCCTACCATATTTCCTATACAGGGCTTAAGGCAATCTCTCACGATTAGAGATCAGAATGAGAGCTGTGTGTGTGTGAGGCGGATAATCCCATAACTGCCTGCTTTTGGGTTCTTCTACCTTCCTCTAAAGCATCTAGTTCCAGCCCCTGTTCAAAGACAAGGTCCTAGACTAGCTGGACCCAGGGTCTGCTCCAATCTAGCAATTCCTCTAATATACCTGCAGAGAGAAGCAAGGTGTAAGGGAAACCATGCCTTGATAAGAGGGGAATGTGGAATAGCCCCTACTGGTGGGATCCCCCTCTCATTGATACCTGGCTGCTAACAGGTGGATTAAATGGAAGCAGTCACTGATTACTTTCCAATCAGTGAGGGTAAAAAATTATCTTGCCCAGAATGTCTAAGCAGCTGCCTGTTCACTGTGGGTCAAAGCCAGCCCTGTACAGAGGGCCAGGGCAAGTGATGCACCACTTATATCCTGCTTTGGCACCATTTATGTCCCTCTTAAGCAGGATATAAATGGAGCTGAAGTGAGACTTAATACCTTGTGCTTAAGTGGCGCCTAGGCCTTGTGCTGACCCTTTGCCCAGGGGTGATAGTCACCCCGTGAGTCTGTATGTTGATTTCACCCTATTTATTTTTGTCTTTCTTCCTTTTTTTTAGTCTGTAAAACCTGCATCGTCCGCTACCTGGAGACCAACAAATACTGTCCCATGTGTGATGTCCAGGTGCATAAAACCAGGCCCCTGCTCAGCATCAGGTGAGGGATCTCACTGTTCTGGTTCTTGCCCTACAGCCCCGATAACACAGAAGTTGGGAAGTATCAGGCTCTGGATTTCGGCTATAGCATGTCACCGAGCCCCACTGTCACAGGAAATTCTCCTCCCTGCTTTGCTGCAGTTGGGAGATGGATATTTTGGCCTAACTTTTCCAGAGCCACTAATAGTGATTTTGGGTGCATCTATTACTTTTTTTTGAGAGGGGCGGCAACTTGGGATGCCTGAAGGGGCCCTGATTTCCAGAAGGTGGATGCACAGAATTAACAAATAATGAGGTCCCTTTTTAAAGTCCCCCAAACTGGGCACCAAACTACTATTTGCTTTGGAAAACTGAGGTTTCTGTATGTAATTCTGACCCTTATTCAGCAAGGTATGTTCCTAACCATCAGCATGTGAGTAATCCATTGTCTCCAATGGGACTAATTTACTTAAAGTTAGGCATGGGTGTGGGACTCAGGAGATCTGGATCAAATTCTCAGCTCTGCCACAGACTTCCTGTGTCTGGGCACTTAGGCCCAGAGCCTCAAAGGCCTCCACCCAATGGAGTTAGGCACCTATCTACCTTTGAGGATCCAGGCCTTAGTCTGTATGTGACTCAGTTTCCCATCTCTCCAGTGGAGACAACAGCACTTCCCCACCTCACAGGGATGTTTTGAGGATAAATCCATTAAAGATGGTGAGGGGCTCACATACTACTGACATGGGCACCAGACAACTACCTTAGTGTGCTGACTCCGGGCATACGCAGCAGAGAATCATAGACGTTTGTGTTGGGAAAGACCTCTTGTGGTTCTCTTCCTTCAGCCACTGCAGTGGATGGGCTAGAAGATCAAGAGCGTTATTTTCTCCTAAAAAGAATAAGTATCTTCTGTTGAAGCCAAGTGAAGTCTGCTGCCCTGGAAGAACAGGATTTGCACTCTGCAGTTTCACGCCTTATCGCATAGGTGCTGGAACTGAGGGTGCTGCCGCACCCCCTGGCTTGAAGTGGATTCCATTATATCCAGGATTTACAGTTTGGTTCAATGGGTCTCAGCACCCCCACTGTACAAATTGTTCCAGCACCCCTGCCTTAGTTTACTAGAATAGCCTACTAGACTATATCTGACACCTTATAGTCTACTGTATGTAGGTTATTTGAATGTTGACCCAAAGTCTCTCCTATCTCCTTGAATGCTTGCAGGGGAGGAGAGGAAGGAATGATCAGAACCAGAGCATCCTAACTTTCATTTTTCTCATAACAGCTGCACAGGCTAGGGAATTCTGTACCTGGTCATTATTTTGTGTTTGATGTCATCACGGGCATTCCTGGGTGTTTGACATCATAAGCAAAGCCCCAGCAGGGCTGTGATGTCAAGATAGTCCCACCTCAACAGCTTCCAGCGTCCAGATGCAGCGCCTAGTATAATGGGGCCCCACTCTCTGTGTTGTATAATGTCAATGAGATCCGAGCCGGAAGGGCAGACGACAAGTGTCATGATGGAACAGACAGGACCAGGAGCGTCTCTGAATTTTCCAGCCCCCTTTAAGGATGTTGTAAAGAGATTGGGATGATTAATTAGCAGGGAAAGGCACAATGTGAGTTACATCCTCTGTCAGTTTGGACTGAGTACCTGAGGTCATCTTTAGACAGTGCCCGGACCGCAGCCGTCAGGCTTTGAAGCCACGACAAGAGAAATTTAACCTGAACCCGCTTGTGGTTTATAATTCATTGATCCATTTGCCTTGGAACGATGCGTTCTTCTCCCAGCGGAGGGTTATTCTGTGTGAGCGTGCGGCTGGCTGAGTCTCAGCCGCTACTATTGTGGGTGGGTGGGTGGTTTCCAGACCCCTGTTCCATGCCCAGAACCACTAGGATCAAACTAATGCAGTCAAACCCCCACACTTGGTGCATGCTTTATGCCGGCTTTGCTCCTTCCCTATTTGTCTGGGTTTGGGGAAGCCAGACATGTCTTGTCAGTTGTAGAATTAGCTCTGCAGGTGGTTGGCATAGAAACCATTAAGGCTGCAATACATCACTAGGGGCTTTTTTTAGCTCTTCCATGTAAATCCATTTCTGTAGTAACACTTCTCTTTTTTTGTTGTTGGTTCCCTGTGAAATATTTACACTCTAACTCCCACAGACCTTTCCGTGAAATATCTCTGAATGTGTGCACAGACCCAGACGGAGACGCACTCTGCCAACATACAGACAGACACAAAGCAGCAGGCTAGAATTGCACCGATCTTCCAAGCTCTGAGATATCGCCCAGACCTTACTTTATAATTTGCATTGCAGTAGCTACTAGTCACAGACAACCCCTCCCTCCCCTGCCGTTATGCTAGCCACTCTACCACCATATCTTTGCATCCTTGTCCGATCAGACCTCAATTTTCATTGGCACTAGGGCCCCTTTACACCACTTTAGCAGCGGCAAGGGGCCTGGATTGTGAATGAGAATCAAATCCACAGTCTTCTCTCTATTTTTATCAGAGTCGGGTAGTTGAGGCATAGACTTGGGAATCAGAAGGGTGTGGGAAATCTGTGTCAGCGTCTGGAAGAAAACTTGTTCAAGTCATGTGGGTAACCTAACTCCTATTGAAATCTATGCAAATTAGACACCTAAATACCTTTGAGGATCTGGGCCTTAGACCAAACATTTTTAGGGTGGATCCCTAAACTACTTCTTAAACAAGGTGGCTGAACTTTTCCCAGAGGTGCCCACATCTCTCACTGCATGTCAGTCGAAGTCTATGTTTAGGCTCACAAACTTCAAAAATTTAGCCATAATCTCTTTCTCCCTTGGCTTCCCCATCTGTAAAGTGGGAATACTGATCTCAGCTTGCCTCACATGAAGGTCTTGGGAGATTTGATTCACAAAGGTTAGCAAAGCATGTTGAGAGCTTCAGATGGAAGGGGCTAAAGATGAAAAGCCCTATATCTGAGCGAGGTATCTTTTATTATATTATAGAAATAATTTTGATATATGATCAGTGACCCTGATGTTCCCATTTGTTCTTGGAACTAGAGACATAGCCCTTCTTTTTGGGCCAGATCCAAAGTCCTCATGTCTTCCCTGTTTGACTTCATTGGGTTTTGGATCAGACTCTGAATTTGCATGGTTAGTCATTTTCCTTTCTCTTTTGCTTCCCCCTCCATCTGAGTTGCATAATACCCAGCTGTGTTGTCAGAAATGTCAGTCATGGACATATTAAGGACTATGGGGTCAATCCTGCCAGGTGCTTGGCACCATTCAGCACCAAGTTTCGGGATACCAATAATATGCAATGGGGTTATGACTTCCCAAAGGCTACTTGCAACCTGTGTCCACATACATCAAAGTCAATAGGAGTTTTACCAGCAATATTCAAATTGGCGCAGAGCCGGTACAACGTGGTCTTGAATTCATCCGACTGTGTTCCTTTGCAAAGGACCCATGCAATGTCTGTGCGCTATTTAAGTCCCACGTAAGCCCTGTTTTGAGGGCTTAAATGGTGCATAAGCCTTGTGCCGATCTTTTGCCCAGGAGTGGAAGGTGCTCTCTTTTGGTGTGGCTGGAGAACGCAGACAGGTGACTGGAATGGATTCGGAAATAACTACACTCACCCTCCCTGATTAATTCTTATTTGTGTCTTTCAGGTCTGACAAAACCTTACAAGACATAGTGTACAAACTAGTCCCTGGGCTTTTCAAAGGTACAGATACAGACAGCAATAATCAAATCAAGTAATAACGGGGATGATTTGGGTGTGATGCTCTGTGTTGGCCCAACTCTGCTCCTGTTGAAGTCGATCCCCTTACATCATCGGAAGTGGGGTTAAAGGGCTTCTGAAATTGCCACCCTTACGCCCAGTGCAAACACAGAAGTTGCACCCCTTTCACTGTACCGGGTTAGTTACAGGGGTACAACCTGCTTTAGTGTGGACGCAGTTATATCGGGATAAAGGTGCTTATACTGGTGTAGCTATTTCCATAGGGGGAATAAGCTATCCCAGGCTAGGTCTACACTGGGGGGAGGGAGGGGGGATCGATTTAAGATACGCAAATTCAGCTACGCGAATAGCATAGCTGAATTCGACATATCCTATTCGACTTACCCCGCTGTGAGGACGGCGGCAAATCGACCGCTGCGGCTCCCCCGTCGACGGCGCTTACTCCTCCTGACGAGGTGGGAGTACGCGCGTCGATTCGGGGATCAATTTATCCGTCTAGATGAGACGTGATAAATCGATCCCCGAGAGATCGATTTCTACCCGCCGATCCGGGTGGGTAGTGTAGACTAGCCCCTAGTATAGGACACATTCAAACCAGTATCGCTGCATCCACATGAAGGCTTATACTGGTATGACTGTATTGGTAAAACATCACACTCCCAACTGGGCATAAAAATGGTGTAGACTAGGACTCGATCTTCTATTCTCCCTCTCTTTTTATTCTTTCTTTCTCACCGCTTCCTTGCTTTGATTGATCTTCTCTTGCAGATGAAATGAAGAGACGGCGTGACTTCTATGCAGCCTATCCCATGGCAGACGGTAAGTGTCTGCAAACAGGAATAGCCGCGCAGTGTCTCTTCCTTTCTGTTCTCTTCTCCTCTCTGTCTCGACGCTAAATACATTTTGGGAGGGGTTTAACGTCTCTCTTCCTGCTCCTTGTGTAGTTCCCAATGGGTCTAATGAGGATCGTGGGGAAGTTTCCGAACAAGACAAAGGGAACCTGACAGATGATGAAATTGTCAGCTTATCCATAGAGTTTTACGAAGGAATGAGGTAAGATTTTGTTGCTGTTGCTAAACTCCTTCTGTTCTGAGTCAAAATCCTGCCCTTTCTGGCTACCTCTAAGATCTTATTTGCGGGAACGGATCGAATCCTGAAGACTGTTCTCAGCTAGGGTGACCAGACAGCAAGTGTGAAAAAGACCGAGAACGCTTAGCTATGTGAATAACGTAGCTGAAGGCGACGTACTTAGATTGACTTACCGTGGTGTCTTCACCATAATGAGTCGACTGCTGCCGCTCCCCCATCGACTCCGCCCGCACCTCTAGCGGCGCTGGAGTACAGTCGAGACGGGAGAGCGCTCAGGGGTTGATTTATCGCGTCTAGACTAGACACGATAAATCGATCCCCGCTGGATTGATCGCTGCCCGCCAATCCAGCGGGTAGTGTAGACATACCCTTAAAAGTGGCTGTGTACAGACTAGAGAGCCTCAGGTGTGTTGTGGATGTGCAGGGGCTAATTAAGCTTATGAATGGAGGGCTCGTCATGTGACCTGAAGTCAGCCACGTGGAGCATTGTAGCTGCAATACACAAGCTAAAACAAAGCCCTGAGTAGAGCATATTGCAGTCGCAAAGCCTTTTATCCACTGGCTCTATGGCTTAGCTGGAGATGATTAGATGGTACATGCCTCTTCACCACCGCATATCCAGAGAGAAATTAACCCTTGTGTCACGACTGCCTTGGCGAGGTTAATATCCCCTCTCCGTGGTTAAGGGGGTGACTCTATTTTCTGTTACTTTTTTATAAAAATGCTCATTCTGTCCCTTCTTCCCTAGAGATGAAAAGAAAGGGACGATTGAAAACGGGGATGCGGAGAAGGAAAAAGTAAGTGCTGCCAGGTTGGGTGCGGTGCAAAGGCCTAGGGTTAGGGCCTTTGCGTTGGGGCAGATAAGAAGGAACTATTAGTTTCATGGTACGGGTGGGAAATCTGAGGGGCAGAAATCAAGGTCCACTTTTTTAAAGGGGGCCAGTGACTTTGGGTGTTTCAAATTTTGGATGCCCAACTCTTGATGGACTTTTTGCCCAGATCTTCAAAAGGTATTTAGATGCCTCCCTCCCAGTGATTTCAACCTGAGGATCTGGATTTGACTTTCAGAGGGACTGAGACCCTGTAGCTTTTATTGATTTCAACTACAATCTGGGGTGGTCTTTGCTATTCACACAACAATCAAGGAACCACACAGACACAAATTCTCCAGCCTGTATTATACAGGAGGTCAGACTAGATGCCATAATGGTCCCATCTGGCCTTAAAATCTATTCATCTAAATAATGATGTTTGCTGTATATACACCCCATGCAAGGATTAGCTATATAGACGCTGTGGTGCTTACTGGGTTCTGGCAGCTACTAAAACACTACACAGTAAGCATCACTAGAGAGCTCACAAACTATTTAAAAGGATGCCATCCTATTCCTATGCACCGCAAGCACCCTCTGGAAGGCATACCCAAGATGTCTTAAACTGGACATCCAAAAATCAGTGGCCACTTTAGGAAATTTAGGCTCCCAGTCCCACAAAGCACATCTGTAACTTTAAGGACAATTAGTTCTAATTCTTTGTTAGGCCAGGGCCTGAGTGAACCTTGCCCCAGGGCCATAAACAGCGTGCTGGATGAGGTTAGAACTCAAGACTTCCTGGCTCCCAGCTCTGTGCTTAGAGCAAATGATCTGAGATAATTTTTTTCCCTAGAGTTTGGCACTATTAATCCCGAGAATTTCAATTTGAGCTCATCTTTCTTCTGAAATATCAGTAAGGAGGAAATCAACACAGACACACGTGTAGAATATGTTTGTCTCTGTATAAATATATAAAGACACTGATAGTTCTCTGGTTATCTCATAAGGGCTTTTCTGCTTACTTTGTGCAGCCCTTGAGAGATCGAATGATCTGATTTTTAGTCTAACCAGTTAGCAAGATATTTATTTTGGTCCTTTTTAATGGGGTGTGAGTCATTTATGTCCCAGAGGCCTCCAAGTTAAAAATCAGTCGAAGGCATTTTTCTGCTGCTGCTGTTTTCTCCGTGAGGCGCTCTAGCCCCTGCTCCCCACCCTTGCCTTGCAAAACCAGAACAGTATAGATTGCAGCAGAGCCCTTTGCGTGTGACCTGCAGGTCTTTCATGCTCTGTTTGTGTACGATAGATTTACAGCTGCTCCTGTACGTATTTCATCCCCTCTCCTGTTCCAGCTGCTCAGCTCTCAGTAACGCTCTTCTCTTCCCCTCCTCCCCCTGCCTTCCCTCTGCTCTGGCCCCAGAAGAACGGTGTAAGGTTCCTCCGGTGTCCTGCTGCCATGACAGTCATGCATCTGGCTAAATTTCTCCGCAATAAGATGGATGTTCCCAGCAAGTACAAAGTGAGTAGCGAGCGACCGGCAACTGGTCCTAGGTCACTGCTTGATCTGCTGACCTCGGTCAAGGTCCCATGCAGTGCGTGCCCACTGGTGCAGCACCTGTTAGGCCGGTTGTCTTTGGACCGTCGTTTATTACATCCATGGAAGCCGTATGAGCATTTAAACGTTGTCCCTGGGGCCTGCTGGCTTTGGACCGTCCCTTCTTACACCCCTCATTCTAAATACAAACTGGGGTCCTTGCTGGGTTCAAAAACCGCATGTCCCCATTCTCCTTTCAATGTCGTTATTGTGGGCTATACTTCGCTATTAAGCTCTTTAGGCCAGACCCCTGTTTGTTACGTTTGCGCAGCACCTGGCACAACAGGATCCTGACTGAGGCACTATTGCAATACAAAGCTATATTCTATCTGATGGGCATTCTAGTAGCACCTCAGGACCCCAACCAAGATTGCAACCCACCGTTGCCTAGCACAATGGGGCCAGAGGAACAGCTGGCGTCAAGTTGCATTACTCCATTTGAAGTCAACGGCCTTGATTTGCACCGGCAGAGGCGCGGCCCCCGCCCGTTTCAGAAGAAGAGTGTATCTCAGAGAACCTCCTCCCTCCGCCTTTCCCCCCAAATAAAACCAAACGCATGCTTGACAGCCCTGCACCAGTGCTGGAAATTCCAATCTCAAAGACCTCCCCAGATTTTCCGAAGATTTATTATGTGTTTCTCTTATTGAAAACACACACTTGTTTAAAGACTTGGCAGTTGTCATAATACTACTTAGCACTTATTCACCCTGCTGTACAAACATTTGCTAATTAAGTCTTGCAGCCCTCTTTTAAATAAGCATCCGCCTCCTCATTCTGTACCCAGGGGGAAGCTAGACTTGCCCAGAGCTATTCAGCAAGCTAGCACAAGAGTTAGAACTCAGTCCACCAGACCACCCTCACCTATCCAGTCTACCTAACAGGGCCTTCTTCAGAATGATTCTGACACTGATTCCTACCAGGAGGGGACCTGACACAGGGACATTGGACCTGATTCACTGCATTTTGTATAGAGTCACTCTGATTTGGTAGCATGTTTACATTCATTTTGCTGGGCAAAGTGTGGAGCAATGGTTAATTCCACCCCCGACTGCCCAATGTTCAAAAGAAGCTTAGAGCCCACTTCGGCACCAAAGTAAGTGGCCAGATTTTCAAAAGAATGCAGCTCGGTTGGTGTTGGGCTCTTAGGAAAATCTGGTCTAAAGTGGGAATGGGGCACCCTGGAGATTATTTAGATGCCTAAATGGGAGCTGAGCTCTGTGGAAGAGGAAATCTGACCCCTTCTGTCCAACCATGGATTGGGAAAGAAGTTATTTTATTTTGTCCTTGGGACCCCTGGGTCACTGGAGGGGGAAAGATTCACTGTGGTCTGTATTTGTCAGGTGGAAGTTCTCTACGAAGATGAACCTTTAAAGGAATATTACACGCTTATGGACATCGCCTATATCTATCCTTGGAGAAGGGTGAGTAAGAAACTCCCTCTTCTGTGCTGGAAGTATCTTTGTCATTTATTGAGAAGCAGCGTGGTCCCGTGGGCAGGGCAACCGCCTGGGATCTAGGAGACATGGGTGCCAGCCCTGGCTTCGTGGGTCACTTCCCTTCTCTGTTCTGTTTCCCCTCCCACCATTTGTCCACTTGGTGTCCCATCTCCAAAGCTTAAAGTCTAGAGCAGAAGGCCTCTGAGTGACTACAGAGAATTCTTTCCCCGGCGACTGGCTGGCAGGTCTCGCCCACATGCTCAGGGTTTAACTGATCACCCTAATTGGGGTCAGGAAGAAATGTTTTCCCCTTGGCAGATTTGGCACAGACTCTGGGGGGGGGGGTTCCACCTTCCTCTGCAGCGTGGGGGCACAGGTCAGTTTTTGGTTTGAACTAGTGCAAATGGTGGATTCTCTGCAACTTGAAGTCTTTAAATCAAGATTTGAGGACGCCAGTAAGTCAGCCAGAGGTTATGGGCCTATTGCTGGAGTGGGTGGGTGAGGGTCTGTGGTCTGCAATGTGTAGGAGATCAGACTAGATGATCATGATGGTCCCTTCTGACCTTAAGTCTGAGTCTTCAGTACTGGGTTTCTCTATGTTCGTACAGCACCTAGCGTAAGGGAGCCCTGATCTCTGAAGTCCATAGATACTACTGCAAGACTCCTAATGATTAATATCAGTTAATCAATACTAATTTTCAGGCAATAACTCAGCCCCTTTTCAAATGAAATCTTTTTGTGATGAGTGGGTGTTTTTTCAGTGGTGGATAATAATAGTTAGGGGAAAGGTTTCAGAAGGAGAGGTTTATTCTTCCAAAAATATCTTGGACCTCAATTTTCTAGACATGCTGGGCACCCACTACTCCAGCTGCAGCTAATGGGAGCTGCAGGGTGCTAAGAATCTTGCCAATTCTCATGATTTGATAAAATGATTCGGCCTAAATGAGCTGTTACCGCTCAAGAAAGAGATCTTGGAGTCACTGTGGATAGGTCTCTGAAAACATCCACTCAATGTGCAGCGGCAGTCAAAAAAGCTAACGGGATGTTGGGAATCATTAAGAAAGGGATAAAAAATATGACAGAAAATATCATATTGCCTCTATATAAATCCATGGTATGCCCACATCTTGAATACTGCGTGCAGATGTGGTCGTCCCATTTCAAAAAAGACATTGGAATTGGAAAAGGTTCAGAAAAGGGCAATAAAAATGTTTAGGGGTATGGAACGACTTCCATATGAGGAGAGATTAATAAACTGGGAATTTTCAGCTTGGAAAAGACACGACTAAGGGGGGGATATGATTGAGGTCTATAAAATCATACTGGTGTGGAGAAAGTAAATAAGGAAGTGTTGTTTACTCCTTCTCATAGCACAAAAACTAGGGGTCACCTGATTAAATTAATAGGCATCAGGTCTAAAACAAACAAAAGGAAGAATTTCTTCACACGCCACAGTCAACTTGTGGAACTCTTTGCCAGAGGACGTTGTGAACTTTGTTATAGTCTTGGCCTTCAAAAAAGAACAAGATAAATTCAGGGAAGGATAGATCCATTAGTGGCTAATAGCCCAGATGGGCAGGGATGGTGTCCCTCGCCTCTGTTTGCCAAAAGCTGGGACTGGGCGACAAGGGATGGATCACTCGATGATTCCCTGTTCTGTTCATGCCCTCTGGGGCACCTGGCATTGGCCACTGTTGGAAGACAGGACACTGGGCTAGACGGACCATTGGTCTGACCCAGTCTGGCCGTTCTTATGTAGAGGGACCATTGTGAGTCTGACCTCCTCTATAACATTTGTCCATAGAACATGGTTGTGGATAAAAGCTTGAAAACGTGACCATGAAAGGCAAAAAAATCAGAAGGCAAATTAAAAAACAAACAAACAAAATCCAGTTTATAAAAATCTCATGATTTGGGGGGCTTGACTTGCGATTTTTGACACTCTCCCTCCCCCCAGTGTTGGCAATACTGTGTTCAGCAACTCTGGAAAAAAACCCAGGTCCCGACTATTACCCGCTGCCCCCACACCTGGAACGGGGGTGTTGCTGGCACTTCCGAAAGGGCATTGGAAGGAGGGAAAGTGCCAGGTTTGAAAACCGAGATCCATCCAAAACCATGTTTCCCTTGTTGACGCTTTCTCTGCTAGAGCGTTTAATTAGAACCAGGTGCTCCAAAGAGCCTTGATTCACTCTCCCAGCCCGCGGTGGGGCGCAGGGGCGAACTTTCAACAACCGCCCTCTTCCTAGCCAGACATAGCTGCCCTGCACAAATCAACTGTTGTTTGTTTGTTTTTTAAAGGGGAAAAGGGTTTAACGTTCCCCTTCTTAGTGATCATTGCAAATGAACTCCAGCAGCTCTAGATTTCCCCTTTTGTGGCTCGAGTCTTTAAAGCACTTCAGTTCCAATTCAGCAAAGCTCAGAAGGACCCAGATGAATGAGAGTTAGGCACCCAAATACCAATGAGGATCTGGGTTAAAAGTACTGTTGAAGTCAATGGGACTTCATCACATGGTTAAGCTCCTCTGTATCTAAGGTACGTATCTGGCCCATATCACTGTGATAGCTGGGGCTCACAATCTTTAATGGATTTATTCTCAGCAGCCCCGGTAGGGAAGTAGTTATTCCCCTTTTACAGATAGGGAACTGAGGCACAGATGTGCGAAGGTATTTCGGCGCCTCGCTACCACTGAATCGCCATTTGAGGATCTGGACGTAGGCACCTAAATACCTTTGTAAATCTGGCCCAGCGAGATTAAATGTCTTGCCCAAGGTCACACACAAAGTCTGTGGCAGAGCAGGGTCTTGAACCTGGGTCCTAGGTTTGCGGTCTAACATCTGGAACATCCTTTTTCTCCTAACATAGACTCATTAGACTGGCCACAGATCTAATCTAGTCCAATATCCTTTCTCTGACAGCAGTCAGTAGGGCATGCTTTAGAAGAACAAAATTCCCCTAATTGCTGGGAGTTAGCGATTGGCTTAAATCCCGATGCATTTAAGCCCTTCTTAATGTTAATATAAATTTTGGAAGAGAAACTACCTACTTATTTTATCTGTTCTTGTTATCTATATAAACATCTAGTCCTTGTTTTAATCTTGCTAAGTTTTTAACCACCATGACATCATGTGGCAATGAGTTCCGCTGTTTGGTTGTGAAAAGATTATTTCCTTTCATCACTTTTGAATTTGCCATCTTCTAATTTTATTGAATTGTTCAAGTGCTTTCCAGAATAGGAACACATTTTGAATATGTGCGCATTTCCTGAAGTGGGGGCTTAAGCACATGCTTAACTTTAAGCAAACGAGGAGTCTCATTGAACTCAATAGGTAAGCATGTGAGTCTAAGGGCTGTGCTAGACCAGTGCGTAACAGTTCACATGATAAAGCCCTGGCTCCTTGAGAGACCAGCTAGGAAATTTTAGATGGTTTTCAGTAGGATATTTTTCACATTGCCACTTGCTAGTGGGTGGGTTTTAAGATGCATCTCATTTGAATTCCTGAATCCTTCATCACTTTTTTCTGGAAGGCAGCCTGAAAATCTTTTCCAGAGACTAGCTTTTAATCTTTCATGAACATCTAAATTCTTGAGCCAACTGGCTCAGTTCCTGGAAAGACATCTCAGAACTTGAAATTTTACAGGTGTGCCTGGAAAGAGCCACTGGAAATTCATATGAAAATAAAACAAAACAATAAATCCTGTAGCCAAAGGATTGTGCACTTGCACAATGGGGCCTGAATCATCAGTGCCCTGCACCTTGTGTAGCCGTTCATACTAGTGGGTGTTGAACACCACGATTCTGGTGTAAAAGGCTACACAAAGTGCAGTCAAGGGAAACTGTGACTGTAAGATTCAATCCATTTCCCACTGAGAAACCAAATGGCAAATCTCCCATTACAGCCAGTGAAAGCATGTTGGTGCCCATAATTTAATATTTCACTCATTCTGCCCTTCACTATTATATCCAAGTACTGAGATTTTATTTGAGACAAACATTTTCAGACTCTTTCAGTCCTGTGTTTTCTCTCTAGCTTCATTCTTAGATCATAGTTTGGATATCCAGCCAGCCTGTGGGACGCAATGGATTGTGTATTATGGAGAAAGAACATAACGTCCTATAACAAACCATTTAAATGGTTAAAAGAACGAGGGGTCCTTGTGGCACCTTAGAGACTAACAAATGTATTTATTAATTTATTTGTTAGTCTCTAAGGTGCCACAAGGAATCCTCATTCTTTTTGCTGATACAGAGTAACACAACTACCACTCAGAAACCTGCCACCATTTAAATGGTTAGTTAATGAGACAATGCCACAGTCCTTTGGTAGAACTTTTTAACCCCCATCAGTATTACCTCAAAACTTTGTCAGGCAAGATATTTTGGAAAATGTTTGTCAGAACTGAGAACCTACCTGTTTGCAGATGTTTCTTAATAATACTTAGTGCTTTTAATTCCTAGCTCTCAAAGCATTTTATAGATGGATGGCAATGTTTTAAAATTACATTGTCACATAGTTTTAGGTCATGAAAGGGGAAAGTTTTAAACAGACTAATATTAATAGAAATAGTCTATGCCTGAATTAAAAACAAAACATGAAACAGATCTGGGTTAGATGTTGAACATACCCCGCTACTCTCCCGAAGCATTCTGCAACCAGAACTTGAGTTTTGTTCCAGAGCTTGAGAACTCCTAAAGTTAAACTGATAAGGAGAATTGAAACTGACCAGTCAACTTACACTGCTGAAGCAGAGTGGAATATAAGAGGGGGGGAAGGAAACACATTCATAAATGATAAAGTAAATAAAAATTCATATAGTTTTAATAATGAGGTATTATTAGCAGCACAGGTAAGGACATGCATTTGGTTTAAGTAGGATTTTTAAACTGATACATTATTTTTAAAAGGAACAGTATCTCCATTCCTCTCTTATGTATACGTCTATCTTGAGAAGACGCCAGCATGAACAATTTAGATAATACTTAAACTTCATATTTTGTTTCGATGTTTGCCATTTTGAGACTTTTACAACATAAGCTTGTGGTACAAAGTTCAGTTAATTCAGGAGAATTAAACTTAACTCGGGCGTCACAACAGCAAGGCCATAATAAAACTGGGCTTTAGACGATCATTGTATTGAATTGAGCCCTGATCTAGCAGAGTTCTTGGGACAGATTTAAGCCTGTGTTTTGTTGAATTGGGGCCCTGGTTGAGTTTTTAAACATGAAGTTAAATGCTAGGCCATAGCACGCTCTGGTGTCAAGTCAGTTTATTTACACTAAAATAACAGGAGTACTTGTGGCACCTTAGAGACTAACAAATTTATTAGAGCATAAGCTTTCGTGGGCTACAACCCACTTCTTCGGATGCATATAGAGTGAAATATATTGAGGAGATATATATACACACTTACAGAGAGCATGAACAGGTGGGAGTTGTCTTACCAACTCTGAGAGGCCAATTAGTAAGAGAAAAAAAACTTTTGAAGTGATAATCAAGATAGCCCAGTACAGACAGTTTGATAAGAAGCAAGTGTGAGAATACTTACAAGGGGAGATAGATTCAATGTTTGTAATGGCTCAGCCATTCCCAATCCCTATTTAGCCCTGAGTTGATGATTTTAGGGGCGACATTCCCAGGAACAAATGGCAGTCAGATGCATAACTCCTGTTGGCAGCTAATGGGAATTAGGCCCCTTGGCTACCCCTTTATACATTTGAATCTCTCCCCCTTTAGCTTCACTTCTGAGTCCCAAACTGCTGTCCCAGACCTGAAGAAGAGCTCGTGTGGCTCAAAAGCTTGTCTCTGTCATCAACAGAAGCTGGTCCAATAAGATATTATCCCACCCACCCTGTTTCTTTAATATCCTGAGACCGACAGCTACAGCTACCCTATGTCCAGACTAATTGGTGTAGATATCAGTGTGATTGTCTCTAAAAACACCCATGTGAACATCTTTTGTCTCCCTTCTCCCCCCTGTAGAATGGGCCTCTCCCTTTGAAATACCGAGTGCAGCCAGCTTGCAAGAGACTAAAACTGTCCCAGCCTGCAAACTCTGAATGCACCAACACCAGCGGAGCATCCGAGTGCGAATCCGTCAGCGACAAAGCCAACAGCCCAGCCACCTTGCCCGCCACCTCCTCGTCCCTGCCAAGCCCTGCCACACCTTCCCATGGGTCGCCCAGCTCCAACACCACTACGATAAGCATCCCTGCCAACCCCGGCACCATACTCAATGGCACCTCGAACTGCCACCAAATGCCACCCTCCTCCAGCAGGGGGCGCAAAATGACTGTGAATGGCAGCACAGCATCTGCCTTGACCTAGAAGGGACCCCTGGGGCATGACTTTCCATTTTATATATAAATATATATGTGTATATAGGAAAAAAAATTATACATACTTATTTTCTATTGATTGACCAGATTAATTTAAAATGCAAACAACAGACACAAAATGTGGTTGAGTATTTTTTAATGATTTTTTTTTTTGTCTTCAACTTTATGGAACTTGCATGCCATGAGCCCAAGTTTAGGTAAAAGCGGCAGCCCCTTCATTTTCTATACCTTCGGTCACCCCAGGAGCTAATGGGACTCCGTAGTAACGGATACACAGGTAATGGCAAAGCACATGGACTGAAAGTCTCAATCCTCGGTGTAAGTGCATTTGTGGTGCTGTCACTTTCTTCCAAAAGGATGAGGCTTGTCCAGGCATTTCTTAAGAGCCACATCTGATGTCATGCTTGTGTCTGCCTCCCCTACCCCCTTTCCTGACTGGTTTAGGGATGAAGAACCTAAAAGCAGATGTTGAGTGTTTTGTGCGTATGGACAGGCAGGAAGTGGGTCTTAGAGCTTTGTAAATCCTGCAGTTCTTCCACTAGCCAAACTCTCATGGACTTTAAGCCAGAAGCTTGCCTGGAGTTAGGGCCATTGGCTAAAATTTTCAGAAGTACCTAAATGATTTAGGAGCCCCAGTTCCATAGAAAGACAATGACCTATGTGATTTAGGAGCCCAAATCAATGTGGTGCTTTTGAACATGTTACCCATAGGGTGTTATGTCCAGAGCAGCCTAGGGGATTTAGACACACCTTCCATTAATTTAAAGGGAAGAGTTTGGTCTGATTCCTCCCCCACCCCCAAGAGTGCATACAGCCCCAGCGGAAGCCAGCAAGAGCTGCAGGTGTTGTGCACCTCTGAAAATCAGGTCCCATGAGTCACATTTTTCAAAAGAAGTCAGGGCCAGATTTCTGGGAACATGCTGAAGTGTGTTGTTCCCCCCCCCCCCCCCCTAAATCTCCCCCTAAATCATTCCCTAGCCTGCTTTAAATTTCTCAGCCAGAGGCTCCTTCCCTGGCTCCCTTTAGAATGACAGCTTTTCCCACTACCTTGTTGCAATGTCTTATCTGATCATTTTAATCACTGGGTAGTCTCCAAGGAGAATTTCCATCCCTCTGTAAATACATCCCTGCTCCTGTCTTCACTTCATAATGATGTTCCCCCTACATTTCTGTGCAGTGGGGCAGGAAGGGGGAGAGATCTCAGCTTTAAGGGCCACCAAAGCACATTCCATTTGGAGGTGGACTTGGCGAAGGGATCTAAAGAACCCAGGAACTGGTTTTGCAAAAGGATGTGGCTTCGTCTCCCCCATGTAAATTGTCTTCTCCTTTGCAGAGTAGCTTTCTAATGACTATTTGAGGCTTCGATCCTGCAAAGATTTAAGCATGTGCTTGACACACTCCAAGCAGTTCTATTCATTAAGCACATGCCTTAAGGGTGGAATCTTCAGGAGAATCTAGGCAATTTAAGAGCACAAGTCATTGATTCCCCCCCCCCCCCAATGGAGGCCGAGGGATCTAGCCCTTCAGGTCAACAGAAGTTGGGAACCTCTCCTGGGCTCCTTAGTCATTAAGGGCTCTTTTGAAAATCCCACTCTAAGACTTTGCAGGATGGGGGCTTCAAGTAATGAATACCACCTTCAAAACAGGTAGTGCTCACTCATTGGACCCATAGCAGCATTTCACGTAGCTTCAACATTCATGATCTTGAAATAACCCGCCTGGGTGGGAAAGGAAGAGAGTTAGGGCCCATCCCACCCAGGACACCAGCATTTCAGTCCTTCCACGGTGGTGATGGTTACCAGGAGTGTGGTTTCTTTGGTGGGGTGGCCAGAGATGATGCTAAAACGAAGAACCAATGTATTTCCCCATCAAACACTCTGCTCTCCATTTCTTCCTCCTCAATAGCTCCTTGCTTGCTAAAAAGTTTAAATTCAGCATTTCAAAGCTTCATTTTAGTTCTACCCTGTCCCACCATCTCCCCTTCATCCTCCTCATGCAGGATTAAAAAAAACAACAACAGTGCCTTTAGAAAGGTGGTTTATGTGTGAAGGGGACAGGGTAAAAAAAAAAAAATAAAGGGGGGGGGGTGTTACTGTGTTTTCTTTAAAAAGGCATGTAGCTTTATAGTATGTGGTGCTGCATTTTGCTTACATCTTGTGTTATGAAATTGTCCCCATGCAGGGGGGGGGAAGCGCACAGGTCCCCTTGCAGAGAATTCTCTTGCATCATCCGCTAAAGATTTCCTTCCAAGCCGCAGTGATACTTTTCCTTTAAGGTAGGGGTGTGAGTGTGAGTTAGAGAGCATGGGGTGGGGGAGAAGGGGAAGGGAAGGAGTGGCTGCATTCTCAGAAGCACATGTTCTCTTGGGCCTCAAGAAACTTATTCCCCTTATTTATTTATTAATTCATTCCACCATGAATGAATAAGTGCCTGCAGATCCCAGGAACAGGAAAATTCCTGCAGGGGACAGGAAAGAGTCAAGCTGCTAGAAAGGAGCTGGGGTTTTCTCTGCAGGGGCCGCAGGTAGAGTGGGGGGAGGGGGTATGGTGCAACATATTGCTAAAATCTTGTGTAATGAAATTGTCCCCATGCAGGGGGGGGGAAATCCTGAAGGCATACTGAAACCAACAGGAGTGGGGAAGGGAACTGCGTATACAGAGCCTGACTCCAAAAGGTCAGCAAACATGGATTTAAAAACAAAACACTAAAGTATTCTCCCAAAGAACTCAGAGGTGTCTTTGCTGGGAAGAGCCAGCCTGAGCAGAGAGCCCTTTGTGCAAGTCATTCGTGGTAAGGCTCTAGGAAGGTTACGGTTAAAGGACTTTCTTCCTCAGAATGCTGCATAGGGAGAGGTCTCCACCGGGAGGCATTAATCGGTGCTATGCAGTTCAGCGTAGGGTGAACTGGTTAACGCTGAATTAGGCAGGGCTTGGGACCGTAACTTCTTAAAAACCTTTGAGAACGTTATCCCCAGCAAGAATGAGGGATCTGATGGGCGAAGAAACACTTTTTTTTGGAGGTGGAGGGTGGGTGGGCGGGCCGGCCATCCGAATTTCCCATGGAAGCAGCCAAAGTGGGCAGAATGCATCTTCGGTTGGGTCATGGGGGGCAGGTGTGTGTGTGGGAAATCGGGGGCAATTTGCATGTATTGAAGATGGCTCCCTTCTGCCCTGCATTGTCTCATGGGAGGAGAAGGCACCCAGGTCGACTGCAGGGGAGAGACACATAAAGCTGCCATTGTTCTATTAGTCTTTCCCATTTCTGTTTCTTCCCCTTCTATTGGCTGGGGCTGGACTGCGAGCTCAATAGTGTTTCACGGGGCTTCAGGGGTTGAAAATATTCACTGGACTTTGGTATCCCTTCTCCTTGTACATAGGCCAAAATGGACTAAATGAGGCACTTCCACTGCCTCAATTTGGGGGTTTGGTTCCCCCCCCCAATATGGTACAAACCAAATTGCTCTGTATGTTTGCATCCTGTATGATGTTTTAATGTCCAGTAATATATTTGGATATTCATATATCGTTATTGGTTAAACATTTGTATAACTATACAGCTTTGTAAATGTAATAAATGCTGCAGATTGTCCTTCAACTTGTCTGTGTGTGCAGATCTAGCCATCAGCCTGCCTAGCCTTTCATCCTGCCTATATATGTCCATCTACCAGCCTGTCCATCAATCTGTGTATATCCATCTGCCATCCTATCCTTCCCCCATCAATCTGCTCTGTACATCAGCCTGCCTATCCTTCTACCTAGCATCCATCCAGCCTCTCTCTCGCTCATATGCAATCCATTAAGCCTAGTCTATATATAGACTTCACCCACGCATCTGGGATGCAGTGAGGTTTGACACATTCATGTTCTTTTAAGATTTAGTCACTTCAGGTGCTTAAAGTTACCCCTCGCTCCCATCCTCCCAGGTCAGTAGAAAATAGGGTGACCTGACAGCATATGTGAAAAATCAGGACAGGGGGTGGGGGTGGGGAGTAATAGGAGCCTATATAAGAAAAAGACCTGAACATCAGGACTGTCCATATAAAATCGGACCAGCTGGTCACCCTAATAGAAAAAATAATAATGCCACTCTTCCCTATCCATCCCTTCCCGAGTGTACCCCTGTTCTCCCCTTCCGCTCAGCATGTTAACAAGCGCTCCCCTTTTCTGATGGCCATTTTGACCTGGTTTATCACACCTCCTTTATTCAGCATTGCAAAGCCAGAGCTCAGTGGCTTTGTCTTAACTAGCGAAAAGGTTATTTAGGGAGGCAAGATGGGTTAGTGGTGTGGCAGAGCTCCGACCGTGTCCCTGTGGGTCCCGCGCTGCCAGGCGGTTTATGCTAGCCTCAGAGGCTCACTGCGACCCTCCACGTAGCCCTTCTCTCTCTAGGGCCAGGGTACAGTCTACTGAGCCCTGTCCATCATGTGCCAGCATGGAAGTTGGTAAGAAAACTCCCCTAGTCTCTGTTGTCCCTACAGGCTTATTCAAGAACAGTTGAGTCTCCTGTCCTGACAGGGGCCTGTCTTGTCTTCCCTTCCCAGGAGGTGTTTCTGTAGTGGTGGGTTGGGGGGAACCCAGGCCCACCCTCTACTCCGGGTTCCGGCCCAGGGACCCTAATGGCAGCAGCTGTTGGTAGCTGACCTTTCACCGCCAGAGTTGCTACATTTCCCTGGGCCACTTCCCCACAGCTCTCCCGCTTCACTCTCTCAACGCTTTCTTCACCCTAACCTTAGGGCTCCCTTTCCAGTGATTTCAGGGTGTCTTCATTGCCCAGCCCTTCAGCCGCACTTCCTCTCCCCTGGCTCTCTTTGGCCAGACTGGAGTGAGCCCTTTTATAGCATCAGAGGGGCCTTAATTAGAGTCAGGTGCTTAACAGCCTCATCTGACTCTTTGCAGGTTAATTGGAGTCAGGTGTTCTCATTAGCCTGGAGCAGCCCCTGCTCTGGTCAGTCAGGGAACAGAAAACTGCTTATCCAGTGGTCAGTATATCTGCCTTCTACTACTCTGCTGTTCCCAACTGGCCTGGGTCCACCACAGTGGCTAAAGCACTAAACTGGGACTTGAGACTGAGGGTCTATTCCTGTCGCCACTACCAGGTGACCTGGGCCACGCCATGCTATCTCCCTGTGCCTCGGTTTCCTCACCTGTAAAAAGGGGATAATGGTGGCTGATGATGCCAACGACAACTTCACGACCCTTTGTAAAATGCTTTGAGATCTACAGATGAAAAGTGCTACGCAAGAGCTAGGTATTATTACATGCTGGGCTTAGTCACCACAAGCTGGCGACACCTGGCCTAAACTTGATCACTTTTCCTTGTCTAGACAAAGCCTAAGTAGATTTAAGGGCATTTATTTATTAAATCCAAAAAGATCTGGGCTCGTCTATTTATCTGCGGCTGTCATGACCCTAGTATGTAAGGCCCAGATCCTCCAAGCCATTTCGGTACCTGCCGCCCACTGAAATCACAAAAGTGACTCTCCCAGGCAGTCTATAGCAAAGCAGAAAATGTAACCCAGATCACCAGGTTCCTCCAGTGCTTTAGCCACAAGCCCACCCTCCTCCGCTAACTTTTTTTTGGCGGGCGGGGGGGGGACCCCTCCACACATCTTTTCCCAATGAAAGATTATTTTTAAAAATCAGTTTTGTTCCCTCTGCTGCCTTCTCCCCCCGTTTGCCAGACAGTGACAAACCATAGTGTCCTCACCAATACAAGGAGCCATAAATCACTGCAGGACTGCGGGGCCAGGGGAGATCTAGTCCATTTTTTAAAGCTAGATGGCCCCGTTCCTGACACGAATGCATCTGGGAACCAACCTTCCCCAGTAAAACTGCAGCCGTGACTTCCCCTCTCTGAGCTCAAGCCGAGGGGGTTACTCACTTTCAGCTCTGGACTCTCCTTCCACCACAAGTCTCTTCGGCGAATCGCTTTGTCCTTGGGACGTGGCAGCAAAGGAACTCGGATATTCATCAGCCTTAGCTGGTGGGGGAGTGGAGGGGGCAGATGATCAAAGATTAGCCTAGCAAAGAGCTACATTATAAATAATTTGGTCCCTGTCCTCCTCCATTAAAGAGTATATAGGAGCCATTTGAGTTCCCTCTCCTGCACACATCTGACCTCTCTGCAGGACAGCAGGGCTTCGGAGTCCAACCAAGAGGCTAGGTTTTCTTTTTTTTCCAGAAATGCATCCAGCATAGTTAATCATAGGAGGGGGAAAGTCCCCTGCTTAGCTAGCGCCTCATTATCAGATGTGTGTCACTGGGAGCTTGATCCAGAATTCGCACAGGGCTGGAGGCGCTGAAAGCTACTGAACAAAGCTGTCCGCAGTGTCTAGGATGGAAGCCGCGCATTCATTCGGTTGCTATTACTTCAAACGCGGGGTGCCGCAGCGCTCAGGCCTGGGGGCCAGACTGGCCTGGACTCGGCCCCCCCAAAGCAGGGGTGAATAGTTCAAGATCCCTCAGCTCATTTAAAGCCACCTAAGGAAGGGCCCGATTTGCCAGGGAGTTTAGCAGCTCTTGTGAGCCAAGCCCTCAATCCTACAGAAAAATCCAGGCTAAACTTTCAGCGGGTGATCACTTGAAGCAGGAATTAATCCAGGCAAGTCCTACAGTGCTGTGCAGGAGACAATCATACCGCTCCCTTCTGCCTTTAAAAATGTATGAATAACCCCATTGGCTTCAATAGGGCTACTCTCCGGCTTAAAGTTAAGTATCAGGGGGTCGCCGTGTTAGTCCGTATCCACCAAACCAACAAGGAGTCCGGTGGCACCTTCAAAACTAACAGATTTATTTGGGCAAAAGCTTTCGTGGGTAAAAAACCTCACTTCTTCAGATGCATGGAGTGAAAATTACAGCTGCAGGCATTCTATACTGACACATGAAGAGAAGGGAGTTATCAAACCGGTGTTGACAGGGCCCTGTGTTGCAGGTTTCTCTTTGCACTGTAGACGTGACCTTGGAAAAAGCTGGCTTGAGAACTTTGTGTCTGTTGGCTAAAGAAACTCGGGGCTATGAGCCAAGAAGCCGCTCCTTTTGTTCCTGGGTCCTCCTGCATTCAGAGAAGCAGGACTTTGCTCGTTCCTTGTAGGCAAAAGGAGATATTTTCTTTGATGCTAACAGACTCCATCAATTTCTATTTCCAGCTGGAACATCTCCACCAGGGCCTTCAAATCTAACTAGCAGCTCGGGTCAAAAAGGGGCAACGGTATTTAGGTACCTAACTCTCATTGAAAATGGGAGTTGGGCACCTAAATACCTTTGAGGACCTGGGCCGGAGCCCCTTGCAAATCTGACTCCACATAAGCCACCAGCAGCAGTGCTAGTGATGTGGTCTTGGATTCGGGAGCAGGATTTCATATTCAGTGTGTCCGTGTGTGTTTCCTTGGTGAAAGCCCTGATGTAATCAGAGCTTTGCAGTCACTGAAAGGACTTTAAATGGATGAGTGCTGTTGGCCAACCACCCCAAGAATGCTCATTGGTGTTAAATTCCTTGTAATAGTCCTTCTAGTTTTCACTTAATATCAGAGGCAGGCGAAGCCATTCAATAGCATCAAGTGCCCAACAGGAGAACTGGGGAGGGGAGAGAAAAGAAGGTCCATACAGAGAATAGACCATCAACTTGAGGGAACTTTCAGCAACCAAGTCACCTACATTGCTTTTAGAATCCAACCCCTCCCCCTACGTAAATGGACATTAGCTGGGGAAAAGGCTTTAGTCAAAAGCAAATCCCTCTGTTGGGTAATGAGGACTGATTTTGGTGATGGGTTATCCTTGAAGAGAATGCTTAGGAATGAAGCGCTGGGTGGCCCAGAAATCAACAGCTTTAAAATCTCAGCTGGCCTTGGGTTGTTCGTGCCTATTAACGCAGGTGGGGAGGAGAGATTATATCTTTTCTATAGAGGAGATCTCTATTCAGGGCCGGTGCTAGGTTTTTTGCCGCCCCAAGCAAAAAACAAAAACAAAACAAAAAAACCTCCGAGAGCGCAAAGCAAAGAAAAAGGCAGCCGGAATGCCGCCCCAAGCACATGCTTGGTTTGCTGGTGCCTAGAGCCGACGCATTGCCCCTCTCCCTAACTCTGCCAGTGGGGCATCTAAGCACATTTGAAAATCCTCGTAGAGACCAAAGGTATTTAGGTGTCTAACTACCTTTCCGGATCTGGGCCTATGCCCCTATATCCATAGGTGCTAGTGTAACCCACACACCTCCTGGGTGTGGTGCTCTGTCCCATCTAGTGGCACGGAGACAGGAGAGAGCGATTAATGAGTTTGCTCTACAGCCTTAGCTAACAGCCAGTTGGCTTTTAGCCCATGCACTAAGCCCTAGGTTCGATCCTGCCTGCTGACGATTCCAGCCCCCCTGCCTATATCCAGCTGTAGACACCTAAATACTCGATAAACCTGGCCCTGAGTCACCACTGTTTTTAAACATGATGTACAATGAGATGAAGCCCAGTTTTGTGGGAGATAACTAAGGCTGGCAATCAGGGGATGTCTGGAAAAGATACCCCAATATTTAACAGTGGGCTCTTCAGTCTAGCAGAGAAAGGTCTGGAAGTTGAAGCTAGATACATTCAGACTGGAAATAAGGCATCCACTCTTAACAGTGAGAGAATCATTGGGACAATTTCCCCAGGGTTGTGATGGATTCGCCATGACTGACCATTTCTAAATCAAAATTGGATGTTTTTTCCTAAACGATCTGCTCTGGGATTTTTTTGCGGGGGGGGGGGGGGGGGGGGGGGGAGTTCTCTATACAGGGGGTCAGACTGAATGATCACAGTAATCCCTTCTGGGTTAGAATCTATTAATAAAGGAAGGAGATTTCTTTTAAAAAATAGTATTTTAAATGCAGAGCTGAATAGGTGAGCAGACTTTATGTTGTTATCTATGAGGGTTTCAGAGGGAACAAAGGTTTCTTCTGTTTCTTACAATGCAGAAACTGGAATGCAGTATTTATCTTGCCACTTTTAGGGGCCCCCTTCCTTGCGGGGCCCCCTCCGGTCGAAGGGTACGGAGGGCGCTCGCTAGCCTCTGGTTAGAAGCCCACGAAGGGGAGAGGCTAGCAGAAAAGGGGAGCTGCAAAGAAGTGAGCCCCCCCCCACTCGCTCGCTCACCTGACAAACCCAGAGCTTGCAAGGCTCAGAGCCGCGGCGTGAAGGAACCTGGACAGAGCTGCATCCACCCCCTCCGCAAGGTTGTTTGTTCAGGGAGGAGCCGCTTTGCAGAGATTGGAGGCAGACACGTGTTAATTCGAGACGACACCGCTGGGTCAATCAAGAGCCGCCCCACGAAAGCGAGTGGGGAAGCACGCTGGATTTTTCACTGGCGCAAACGGGAGCAGAATCCCAGCCCTGGCGTTTGCAACAAGTCACCCGCAGCAATAACTCGTGGTTAATGTCATTACAATTCCCCGTGGCATCCCCCGGGCAGCTCACAGCAAAGGGCTGTAGATGTCCCAGCTCACAGCCTGGGGGTGGGATTTATGTCCCGCATAATGCACTCAACACGGTGTAGGGAAATATTTCATGGGGGGGGGGTCTATTTAGTCTCTTCTATACTTCCCTTTGCAGTTCGGTCAGGCGCTCCGGGGGATCAATGCACACGATCACTGACCGGGATATGCTTTGATCGCAGCCCCTTTAAATAGAAACGAGAACAGAGCTCGGGAGTCAGGTTTAACTTCCCTGTCCCCACCCCCAAACAAACCAACTGCAACCTCTCAAACCCCGCCTGGTCGTGAACTGTGCAGATCGTGCAGGAACCACGGGGGTGAGTTTCGCTTTCTCTGGAGCTGCAGATGTTGTAATTTCGGATCTGGTTCGATTCCTTCTTGGTTAATTCCAGAGCCGCAAAGAAACAATTCACTGGCGGTGCGCGGCTACTCCGAGCTTTCCCTTGAACGCCCGAGGTTCTGGTCCAGTTCTCCTACCTCAAAGGAAGCGAAGGATCCGTTTCCTTGGGCCGCTCTTTCTCTCTTCGGTGTCACTCCGATTTCACGGGGAAACACGCTGCGGATTGAATTGGCCCCTTGGGGGCTTTTAAAACACGATCGCCTTCCCATGCACAGTCGCTGGGATTTTAAACCCACGGTTTCAACCCAAGCCCATGAGCACAAGGGCATGGTGATGCACGGTGAAACGTGCTTGGTTGCGCATTTTGCTGCGATCAAAGGTTTTTTTTTAAGCCGGAGAGGAAACATCAACAACAACCCAAGCGATTTTACAAGCTCTTTTCTCCTCTTCCAGCCTCGCTCTGTTCTTTTAAACCCCATTCACAAAGGACAAATCCAAACGCGAATCGATATTTTTTTTTTAAACGAGTCGATTATTTGGTGTGCTAACCATCTTCCCATCCATAGAGCCAGGCAAGTTTTATAGCGAGGGCTTGACTTCTCCCCTTTCCCTTCCTCCCACTATTAATTTTTTTCCCAGACAACTCATGGTTTGCCTCCTACCTTAAACGTTCCAAGTGATCTGCTTGTTAATTTCAGGTACAAATTTAAACCCCCCTTTATAGGCACAATACCTGACCGGGGGGGCTAGCTGCTGTAAGCTGCCTCCTCAGAGGGGTGGACCTGCTTAAAGACACAAGCCACCAATGGCTTCTGGCTGCAGAACCAGCCTTCTGAAGAACTGACAGGGAGGTAGGTGTCTAGGCATTGGAGACAAGCTCAGAGCATGCATGGGCTTCTTAAAGGGACGCCACTTGTTATGGGGGCGAGAGGGGAACAAGGATTATTAGGGGGATTCCCGGTGTAGAGAGAACTCGATTTCTTTTTCTTTCTGGCCTGGCAGCTACTGAAACACAACACTTTAGGGGTGGATGGGAAGTTGGTTTATTCACTTCTGCAACAGGCAGATCTGGGTTCTGTCCCAACCAGAGTCTTTGGAGGTAAAGGGGGGAAAGCAAAATAAACATTTTTTTTAATTTAAAAAGCAAAAACGGTGTCCCAGGTTCGAGAGAAGCCAGGGCAGAAACAACAAGCAAATTACCCGGGCACCCTATTGGCTTCGGTTGGGATTCCATTATTCCCACATGGGGGGATCTGTTAATGAAGCCAAAATTGAGGCTGTTTTCTTCAAAACTCCAGTTTTCTCCTGGCTGCAGCAAGGTTTTACTCTCGGATTCTAGCCGGAGGCGCAGGAAAGCCCTCGGGAGCCTCCTGGCTCTGTCTGCCCTGGCAGGAAATCTTCCAGCGGACAAGGCCGCCCGGTTGTTTGGCCGGCGGGCTGCATTTCAGGTGAGATCCGGAGGCTGGCTCTTTCTGGAAAGCAATCCACCGACTGCAGGTCTCTGCTGTGCCACGTGGGAAGCCTTCGCGCCTAGCATGAGAGGCGAGCAAAGCGGTGAAGGAAAAGCCAACCCCAGCCCGCTCTGTGAAGGGCTCCCTTTCCTCGCTGAGCTGGCACCAGCCGGTGTGTGCATGGGGAGGAATCTCCCGGCGGCTGGGTGAAGTGTGTGTGAATCTTCCGCTGCAATCCTAAAATCAATCAACTGCCTTTAGCTGAAGGTAAAGCAACCAGGGAGTGATCACAGGAGAAGGGACCAGATCCTGATCTGTTTCTACCTGAGGCAACTCAAACGAAGTCACTCTGGACTGACACCAAGATAAGACAGACAGTGTGGATCTCTGTCTCCTTCTACTGGTTGGACCAGGTATAGGGTCCATGAGTCTGATACTGCCTCCAGGCTAATGGATTTGTTTATTTGGTTCAAAGAGTAGCAGTTCATGGTTTTAGATCCAGAGAGTTAGGGTTCAATCCCCACTAATGACCTATCCAGGTGATCTGCTTCATCTGTGTCTAATATCTACCAACAGAGATTTCTGGACAGGTGGAGGGATTATTAGGAGAGGCAAGTTGGAAAAACTGATCCACAGACAAGCACAGGTGTTCCCTTCCTCTGGTGTAATTCACAGCCCCCGAGGGAAGATAACTTTTCCAAACCCTCTTTGCATTGCTAACTTTAAAAGCAGGCTTCTCCCTTCCCCCAACCAGACCTCACTGGAGTAGGGCTGGGAGGGGAAATCCACAGGGGCTGGGAATTTTTTTTTAAATGAAAGACGCAGAGCCATCTAGCTGGATGTTAATATTTTATTAACCGTTTCATAATCAAAACAACCATTCAAGAGAAACAGGGGTCCCTTGCAATCTCTTGAAGCCCCGACCACCTGAGTTAGAGCGGACGCTATGGTACAAGAACAAGTTGCGTCTCTGCGTGACAACCGGGTTTGGTTTATTATTATGGCAGCATCTGGAAGTCTCTGGGGTTTGTGCAAAGAACTCCCCCATAATGGCAGTCTGTTACAGGAGCAATTGCCCTTGTACATTGGCAGAAATAACCTCCTCTGGTTTCCAGATAAGCCGACTCATAGGGCCTGATAGAAAAAGGCCATTCAGATGTACCGCGCCCATCTTCTATTCTGAATGTTTGGCTAATTAAGAAGGGTCTAATTTTCCATGGCCCTGGCGATTTATACCATCATTCACACAAGTCTAAAACCAGTGTAAAACACGGCCATTCTGATCCGGTTTCCAACCATGTCACTCGGATCCCTTGTTTTGCACAGATGTAAATGACGGTGTAGCAGAGAACCAGGCTTGCGGGGTTAAAGGTTTAAAAGCGCCTCAGTGACTTAGCCCTTGGGCCCACACACACAAGCAGCACCGGTTTAACTTGTATACCGCTCTAATTAAACTGATGCAATCTGGTGTGTGGACACTCTCCTCACCTCTTAGGATGCACAAGCTAAAGCAACATAAACCAGTTTTGTTCCACAGACAAAACGGTGCTAGTTTAAATCAAACTGGTACAACTTTCTGTGTAGATCAGCAATAAGGTCAGATTCTCCAAAGGCGTTTAAATGCCTAACTCCCACTGATTTCAATGGGAGGTAGGTGCCTAAATATCTCTGAGGATCTGCGCCTAAGTCCCATTGAATTCCAGCGACGTAGGCATTTTTGAAAATTTTTACCCGTCGTGCCTAAACAGAGGTCAACAAAAAAGTGGAGGTGTGTCAGTTACAGCTCTCCCCATCGTGTTCAAAAACAGCTGCCTTGTAAGAAACCCCTTGTGAGAACAAAGAGCAATTTGACTGTTAAAAAATGACCTGTAAAGAAAAATAAATGTGGTTTTTTTGCTTCCTGATTATGAGTTAAGAAGGCCTGAAAAGTTGCTTTTTTGTTACTTTTTCTTCTGCTTGTTTTGTATATATTAAGGCCTTGGCTACACACAGATTTTATACCTGTATAACTAGGTACACTGAAGGGTATGTTTTTTTTTAACCAATATAGTTATACCAATACAATCTCTAGCAGTTACACTGGTATACAAAAGTGCCTTTCACACGTATAACTTATTCCCCTTCCCATATGGGAAATAGTTATACCAGTATAAGCATCTTTATACCAGTATAAATGGATCCACCCATATAGTTAAACTGATACAACTTGGGTGTGTGTAGACAAGGCCTTAAAAATTCAGATCTTGTCTTTCCTGGGAGAGTCTATGGAAAACTTGAACTTGGAGGTTTATGGCGGATAGCAAGGAAGTGACACATCGTTTCATTCAGAAGGGAAGTCCTGACGGTTTTCAGTCCAACTGCTTAAAACGGTGGTTTCGAAGTTTTGAGGGAAAAGGAGTTCACAAATAAAATCTCTTTGAAAGGCTTTGATACCCCTTCTGTTGGAGGGCTGAGAAAATTCCCAATCCGCATCTTTGAGTCCTCCAGGGAATCTGCCACCAGAAACAGAGAACTACACAAAACTTGACATCCCCGAGGAAAGAGGCAAGCAGAGAAGGAAAAAAAATCCATCCTTTCCAAGCCCAAACCTCCCAATTCTTCTGGTTCTTTTTATCTATCATAAAGAAGAAAAACCACACAAGCCTATTTTTTCCCTTTGCAGGCCACCTTTAACTTAAACAATTGGGCCCTGATCCTGCAACCACTTGGGTACGTGCTTCACTTTACTTCCATGAGACACCAAGTGCCAGCTCAACGAGGAATAATTCAATTGGGGTCGGGGTGGGAGGGTGGTGGGAAATCTCCAGCCTCAACTGAAAACCAAGTCATCAAAGAAACAGGATCCCGCTACAATCAGGCTGGGGACAAGGCAAACGGGAACAGCTGGGCTGATCTGAGCAGCAGGCTCGCTAATCTGAAGCCAACAGAGTTCCTCATTTTTTTATGGTTTACAAAGGCTGCGGGGACAGTCCAGAGGAACTGGTGATAGATCATGATACGCAGTTTTCCTCCTACAACCTCTGTGCATTAGGATCCCATTTGCTCCCATGGGCTGGAAGTTTCTTTGCAGAGAATCTATGTATTACCCACCCAGTCGGCTCTGTTTTTGTAACGCTGGGAGTTATTTTATAACATGGAGCTGCAACAATGCAGACCAAACCCATCTTTCTCTTTGTGCCAGCAACGTGAAAAAGGCCTTGTTGCTTTTATTTGATCCTTCTTGGCAGCTGGATGAAGCCACCAGCCCAGTGCCCCTGTGTTTGACTGGCCTGGTCTGTACAGAACTTCATTTACAGGGAAAGAGGAACGGAACCTGGAGCTGTTCGGACAGCTTGATCCAATACACCAGAGAACATTGAAAGCCTGAACATCTTCCCATTCCTACAGCCCCCCCACCCCTCGAAACAGGCTGCAAGGGCCCCCCACTTGTGTCAGGATAGGAAGCCCCCCATCAAGGCTGCCCAGGGACCTCTGCTTTCTGAATGAACTCCTCCTTGTGGGTGCCATCACAGTAAGGAGGGGATTTGGTGTGTTTGCACCCACACAGCCAGGCGCTCTTGGCCTCCTCCAGCTGGAACCTCAGGGGAGAGAGATCTGGGGCCGCTGTTTTATGGGATCCATCACAGAAAGGCTGTAGAGCAAAAGAAACAAAGCAGTGGTTTTACTTGGCGCCACTGTGCAACGAGGGGTGTGGCAGGGCTGCTGGGAAGGAGAGACCGTTTCACGGAGCTGGATTAGCTCCATCTAGCTCAGGTATTTAATCAGCCTCCCATCACCATTCTACCTGAGCACCTCATAACCTTTAATGTATTTCTCTTCCAGCCCCTGGAGGGCAGAGCACAGATGGGGAAACTGAGGCACAGAGCGACTAAGTGACATGCCCATGGCCACACAGGAAATCTGGGGCAGGGAAAAGAATTGAAGGCAGGTCTCCTGCATCTCAGATAAGTGCCCAAACCACTGGTCCATCCTTCCTCTTAGGAGGAGCCGGAGATCCAGTCTGCCCCATATCGGGTAAAGATCTGTTTGCATTTCCAAGCAAGAGGGGAATCAATACTGGCCTCTGCATTTTCTCCTATGCTTTCCTTCCCCCACACCAGCAGAGATCACCAAAAGATAACCGAGGAAGCGTCAATGTTTTAGGCCCCCCTCAGTATACAGAGAGCCAGACGATCGGTGACACTGCAGCTCACAACACGTCATGACGTTAATTTCACCTGCTGGATTTTGCACTGGCTCCTAGTTTGTACGAGGGAGGATCACTAAACGGGAGGCATTTTCCCCACGGCCTGACAGAACGTTACAAATGGGTGAAACCTGACCTTTCTTTCAACCCCTCTTGTCTCAGACAGACTGTCAGCTCTTTGGGGTAGGGACTGTCTTTATGTTCTGTGTTTGTACAGCACCTAACACCATGACTGGGGCTTCTTGGTGCTACCGTAATACACCTGATCAATAAAGTATTTAGGCTCCATACTCCAGTTATCTGCCAAATCAGGCCTTCCGCATAATAATAAACCTGATTGACTCTTCCATTATTCCAGGATTTAACGGAAACCCTATAGCAGAAACCTCTTCAATCCCCCTACAAAGCAGGTATTTCTCCAAGCGGGAGATACCAACTGACACAGGTGGACAGGGAGATGTTCCTATTAGGAAATGTAATGTCCAGAGGGAGAATGGGATAGCTGAGAGGTGACTCCCATTTATGGTTGCTGTCTGCTTGTAAACAGCAACATGAGCATTCACAGGCAGAGGGGATCAGAAGAGAATAAACTTAAATGCATTTATTACTCTCTAGATTTTAACTTACTTCACTTGATGAGAAGGGTTGCATGGTATAAACACACAATGATCATGACTGGGGCCATTAGAGGCTAATATCACATAAATAATAAGAACTGTCCCAAGCAAAGTAATGCGCATTGGAAAAAAATAATCCCAACTACACACACACACACAATGGTGGGATCTAAATTAGCTGTTTTACCACTCAAGAAAGATCTTGGAGTCATGGTGGATCGTTCCCTGAAAACATCTGCTCATGTGCAGCAGCAGTCAAAAAAGCGAACAGAATGTTGGGAACCATTAGGAAAGGGATAGAGAATAAAACAGAAAATATCATAATGTCACTATATAAATCCATGGTACATCCCCATCTTGAATGCAGCGTACAGTTCTGGTCGCCTCATCTCAAAAAAAGAGATATTGGAATTGGAAAAGGTGCAGAGAAGGACAACAAAAATGAGGAGGGGGATGGAACAGCTTCCGTATGAGGAGAGATTAATAAGCCTGGGACTGTTCGGTTTAGAAAAGAGACAACTAAGGGGGGATATGAGAGAGGTCTGTAAAATCATGACTGGGGTGGGGAAAGTGACTAGGGAAGTGTTGTTTAGCTCTCCAAATAACACAAGAGCTGGGGGCCCCAGATGAAATTAACAGGTAGCAGGTTAAAAAGCAACAAAAGGAAGTACTTCTTCACACAACGCACAGTCAACCGGTGGAACTTGTGGCCAGGGGATGTTGTAACGGCCAAAAGTATAACTGGGTTCAAAAAATAATTAGATGAGTTCATGGAGGACAGGTCCATCAAGGGCTATTAGACAAGATGATCAGGGATGCAACCCCATGCTCTGGGTGTCCCTAAACCTCCAAATGCCAGAAGCTGGGGCTGGACGCCAGGGGATGGCTCACTCGAGATTGCTCCGTTCTGTTCACTCTCTCTGAACCGTCTGGCACCAGTGACTGCTAGAGACAGGATACTGGGCTAGATGACCATTGGTTTGACCCAGTATGGCCAGCAGTGGGAGTGAAGCTGCCTCTCCCTAACTAATTATCAAGTATTTCACTCGTTGCCTTTCAGTGCAGTGTCTGGATGCACTTGGAATTTGGGACCTCCGCAATCTCCAAATCAGAGCAGCAAACAGACCCGGGTTTCCTACAGACCCCGGCTTTCAAAGGGCAGAGAAAGGCGAGTATCTAGCCAGATGGCTCAGTGCCTCGGCACGTCATCGCTCACAGCTGGGGGGAACTCATGCTAAAATGGGGCCACACTTTAGGCTTCAAAATATTTCCCTTAGAAGCGCCTTGCAGAGGCATGGGCCCGATCCTGAGAACACCTTGTCTTTAGCTACCACCAGCTTCAACCATGGGACAGTTACTTAAAGATAATTTAAAACATATATTTTAATATAATCATGTTAAGCTTCATGGCACAAGGCAATTAGAACTGATAAGAGCTAGGGTGACAACTAGGTTATCCCAAACATGTCCACTGGGGGGAGGTATTTCTTGTTCCTTCCTCTGAAGCAGCTGATGTTGGAAGCAAGACCTTGGACTAGGTGAAACGGGTATATGGAAGTCCCATAGTCTTCAGAGTTTTGCATGAATGCTGAAGGAGGTCATGTAGGCCAATGAAAAATGCTTCTGAGCTGGGTGAATTGCTAAGAAGCTCGGGGAGTGCGGACATGAAGGAGAAACCACAATGATTTGGGAAGTTACCTGTTTCTTGCTGTGGCCACAGGCACACCACGCGTAACGCTTTCCTGCCTTCAAATCCACTTGGTATGGGTGTTTGGCTGCAATTGCCGGCCGGGAAGGGGACGAAGAGGTACCTGAAGAACTCCTTACCTGTGGAGGAGGAGGTACGGTCAGGGACAGAGATCTGCTGTAAAGGATCTGTCCTATTCGGTTAAACTCAGCCGGGGAATCTTTGTTTTTTATAAGATCTCATTGTGCGTAACACCTGAGGACTGGGTGAAACTAAAAATCTAAACCAGGAGCATAACAACAGGGGGTAGCCAGTCTACTGCCTAGGGCACTGGAATGGGAATCAGGAGAGCCGGGTTCTACTTCTGGCTCTTCTGTGCTTGTTTCCCTTCCTACCCTTTGTCTTGTCTATTACAGACTATAAGTTCTTTGGGGCAGGGAATGTCTCTTGCGCTGTGTCTGTACAGCACCTAGCACCCCGAGGCCCCAGTCGCAGCTGAGGCTACTGTAATATTAGTGTGAATATGTTCCCATAGAGAGAGATTAACAGGGTTTTTTCTGTTATCGGTGGGAGATGCCATAGCAAAATGTTTTCTTATGTCAAGACATCCCGCAGATTTAAAATATACATATTTTACTGCCAGTGACATTAGCAGTTTTATGATGCCTGAAGCGCTAACGGCTTGGGAAAGGGGTTTATTAGCCTGAGCTTCTCGAAAGTAATAAACTCCTTTTCCCACCACGTGCAGAGCCAGAAAACAAGCAGCAGGGCTGCGAGAGGAGGAAAACACACTCCAGGCTGGATTAAGAGATCATATTTGCCTCAGCAGAGAAGCACTTTTGAGTCCTCTCAACTTAATCTTGTCTCTTCTTTAAATTTTGATCTCTCACCAGCCAGACAACAGACCGGTCCAGCCTAAAGCTCAGGAGAGCTGGGTTAGTCTCAGCTCTGCCTTTCTGTGCCGCTTTCCCTCCCATCCCTGCTGCGTCTAGTCTATTTCAACTGGAACCTCTTTGAGGCAGGGACTGTCTCTCCCTGTGTGTCTGGGCAGCGCCCAGCACAATGGGCCCTTGACCTTTGTGGGGGCCTCTAGTCACAGAAATAATCACTGAATTTATAAGCCCGCCACCAGCTCCCCAAAGAACCGGACTCTCATTGCACAGCTTGATTTCCCCACCGCCCTGCTCGGCTAGCATTGTATACCCACTCGACACCGGTGCAAAGGACTACGCAAGCCAGGGTGGCAGAGGGATCAGATCCTCGGTGTTGCTATGCATTCAAAAATCATTGGATTTAAAGAATAACTAAATCAAGGAATTGGGCGGTTGAGGGTTATCCGATTTTTTGTAGAGGTAGCTTTTTAAAGTGATGTATTGTTGGTGTTTTAAATATAAAGGAATAATACCTACAACAAACACCAAAGCAGTCTATACCATACATACATACCACATACAATAAACACCAGACGACCACATACATACATGTTATATATCATAGGCAGAGATTTTTCAACTCCAAATACCTTTGCAGCACAAATCCTGCTGAAAGTGAATCAGTCTTGTGCTCTTAAGTCATTGCATGGGCATCAGTGTTTGCAAGATCAAGGCCTTTGGGGCTTATGAAAACCCCACCCCTAGAGAAACACTGGTCTCCCTTCAGAGCAGTATGACCTGGTGGATAGGAGATTGGGGTTCTATTCTTGGCTCTGCCATATGATCTTAGGCAAGCCATTTCCCCTCCCCGTGCCTCAGTTTCCCCATCTGTAAAATGGGGATAATGACACTGAGACCTCCTTTGTCAAGTGCTTTGAGCAAGACAGATAAAAAGAGCTAGTTATTCTATTACAAGAAGTTTATCATCAGTTTCGATATGGGTCTCAGCCAATAGTTTATTCCTCCATTTGCTCTAGGACAGTGCTGTTGTAGGGGAAAGGGGATATGTTTTTGTTTTGACAGGCGAGCAAAACACAATGAATTTCCCCCCTCCATCCCCATGGTAAAGCGCGCTCCAGCCCTTTCTCTAGCTTTTTCATGTAAGATATGTCTATGCTTCGAGCTGGATTGGATGCATAAATCCCCAGCTCGACGTCCTCATGCTAGCTTGGATGGCGCTAGTGCATGACAAACAAGAGTGTAGCTGCAACGGAGCGAGTGGTGGGAGAGGCCGCTAGCCACACCATTTTTAGCCCACTAGCTGCTTCACAAGCAGGGAGGGTCTCCTCAGGAATCACACCCCCAACTCACAGCATAGATGTACCCTGAGGGTACGTCTACACTCAAGCACTGCCGCTACTTGCTACAGCTATTTACTATCCCTGTAGTAAATCCATCCCCTGGGTCGATGGAAGAATTCTTCTGTCCACCAGCGGTGACTACCCTGGGCTTCGGCTGTCTTAACTACGCCTCTTGCTGTCTCAGGGAACGGGGCATTGTGGAACAGCTGTACGGTGACCAGATGTCCCGATTTTATAGGGACAGTCCCGATTTTGGGTTTTTTTTCTTATATAGGCTCCTATAACACTGTCCTGATTTTTCATATTTGCTGTCTGGTCACCCTAGACAGCTGCTGGAGGACTGCTAGGGGTGACACAGGTTATGCAGTGTTTACACTGGGTCTGCCTTGACCTCAGTAGGTTGACCGCGCCGTTCGGGGAGGTGGTTTTTTTTTACTGCATCGCCGTAACAGGGCACTCGGGCTGGCCGGAAAGAAATCTGAGCCCAGACGCACGCACAGATAGGCCAAGGCCGGGGCGACTTACGTCAACCACGGAGCCCAGGCCTTGGGTGTGAACAATTCACACCCCTGAACGACCCAGGGAGGCCGACCTAAGTTTGAGGTCTGCACGGTACCATGGTGGGTCTCAGGGGGTGTCCCTAGGCCCTAGCCTAGTAAACCTCATGAATCAAATAATCCCTAATGATGGGTGAAGGGCAGGCAAGGGGGGGTTGTTTTGCCAGGATGACGCACACACTTTTCAGTCTAGGCTAGAGCCCAACCCTCTGGCACATGGGGAACCCCCTGGAAAAACAGGAAAAGGAGGGGAGTTAGGGGGCTAATTGAGGGGGGTTCCCTCTTTTCCCACCCCCCTGAAGATCCACCAGCAGCCCTGCCCTGGCCTCTGCCCCGTGCGCTTACCCAGCAGCCCGCCGCCCTAGCGCAGGCTCCGCTCACCCGTGTCACAAGAGCAGCCGGTCTCTGCAGCGCTGACATGCTGGCTAAGCGGGGCGCGCAGCCGGGTCACCTTCCCGGCTCCTGCTGCTCCGCAGCCCAGCTCCGCCCCGCCGGAAGGCGCAGGCAATGCCGGGCCGGTTTGCAGCCGGGGAGCTGGGCGAGCGGCAGAAGGGTTCCACCTTTGTGCACGGCGGGCGTCCCGGCCCTATAATGCAGCCAGCCCGTTGCAAGGCAATGTCGTGTGTAGTGCAATGCAATGCAATACAGCACAGCCAGCCCGTTGCAATGCAATGTCGTGTGCAATGCAATGCAATGCAATGCAATACAGCACAGCCAGCCCGTTGCAATGCAATGTCGTGTGTAGTGCAATGCAATGCAATGCA